>NW_024387173.1:350044-950044 GCF_900408965.1 Simochromis diagramma
CCTCTGGTGCCAGCTCCATTTACATTCCATGTGACAAACCTCAGCATGCCCATAATTGTGTGTGTATGTCTAATGATGTACGCTGGGTGTTTCGTTTAGACAGGTGGAGAAAATGTGGAAACATCCCTTGTTTGTAAATAGAAAGAGAGAGAGGGGGAAAAAAAGTGTGGTGAGAGGCTCCATAAGTCTGACTATGTGTGTGAATATTCACTAATATGAACAAGCGTGGCTTGTGTTATGTGTCCTGCAAGTCTGTGCGTGCTGTGAGGCTGTCGTGAATGTGCTGCCGTTGAGCGGATGTGTTTGCGTGATCGTGGTGTGAAAATATGGAGAAATAGAGGGTGTTGTTTGTAGGTGAGTGGGGAAGGAGGTGATCACAGCAGTGAAAGACAAGAGAAAGAAAGAAACCACATGAACTGTGAGCAACAACAAAAAAAGAAACGAAACGGAAACATTCCAATTAAAGTAATGACGGAGGGTGACGGTGTTATATCTGCTATGACATCATATTGATATTACTAGGTTAAACACATGTTAAAGGAGAAAGTGTGAATGAATAAGAAAAGAGTGTAGCGGGTTCTTATCTGGGGTGCAGTCAATATAACCACGGTGTGGTGCCGGGGTCGCGGTACAGCTGTCCGTCCACGTAGAGCCGGTCCACGGCGATGACAGCACGGGAGCCTTTCTGGATGAAGCTACGTCGAACTGGGAACAGGACCTTGCGTTGTTCCAGGATCTCTTTGGGGAACTGGTCGTTCACGCTGAAGTCCGTTCCTTTCAGCTCTCTGCCGCGACTCTTCACCTGTTCCTTCTGTTTGAATTGACCGAATTTGGCCACAATAGGCCGTGATCTCCCGGTCCGCGACCTCAAGCCCCCCAAGCGATGTACTCTATCGAAGTCGATGTTCTTTACGGTGTCCTCCGGCAGCTTCAGGTGGATTTTGATGAAGCTTTTCACCGTTGCCTCCGCGTCCTCTCCGGCAGATTCTGGAATACCAGAAAACACAAGATTATCTCTCATGCTACGGGCTTGTAGATCGATAACGGACTCTTTTATTTTTTTATTTTCAATGTTTAGCTGGGTCACGTTATCGGTGAGAGATTTGACCGACTCCCGTAGCGTGGTATTTTCAGCGGCAAGCGATTCCACCTGCTGCTGGCTGAATTCCAGGGATTCTCTCAGAGATTTAAATTCCCGGTGTAAAATCTCCACCAGGGACAGCCTCGCATCGAAACTGGACAATCGCTTGTCGATTGACTCCAGGATGTCTGCGATGTCTTTGCCGGCAGGCGATGTTGTACCGGGGGAGTCTGCCGGGCGACATCTCTTCGATGACGGCGTCTCAATTTTGGCCGGGGAGGATGCACTCTGGGCCTTCTTCATTACTAAATCTTGAAAACAGCGGTCGATGTAATCTTGGAGAGCGTCTAAACTCTCCCCGTTGTCCTCCAGTGTGTTAGAGATGATAAAACAGATGTTGTTAGTTATATGACAATTGATATTTGGTAATACTGAAGCTTGAAAAACCTTTGTTAAACTCTATGCTACCATTCGCTTTTTTTCCGCCAATTCTCCGGCGTCTGACGTCACCTACAACATGGGTCGCTTACCTTACTCGTCACTTTAACCTCTACTCGTCCTACTCGTTCTGGAAACACACCTGATAATAAAGAAAAGTTGACGATCTGTAACAGGTCTGATTCCAAAGTCTTTGAGACCTTTTTGAAAAAACTTGTTGGCAGGACATCTAAACAACAAGAGGAGGAGTTCAGTTGACCTAAGATGTCCTCCAGGTCTTTGCTGTTAATAGGTTGAAACTGTTTCATGGTGTTTAAGCAGTTTTTTGGTGAACACAGTACATATCCTGGATCTGCTGTTGATGTACCAATTGCTTGTCTAATTTTTTGGATTTTTTCTGTGAAGAATTTGGCAAAGTCATTGCAGGCCATGGTCGAATGAAGTTCAGCTGCCACTGACACAGGGGGGTTTGTTAGCCTGTCAACTGTAGAAAATAAGACCCGAGCATTATGGCTGTTTTTAGTGATGATGTCAGAGAAGTAGGACCTCCTTGCATTCCTCAGTTGTAAATTATAATTGTGAAGTTTCTCTTTATAGATGTCATAATGGACCTGGAGGTTTGTTTTTCTCCATCTGCGCTCAGCTTTCTTACACTCTCTTTTTTCATTTTTCACTAGTGTGGAGTTTCTCCATGGAGACTTTTTCCTTCCAGAGATAACCTTCACCTTAATGGGAGCAATAGTGTCCATTACATTTAACATGTTAGCATTGAAGCTATTGACGAGCTCATTGACTGACCCTCTGGACAGGTCAGGTGTTAATGGGAAGACCTGGTTAAAAATTGCACTACTGTGTTCAGTTATACACCGTTTTGTGATCACTGTTGTTGATATATTTGTGTGGGCTGAGATTTTACTTTCAAAGAAAACACAGTAATGATCAGACAGGCCCACATCAGACACAGTAACCTTTGAAATGCTCAGGCCCTTGGAGATCAGTAGGTCAAGAGTGTGTCCTCTATTATGTGTGGCCTCTGTTACATGCTGAGTCAGCCCAAAGTTGCCCAGAGTGTTACTCAGGTCTTTAGTCCCTTTGTCCTGAGGGTTGTCCACATGGATGTTAAAATCCCCAACAATAATTACACAGTCGAAATCAACACAGATCACAGACAGCAGTTCACTGAGGTCATTAAAAAAGTCTGTGCAGTATTTGGGAGGCCTGTAAACATTAAGAAACACAACTTTGGATGGGGCCTTCAGCTGTAAAGCCACATATTCAAAAGACTGAAAACTTCCAGGAGATAGCTGCTTACATTGAAATGATTCATTAAATAAGACAGCAACCCCTCCTCCTCTCCTGCTCACCCTGGCCTCACTGATAAAACTGTAGTTAGGAGGGGTCGTCTCGATGAGAACAGCTCCACTGTTACTTTGGTCCAACCAAGTTTCAGTTAAAAGCATAAAATCAAGGTTGTGCTCAGTGATTAAATCATTAATTAAAAATGTTTTCCCAGCTAAAGATCTAACGTTTAATAAAGCCAACTTAAGTGTTTTAGAGGTATTACTTGTCCCCTCGTGTTTGGGAGCAGTCTGTGGCACACAAGGAATGTTTACTATATTTAAAGATCTTTTAGAGTGCACCTCTCTGTGTTTTGACCAGGCCACATGTCTCCTGTCACCTAAAAGTACAGAAATTTTGAAACCTTCTAGTAAACAGGGTCCCAGCTTCTCCTGGGAAAAGTCACCACTGCCATAATCCTCACAGCCCGGACCCTTCACACATCACACATCAGACTGCGGAGACAGGGCATGAAGAGGAACTAAGGGGGGCGAGGCTGGGCAATGTGACTTCGATTGCTCTGTTGAGGGTGGGGCTCGATGGCGAACCTTTGGCCGCTCTGGGGGGGGGGTTTATGGGGGACAAAAAGGGATTGGGACGGGGGGTAGATCTGAGCCCAGCATTGACCCGCTCCATCATCTCCTCGGTGAATTTCAGGTGTGGGGAGGATGGAGAAAGGGAGGGGGAGGAGGGTGATGGCCTGTCAGGGGTTTGGGGGACTGGGGAAGGTCGTGGTCGTGGTCGTGGTCCCTTGTCCTGGTCGTTGGTGTTGTTGAGAGAGTTGGAGGCAAATAGGGACCCCTCTTCTTGCCTTAGATGTCTCTCCTTTCTGAGCCTCTTCCTCAGATGCCTTAGATGTCTCTCCTTTCTGAGGCTCTTCCCGGGTGGGGGCAGATGGAGCTCCTCCTCAAGGTTTCTGCTGGGCTTTGTCTGTTCTTGGAGTACTGTTTGTTCCTCTTTATGAGATAACTCCTCGTTTATCTCAGCCTTGGCACCAAGCACAGATGGATGACGTATGGAATAAAACAAGTTGGAGGTGAACAGTTTCACCCCTGACTTGTTAAAATTAAATCCATTTGCTTTAAACAGATGCCTGCGTTCCCAAAAAATATTAAAGTTGTCGATAAAATGCACTGAGTGGTCACCACATGCTGATATAAGCCATTTATTCAGTGTAAACAACCTGCTGAATCTCTCGTCTCCTCCTCTGACCGGCGGTACAGGTCCACTGATGAATACAGCTGCATTCAGAGAGTTTACAGTATTTAATAATCCAGTAAAGTCCCGTTTCAGAACCTCCGACTGTTGTTTGGACACATCGTTTGACCCTGTATGCAGAACAATGTTTGTCACAGTTGGATATTCATCTGCAATTTGAAGCATTCTCTCCTTCAGGTTGTTGACCATATCCTTAGGAAAGCAGAGGACTTTAGTGTTCTTACCGCACATTCTTTGTACATCCTTTACGGCAGAGTCACCCACAATCAGAGTTTCAGGCCTAGCCTTTAGCTTTCCCTGTGGTCTTTTGCTATTCAACAGATTTTCAGACCTTACTTCGCTGCTTTTAGATGGATGGTTGTCCGATATAGATCCAGGGTCCTTTGATAGTGGAGCAAATCTGTTCTGCAGTTTCACATTCAGTTGTTTTGGAGGTTTGTTGTTATTCTTCCTATTCACGGTTGTCCAGTCCTGTTTCCTCCTGTATACAGGGGTAGAAGAGCTTCTCTGTCTCGTAGGAAGTGAAAGCCAGTCGGTTTCAGAGATTTCAGCTCGCTGTGCCCTGCCTGTGGTACGTCCTCCCCCTTCCAGGAGACATGATTTATGTCTTGGTTTTGCACCAAGACAGTCCAAGGGGGGATTATCACTTGAGGATTTATAATAATGCACAGAGTCTACTTTCTTGGTCATGTTATCTGTGCTCCTTAGCTGTGTACTAGCTTGCTCATCGCCATTGTTTTGAATCAAAGGCAAGGTTGTTTCATTTCCACACAGTCCATTTACCTCCACGTTTACTTCTAAGCGATGAATTTTTGTCTCCAGTACTGCAATCTTCTGCAGGAGGCTGTGGTAGTCATCTGTGGAGAGGGAAGGCATCTTGTTGCTAGTTAGCCTAGCGGTTAGCCCCTTTCCAGGCTATTGAGGCTGCTCGGTGCCCAGACGCTGTAATCAGGCTTCAGCTGTGTCTAGGCCACAGACACACGGAGCGCTGAGGATAAGGTAACTATAAAAATGTTGCTGTTTCTGTTAAGAACACTTTAGTCCTAATGATCTATAAGTGTCCAGAAGCTATCGCAGGTAAGCTCATACGGAAAAAAGGGAAAAAATCAGCATAAAAATCAATAAAATCAATAAAAAGAGCAAAGCATTAAAGAGCAAAGAGATGAAGCGTCCACCAAGCGTAACAGTGGTCCCCGTGGTAAAAGGAGCAACGTCCAAGGTCTCTGCCCAGAAGAGCACAGTCCTAGGATCAGCCTGGGACCCAAACGTCTTGTTATGCTGTGTGGCAGGCAGGATGTTAGACCCAAGTGCAGCACTTGAATGAAGAGGGTTAACTGAGAGAGGCAGCTTTATTTAGGCTGTACAAAAACACGAACATTAAACCAGAAAGAAGAAACAATGAACTAAAGTAGGAACTGGGAAACTAGAACTAAGAATATGAAGGTTACACTGAGGAAACACAGCTACAAAGGGCACGGAGGAAAATACACAGCACAGAGAGGGTACAGCACAACAACAGGGAGAGGAAAACACAGAGCTTAAATACACAAGGTAGTAATGAGGGAATGAGACACAGTAGGGAATAATGAAACATAACAAGATGTGGAGGAAGCAAAACTGAGTGTGACTAGACATGACACGTGGAACACGGGGAAGGCCAAGTAACAGAAACCTAGAGACTAGAAACTAAGAATATAACATAAGCAGAAAACAAGAACCAAAACCATGAATAACAAATAATCAAGGAATATAAATTAACAAAACACAAAAAACTGGGTCACAGTCCCAGTACCGTGACACCTCAAGCTATATTATTTATTTTACGTTTACTTTCAGTTTACTTTGAATAACTGAAAATGGAGCAAGACTTCAAAAACATGAAAAGCAACAACATGTTAAATGAATCTAAATTAATCTCAACTGCATTAATCTAGGTGCTTCTGGAAGAGTTGCAGAATTAAAAAAAAAAAATATTAACTTACCTTTTTTGAAAACACACATGTAATCTCTGATGGTATAAGTTTAAAAGCAGAATTTTCTGAGCAGAATTAAATATTTGTGTTGTGTGAACAATTTTTCAGAACTGTGCTTACAAGCAGGGATTTTAAATGTGTCCTGCACTGAAAAAAAGGGACTGGCCATCTCTTGGATTTATGTAAGCATCTTGCATGTATTTAACACAGTTACCTCATGTTTTAAAGATAAATGTAACTATATAGTGTAAAAACTACATGATATGCAGAAAGGGTGTATTAAATTGTTCATATCATGTTCAGGTAAAGTAAGTCAATAAGATAGCAACGTTAAATCTCGTGAAACCACGCGTGATTTCATCTCGCGGGCTTTGGATCGTGGTTCAAAAAAGGCATCCATCTCAGTCAAGTCGAGCAGCCAACTCTACGTTTTTGGTATGTCTTGATTTTTTGAATTAATATTTACCATATTTCAGCCAAATGTAGTTAAACGTCTAGAGTGTCGCCATGTAACATGCTAAAAAAGAGCCGTTAGCTTATTTGCTGTTTTATCTGTTGTCAAAGAATTGGCGCTTTTTCATTTGAATTTGTCTTTGGCACAAGAGCCGTAATATCACATTAAACCTAATTATGAGGCACTCATAACATAATTTGGTTTTCTGTGTGAATAGATTTGCCAATTGACTCTTCAGTTACATTGTGTATTTACTGCACCGTGGTGTTAGTGAGATTTTGGACATTGAACAGCTTTAGCTAATATCATTAGCGGCATTATGCTAGCTTACATCCCTACCCCTCCTGCCCTCACCTGCTGTCCTTTTCTTTTTGTTTTTTTTGCTGCACATTGAGAGACCACATCTATTCTGCATTTCACCAGGAGTCAGCTGATGGATTGTGGGTTCAAGGTGTTATGGTAAGAAAGTATATTCTATTTTCGCTTAAGGTTTCTGTAACTTAATTATAATAGGTTTTGTATAATTATTAGGTGCATGCATACACAAATAGACCACCCTATTAAAACAACTGAGAAATCCAAAATCTGCCATAGGTTTAACTTATACCTGTATGTATTGTCAGAAAGGTGATTACTGGACTCACATTAATGCACACTTGAACTAAAATGAGGTTTTAACTTGTGGGTTCTTGGGTTGCAAATCAGAAACAAACATCTTTGGATTTTTTTTAATCCCATAAGATCTGGAAACACAGTTTTTATTCAACAAAAAATTACTGATTAACCAAGCACAGTGCCTGCTGTTATTTCAAAATTTCAAAATGTTATTTCAGATAAAATGCAGCATTCCAGTGCATCCCAACCATGCCTTTACAGTCAAGGTTTCTGACGGAGCTGAGTTTCTCTCTGACAGTCTGCTGAAAGTGTTTGCAAAGTGATCGGGGGAACAGGGCACAAAGCTAAAGGATGTAGCTGCCATGATGACAGTAAGAACTTTAAAATTCTTTAACTACAAAGTGTATATGTATTGCATTAGGTCAGTAAAAGATTTTTATGCTGCATCCATTGAAACAGTCAACTATTACCTGTGAGTACTGATTCCACTGAAAGGATGCCATTCTTTTTTGTCATGCATTTACTGGCCCACTGAGAAAAAATTATCTTTTTTAAAAAATAAATGTTCTGGAAACTATATATCCATAAAGTTGATGTCAAACAGGAATTTTTGATATTGCTTTGTAGATGCTGGTGTTGCATGTTGACTGGTTTAAAAAGTCAAGAGTTTTTGTCTGGGATCATTTTCTTCTGTGCTACTGAAAAGTTCACAAATCTCTGTTTTCTTTGTTATAATACTTTAGGATGACATTAATGCTCAAAGGGAGTCTCATCAAAGTGCTCCGCATCTGTGTGAAAGACAATTGCAACATCTTGGTGCAGGAGTTCATGGTGAGTGTTTTATGAGTAGATTGTGGCTTTGCAACATTTAAAAATGCATTTAGTTATCCACTTGATCCTCATTGGACTGGTTAGGACCAGTAGTCCTCTTTAATAATTTGAAGTTCACATGAGGCCTAGTAGTGAACTCGACCTGGATTTCTGATGGGCCGGTGTCTTTCTAACAAAAACTAATGTAAAGCATTTGAAATTATTATGTTTTTCACTCTCTCTTAGAAACTCTGTTAGACCATGAATGGCAGCATGGCAGGCCACTCTTTGGCTATAGCTATTTACTATGTTGCTTGCATTGGTTTAAATTACTCTAACATTAGAACTGGTAGATTCAAAAGAGATGAGTTTAAAAGGGAATCTTAAAAAAATGTTTTGTGTTTAACCAGGACTTGACTGAGGCCACTGCACAGATTGAGAAAACCACAATGAACATCTGTCTCCAGAGATGCGCCAGGCAATGACTTTTCTGATGTTGGCATCATCATCGAGGGTATAGTAGTTCTTCAAGATCTGGATAACGTGACCTTTGCAGTAGCCATGCTGTTTGGACCTTTTTTATTCCTTCAATATGAGTTACCCATCACAGCTCTGCTACACTTTTGAGGTGATTCAATGGGTGGTAATGGAGTTGGATGCAACTCAGCTCTCAAGAAAAGCTCACAACTAAGACAAAACTGCTCCTGCAAGGAAAGCTCACTGTTATGCATGCAAGGTGATCAGCTCTAGGTGAGAGGACATTTAAATCTCACACTTGTTCTGCTGCATTTTTGAAGCTCAATTCCAGGAACAGATCGCAGGGTTCATTTTTATATACTCTGCAACTGCCATGAGGACGAGCCGTTTTTGTTGTTGTTGTTTGTTTTTCCTTTTGCTCTGTACAAGTTCTCTGTCTGTTTGGCAGCATTTTTAAATTTCTGTTTGTATTTTTTCTTTCTTTTACTAGTGAAGAGATGTAGCGTGAACAGTTATACAGTCTAAATATCCCATATGGGTCGTGTGAAATGGTATTTTCAGTTTCATTCAGTTGAAGTAAAGAACGTTGAATATTTCTAAGTGTGCTGTTTTGAACCAACATGTCACAGTATGATCAGTGCTGTAATTTTTGACAGTCACTGTATCAATGTTATTTTTGCGTCTCTTGAATAAAGTTTTTGACCTGCAAGTGCTAATTTCTTTAGTTATTGGGGTAAAATGGGTAGTGTTAATAGGAAGGTGTTTGCCAATTCAGTAACCTAATTTAATGTTAATGGAAACTAACATTTCCTCAAATTGTTTAGTTATAATTGTTGTTTAACTGAATCTTGACGTCAGAGGCCTTAAATAGAATGTTTTGTATTGTCCTGTAACATTTTTCAAAAGAAACAGTCTAATTTCTTTGCTGTGATTGATTCCAGAGAACACAGAAGAACTGACATTATTTAACTGTTGATTTATATAGATTCAGTGGAGGAGTAATGTCAGTTTAATTCTTTACCTACTGTCAATGCAGTGAAATTAGACATTTTGTTTTGAAAGGTTACTGGTGGATGCCAGCAACCATCTTGGAAGAGAACAATACAATCTGTTATAAGGCCTCCATTTGAAAATTGTGTATTTGATACTAGAATATAATAGCAAAATGTAATTTGAAGATAACATGTAGTATTTAAGTGACCAAGTAGTATTGGGTAAAAGTTATTGAATGGTGTTGGGATAAAGTGAAAAAATTGTGAAGGATTAAAATATTCCAAGAGCTCAAATTACTTCATCAAAACATGTTTAAGTCACATTTTATCAACACAAATTGCACAGGTTTATTGAACATGAATAAATTGTGTTAATTTAACTCAATTGTTTAAGTTGCTGCCAAAGCAAAACATCTGTGTGCAACAAATGTCCACCATTGAATTAAGTAAATCCAACAACATATTTTTTTCAGTGTGTTTATTTCAATATTCTCCTAGCAACAAGAGAAGGACTTGTTTTACTAAACAAATTAACTTAGATTACTTAATGTCTTTACTTACCCAGAAAACTGATAGCATTTAACACAAAACATCCTTGTGCCACTAAGAACACACAAATTTATAAAATGCAAACAAAATCCTTGTTTCTGCAAGCTGTTTGATTTAAAACGAGTAAATGTAACTGGAAAAAATAACAATTATAGAATATTAAATTATTTAGTACTGACACTGTTGTGTCAGTGTACAATAATTTAAAATGCAGTGGTGTGAGGAAAAGCTACCGACCATTCCCATTCAGTTACCATCTTAATAAGCAGTCTTGCTGATTACAACAGTAATGACACAAATTAACATGATCTAACATACCATTAATTTTGTCCTTTTTTTGTTTGTTTGTTTTTTCTGTGCTGACATCTCTCGCTACACCCTGTCAGCAAGACTGATACTTCAATTTTCTGCCATCTGTCATGGCTGTGCGTATGTATTTGTGTGTGTTTCCATAATATATAAAAACTGCTGTCAGTTCTAATTGACATCGGTTTAATTTTGTTGAAGATGCTATTAGCAAACCAAGGTTCTTGAAATAGTTCAAGTAAAGAGACATGAACTGACATGTTTGCCCACCTTTAATGTCACTGGAACTGTGTTAAACTAGGGTTTAATTGCCTTCATGAAAACCAACAAGTGCCTGACTGAGTTTTGAATTTATCACCACAATGATAAAACAGTAACAGTTAAAACATTTAATAACACATATGAGCAGGCATTGCTGACTAGCTTAGCCTATAAATGCTGTGGTGTGCTGCCTAGTTCATGTAACATACTTGTGCCTATGTAAAAATAAACTAAAAATGTCTTTTGTGGCAAAACAAAAGCTCTGGATGAAGACTCTAAGGCTACGTTCACACTGTCATAGCAGGATCGGATATGGGTCGCATAGGGTCAAAAAAATCGGATTTGATGCGCTTTCGCCCGCAGTGTGAACGTAGCCTAAGGCACTGCCACCTTGATTTCCTGCTAAAAGTACTTTGTTTTCTTCCCCCCTCTAAAACAGCCTTTTAAAAGATTTTTTTTGAATACATGTTTTTTTTGTTTCTCTACAAAGTTATGGATAATTGAACATTTAACATAAATTATTCTGTTGTGTACTAGGAAGATTTTGATCCCATCCTCTTAACAACAGAAGTAGTTGCTAAGAAGTCATAGCTTGAGAAATGTCTTGAGAACGTGTTAATTTTCAACCAATATTTTCGAATTTGAAGATTTCTTTGTTACAAAATAAGTGGTAAGGTTAAATATAGAGGCTCTATTTGTGTATGTATGGAAATGTCATAGTTTATACAGGGCACATTCTTTTAATCATTTATTGATTAGATAAAGGCATATACTTCACAAATGGCCACAGACACAACCAAGGGGTTAATTTCACAAAATTTCACTCTTCACACTTGGACTAGACAAGGATGTCTTCTCTTTCCGTTCTCTTTTTGCTCTACTGATAGAATCAATTACTAAAAGCGGTATAAGATTATTTGAATTGCTGGTCCAACCTCCCTATCTCACTTATTACATTATTATGAACTGATTGCTTTAATAAAAATGTCAGTCTTTCCTAGATTTAATAATTTATTTTCCATGATCCCAATTTGTCTAAACAAAATAAGGTTCAAATCCCTCCCTTCCGCTCTGTCAAAAAAGCTAAATCTCCCTGTTAAATCTCCTACAAGAATTTAAATCTCAGGAAGGATCAGAAGCACCAAGGTTTGAATTTCATTATCTTGCAAATCAGCTCGCATAGATCACCCAATTAGTCACCACTTATTCCAATGTCACAACAAAAAGAAAAGACAAAGAAATGACCTATCTTCTACATTAATTTCAAGATGATTTAGTTACTTTTCAACATTTATTTCTCAATTCCTAAAATAAAAATAATTAATATTATAGAAATATTAATTATAATCTAAACTAAAAAGAACTCCCAAAAGGTCATATTTTTATATCTCAGTGGAGAACATTCTGAAACTCACAGGTATTGGGAAAATTACACACACACACACACACTGTAATAATGTATACTTTATTGATTCCCATGAGGAAATTCCTCTCTGCATTTACGCCATTCACTCAGTGAAGCACTGAGTTGCCATTGGGCTGGCCACCAGGGTTACCATCGGGGACGGTACCTTGCTCAGGGGTACCTCAGGATAGCCGTTCAGTAGATTCGAAACCCTGACCTTCTGGTCATGGGGCCGCCACTCTACCTACTGAGCTATCCCTACTCCCCCATATATCCTCATATGTCCTTGATAAGACTATATAGCTTTAATAAAAGCATGGTTTTGTGCAAATTGTGGAAAAAGGAGTTTGCATACCCCCGAAGCACTTCAACCTTATGGTACCATCTAAATGCAAAACATGTTGAAGCGAGCGCAGAAACTATATATAATGTGTGTCATAGCTGGACTGGCCATCGGGCATACCGGGCATTTGCCCGGTGGGCCGCTGGCGATTTTTTGTTTTTATGGGCCGATCGATTTTTTTTTTTTTTGGAAGGGTATAAATAATGAAAGGTGTTGGATTGGCCAATTGGTCATGATCGACTCTGGGCTGGACCAATTACAGCCGAGGAGGTCAGATGCACCCTCCCCCTTGTTTAGCAATCTTATAGACGAACTAAAGAAAATGGAGAACAAAAAAAGGAAAGGAGGTGCAGAAAAAATTAGGGCCAAAAATGAAACAAGCCCTTCAGGCAGACGCTGCCAAATGTGTAAAAATAACTGAATTGTTTGGCGGTAGCTATGGCATAGCTTCCACAGATTTAGCAACATCAGCAAGTGGTGGAGGCCAGCAGGTGGATAAGGGAAAGGGGAGGCAAGAGGAGGCGAGACCCGAGGCGGCCGCCGGTCATAGTGGCAGAGGAACTGAACTTCAGGTAAGAAGTTATGACCTGCTGTCTATCTGTGTCAGATATAAACCAAGTTTAGTTGTAGTTTGTTTTCGTTGTGCTGACTTTTTACAGTCCCTTAGAATAACTGGTACTGCGTACTAGCTAGCATGACAGAGTTTATATACTGCTGGGCGGATGCTATGAAGTTACTGATGTAACATGTTGACTCATGTGTGTATCAGCCACTAGATGGCACTGTGTTGCTGCAATGTGTGTAACTCACTCGCGAGCAAGAAGCTCCAGAGGAAATGGAGAAGTAGAGGAATAAAGTGGAATCGGAGCAGAGAATGGTGTGTGCGTGCAGTTAATAAGAAGCTCGGTATATAAACAAAAACAAAACATGGTGTCAGAGTAGCGGTTTTCTACGCAATCCCTCGCCGTCGGACAGCGCAGACATGGAGGCTTACGGCGTTCCCACACCGCGTATGGATTGGGACTCCAGCAACATGCCAGAGGCATGGCGGCGTTTCAAGCAGCACGCCGAGCTAATGTTCGCTGGTCCTCTTCGGGGGAAGGAGGAGGCAGACAAATGCAGCTACCTTCTTCTATGGGTCGTCTACAACACGTGGACGCTCACCGCAGACGACTCCCGAAAGCTTCAGACGTACTACGATAAGTACACTGATTACATCATACCGAAAGCTAACCCAATCTACGCCCAATATAAGTTCCATGAAAAGATGCAGGGTGAAAATGAGACATTTGAACAGTTTATTACGGAACTGAAACTGCTTGCTAAAGACCCAAATACAGATGAAATGGTCAGGGATCGCATCGTATTTGCCACTAACTCGCCACACGTCCGAGAAAAGCTACTCAGCCAAGGCGCAGAGCTCACGCTAGAGAAAGCTATAGATATAGCACGATCACACGAGCTAGCAAAGCAACAGCTAAAAACTATGGGTCACTCCAGGGGCCAAGAAACTGTGCACGCCATCGGCAGGAAATCGCACAGACAAGAATATCAAACAAGAAGCGTGAGACCAAAAGAACACGCTAATGCAACACTAAAAACGTGCAGCTATTGTGCCGGACAACACAGTAATGGAGACACCTGCCCAGCAAAAGGGAAGCAATGTGCAAAATGCAAGAAAAGGAACCATTTTGCAAGAGCATGCAGGTCAAGACTCCCTTCGCAGACAAAAACCCACCTCAAATCAGTACACACTGTGAGAGAGAACATAGAAATGTAAATGGCCTGTATTTATATAGCGCTTTACTAGTCCCTAAGGACCCCAAAGCGCTTTACATATCCAGTCATCCACCCATTCACGCACACATTCACACACTGGTGATGGCAAGCTACATTGTAGCCACAGCCACCCTGGGGCGCACTGACAGAGGCGAGGCTGCCGAACACTGGCGCCACCGGGCCCTCTGACCACCACCAGTAGGCAACGGGTGAAGTGTCTTGCCCAAGGACACAACGACCGAGACTGTCCAAGCCGGGGCTCGAACCGGCAACCTTCCAATTACCAGGCAAACTCCCAACTCTTGAGCCACAATCGCCCCAAATGTCAACTATGGACACAGATGAGGACCAAGACTGTTTCTACATTGATAGCATCACCATAGAAAATGAAGGAAGAAATGATGAGCAAGCATATGCAGACATGCAGCTTGGTTCCCCCCCACAGACAGTGAGGTTTAAAGTTGACACTGGGGCGCAAGAAAACACAATTCCAGCTAACATGTTCCAGACACTCTTCCCACATGTGACACTGAAGCCTGTCACACACAAGCTCACAGATTACGGGGGACACTCACTCAGCGTGGAAGGGAAATGCCAGTTAAAATGCAAACACAAAGACAAGACCTGCACGTTGGAATTCCATGTTGTTAACGCAAGCGCCCCACCTGTATTAGCAATGAAAGCTTGCCGTGACCTTAACCTGGTAAGGATCGTGATGGCAGTGACGGAGGAAAGAGGCAAGACAACCAACAGTTCACAGGCAATACTAGACGAATATGCAGACGTATTCAAAGGGATAGGAGAATTTCCTGGTGAATGCAGTTTCCATGTAAATCCAGACGTTGCACCCACAGTCAGCCCACCTCGTCGGATTCCCATCGCTCTGCGAGCCCGACTCAAAGACGAGCTCGACAACATGGAAAGGAACCAAATCATATGCAAGATCACAGATCCTACGGACTGGGTGAATGCACTTGTTGTCGTGGAAAAACCCAAGACGGGCAGACTCAGAGTATGTCTGGACCCCAGACCCCTCAACAAGGCTATACAAAGACCCCATTACCCTCTACCCACCTTAGAGGATGTCACCACAAAACTTGCTGGGGCCAAGTATTTCAGTGTTTTGGACGCCAGATCAGGCTACTGGGCCATTAAGCTAAGCCACGAATCATCTCTGTTAACCACATTTAATACTGTGTTTGGCAGGTACCGCTTCCTTAAGTTGCCATTCGGCATAATCTCAGCTCAGGATGAGTTCCAGCGACGCGTGGACGAGACCTACGAGGGCCTGAGGGGCGTGGCAGCCATTGTGGATGACGTACTGGTCTTCGGAGAAACCAAACAGGAACATGACGACAATCTGAGGGCCATGCTGCAGCGCAGCAGAGAGAGAGGTGTAAAACTGAACCCTGACAAGTGCACCATCTGCGTCAAAGAGGTCAGTTACTTCGGTCACACATTGTCACACGAAGGGCTGAAACCAGATCCACAAAAAGTAAAAGCAGTCCAAGACATGGTGCCCCCACAGAACAGGGCGGAATTGGAAACAGTGCTGGGGATGGTTAATTATCTAGCAAGATTTGCCCCACACCTGTCAGAGATAAACGCTCCGCTCCGCCAGCTGTTAAAGCAGGACAGTGAGTTTGTATGGGACAAGAACCATGACAGAGCCTTTCAACGAATGAAGGAGCTGATCACTAGAGAACCAGGCCCAGTTCTCTCCTTCTTCGACCCCAAGAAAGCGCTACGACTCCAGGTCGATGCATCCAAAAGTGGCCTCGGTGCTGTGATGCTGCAGGACGGCAAGCCAGTCGCCTACGCATCCAAGTCACTCAACAGCACTGAGCAGAACTATGCCCAAATCGAAAAAGAGCTGTATGCTGTTCTCTTTGGTTGCAAGTGGTTCCACGAGTACATGTATGGTCGACATGTGACCATTGAGTCGGACCACAAGCCACTTGAGTCCATACTCAAAAAAACACTAGCATTAGCACCACCACGGCTACAGAGGATGATACTATAGCTGCAAAAGTACGACATCAGCATCATCCACAAGCCAGGGAAAGATATCCCGGTAGCCGACACGCTCTCCCGGAAATCCATAGAGTTCCACGTCGAATCACTATGTGACGGGATGGATGCGCAGATCCACTCAATCCTCGGCAACATGCCTGTCAGTGATCAGAGACTCTCAGAGATAAGAAACGAAACAGCCCAGGATCCTCAGCTCAACAGCCTGAGAAGGACCACATTGAGTGGATGGCCGGATAAACGGTCTCAATGTCCGCCTGACATTCAGGAGTTTTGGAACCACAGGGATGAGATCTCACTGATAGACGGGATCATGTTTAAAGGAGAGAAGATGATCATCCCAAAAAGGCTCAGACAGGACATGATAGAGCGGATTCATTCCAGCCATATGGGCATAGAAAAGAGTAAAAACAGAGCCAGAGACCTTCTGTTTTGGCCAGGCATGGGAAAGCAGATTGAGGAAGCAGTCGGAGCCTGCAGCACATGCCAGGAGAGACAAGCTGCTAACCCCAAGGAACCCCTGTTGTCACATGCAATACCAGAACGACCGTGGCAGGTCATAGCCACCGATCTGTTCACTTGGAACTCGGAAGACTACATCATCATCGTAGATTACTACAGTAGATTCTTCGAGTTGGAAAGACTGCGCAGCTGCACTGCAGAAGCAGTGATCCACAAACTAAAGTCAGCCATGGCTAGGCATGGTATTCCAGAGTCGGTGATTAGTGATAACGGTCCGTGCTATGCTTCAAGTAAGTTTCAACAGTTCGCAAAGTCATGGAGTTTCACCCACACCACTACTAGTCCCCATTACCCACAGAGCAACGGCCTAGCCGAGAAAACAGTCCAGACAGCAAAGAAACTTCTGGACAAGGCCAAAGCGGAACATAAGGATCCCTACTTGAGCCTATTAGAACACCGGAACACCCCTGTGGACAACTTAAAGTCGCATGCACAACTACTCATGAGCCGGAGACTTCGCTCCATCCTCCCTGCAACACCAAAACAGCTGGCACCCCAAGTAGTTTGCCAGCAAACAGTGCGTGAGAGGAGAGAGGTCTGCCAGCAGCGCCAGCAGACTTATTTCAACAAAGCCGCCCGACCTCTGCCTCAACTATGTCCTGGCACACCGGTCCGGTTCCGGCAACAAGACGGTTCCTGGAAACCAGCTGTGGTCACAAGTTGTGCCGAAACGTCCAGAAGCTACAACATAACTACAGATACAGGACAAGTTTATCGCCGTAACCGCCGACACCTCCGACACCTCCGCGAAAGCAGGAACAGCGTAGGAGGTGAGGAGTTCATTCAACCAACAGGCATCAGCGATGACAGCCCTGTGGTATCTCAGCCCCCGCCTGTGGAGCCCCCTGATAAAGTCATTACAGCACCTGGATACATGACTCGTTATGGGCGTGTTACTAAACCGAGACAGGTCTTGGACCTATAATATTGTAAAGGGTGCAGGCAGATCGCTGCCCTAAAAAAAAAAAAGAAACAAAAAGGAAAAAAAAAGCTGTTTACATGTTTGTTGTTCCAATGATGTCACCAAATACATCTGTTTATTATGGTTGTGATGTAGCCAGTATTGAGTCGAATGCTATGTTATCAATGGATGTGCTCAGGATGTTATTCCTGTAATTTCAGTTGCCTTAGGAATTTTACAAGCCTGAGTTGTGTTGTGTTTTTTTTTTAAGAAGGGAGATGTAACATGTTGACTCATGTGTGTATCAGCCACTAGATGGCACTGTGTTGCTGCAATGTGTGTAACTCACTCGCGAGCAAGAAGCTCCAGAGGAAATGGAGAAGTAGAGGAATAAAGTGGAATCGGAGCAGAGAATGGTGTGTGCGTGCAGTTAATAAGAAGCTCGGTATATAAACAAAAACAAAACAACTGATAGTAAATTTTATTTTATGCTTAAGGTTAGTTTCTCAAACTTCTCAAAATCTTAACAAATTGTGCCAATCCTTACATGTTGCACCAGGCTGATTTATCATCAAAAGTGGAGAAGTCTGTGACAGAGGAGAGAGCAGCAGAGAGAGATGGAGCGAGAGAGAGAAATAAAAGAGCAGGAGAGAGAGATGGAGATGGAGAGATGACTTTATGTCATCCATGAGGGATGCATTTGACATATGTTTCACATATTATAGCCCAACAAGTTACTTATAGCAATTTATATACGAGCAATCAGTTTTTGGCAAATACCGGAAATCAGTTTTTGGCAGACAATCACTTTTTGGCACAACACAGGCTATTGCAGTTAATAATACAACAGCTTCTTGCCATTTTTTGTGTTTCTTTTTATCGCTGTGTAACTGAGTTCAATTGAAAGCCTGCATGCGCTAGTACCTCTTGCCACAAGTTCCCAGAATCCTTTGCGGTTTTACCCCTGAATGACGTCACATTTTTGGTGGGCCGGTCTCTAGTCAAAATGCCTGGGCCGATTTTTTGTCCCAGTCCAGCCCTGATGTGTGTATACACATTGTGGCGAGCTCAGACAAGGAGGAGACGGAGGTATCGTTTGGTCTTGCTTCCCGTGAGCTAGCCAGGGAGCACAGCCGTTTATTAACATTTGCAGAAGAACAGTGCCACTAGCTAACTGCTCAGCGCGGCAACAACAACAACACACAGGGCGCCCTCTGACCCCGGAAGGACACACCGTCACAGCGAGAGGGCGTCACCCGTCACTATGGCAACATAAACAAAACATAACTGTACAAATAGAACCCCGAACAGCCCTGACCCGCTACAATATATATATGTCTGTGTGTGTGTGTGTGTGTGTGTGTGTGTGTGTATTATGCTTACACATATTTCTGTATAGATTTAATTTGAAACAGGTTTTAATCAGGTTGTTTTGGGATTAGTTCTTAGGTCTTCATTTTACATGAAACGTTGAATCTCTCACTGCTAGCAGCAGCAACCTCCTGTGACTGTGAGGCCTGGTTACTACTGATCATGATGCAGCAGCACCGACAGCTAACACGTTGGTTAATTTGACACATTTTGCTTCATCTATTTTTAGTTTGTTTTTATTGTTGTCTCTTAGCTTTCCATCTCCACCTTTTCACCACTTCTTCCACACTAAAGTTGAGTATTATTCCAAAAGCTGCATCAGTGCACAGTGAAGGTAGGGGAGGGGCTGGTCGCCTTAAGAGATTTGATTGGGCAATTCAGTGTCAGTGATGAAAATGAAGTCCTTGTAAGGCTGGTGAGCAGCAGCCCTTTGGGCTGATAGGCCAGCCCAAAGGGCTATGGTAAGTATGCCAGTTTACCAGTGCAGCCCTGTCCCTGAGTGCTCCAGTCCACAGTCCAAATATCCTTGAGCAACGTACTAACCCTAAGTTGCTCTCTGATGTATTCATTGGAGTACAAATGTGTGTGAATATTAGAAATGAAAGAAAACACTTATGTAGATAAATGTGTATGAATGAGGTTATACAAAGTGTTGCTCGAGAATAAAAGCGTTGTATAAGAAAGAGTCCATTTACCAAAAAGATAATCCTCTGGAAATCAAAAACTTTAAAAAAAAATAAAGCAAAACTCTGAATTGACTATATATCTCTAAATAAAATGTCAACTTCTGCTAAAAAGAAAAACACTGAATTAAACCTTGACTGGTCATTAGTCATCAGTAAACTAACCCATGATGTTGCTGCCTGGTTCCAGGTTTTTGACCATGCTTTTATTAGTTATTTTGGATTTATGATTCTTTGCATGAAGTTGATTTAATTTCAACTTTATTTGGTTTAGTTTTGATTGTTTTGGTCTGTTGAGGGGTTTTTTTGTAAGTTCTGGCTTATGTTCTCTTGTCTGTCATTTCCTTTGGTGCCTTTGTCTTCATTTACATCTTGATGCATTCTCAATCATCCAGGAAAGTAAATCTCCAAAAATTGATTCTGTTCATCTGGACGTAGCGTTTTGTGGGAGAAACGTTTCGTCACTCATCCAAGTGACTTCTTCAGTCTCAGTCTCAAAGACTGAGACTTCAATTCAATTCAATTTTATTTATATAGCGCCAAATCACAACAAAAGTCGCCTCAAGGCGCTTCATAGATACAGAGAAAAACCCAACAATCATATGACCCCCTAAGAGCAAGCACTTTGGTGACAGCGGGAAGGAAAAACTCCCTTTTAACAGGAAGAAACCTCCGGCAGAACAAGGCTCAGGGAAGGGCGGGGCCATCTGCTGCGACCGGTTGGGGTGAAAGAAAGAAGACAGGATAAAAACATGCTGTGGAAGAGAGACAGAGGTTAATAACAGGTATGATTCAATGCAGAGAGGTCTGTTAACACATAGTGAGTGAGAAAGGTGACTGGAAAGGAAAAACTCAATGCATCATGGGAATCCCCGGCAGCCTACGTCTATTGCAGCATAACTAAGGGAGGATTCAGGGTCACCTGGTCCAGCCCTAACTATATGCTTTACCAAAGAGGAAAGTTTGAAGCCTAATCTTAAAAGTAGAGATAGTGTCTGTCTCCCGAATCCAAACTGGAAGCTGGTTCCACAGAAGAGGGTCCTGAAAACTGAAGGCTCTGCCTCCCGTTCTAATTTTAAATACTCTAGGAACAACAAGTAGGCCTGCAGAGCGAGAGCGAAGTGCTCTAATAGGGTGATATGGTACTACAAGGTCATTAAGATAAGATGGGGCCTGATTATTTAAGACCTTGTATGTGAGGAGCAGGATTTTGAATTCAATTCTGGATTTAACAGGAAGCCAATGAAGGGAAGCCAAAACAGGAGAAATATGCTCTCTCTTTCTAGTCCCTGTCAGGACTTTATGAACTAGTTTTTTAGCGTCACTCTGAGACAGGATATTTCTAATTTTAGAGATGTTGCACAAATGGAAGAACGCAGTCTTACGTATTTGTTTAATATGTGCGTTGAAGGACATGTCCTGGTCAAAAATGACTCCAAGGTTCCTCACAGCATTACTGGAGGACAAGGTAATGCCATCCAGAGTAAGAATCTGGTTAGATACCATATTTCTAAGATTTTCAGGGCCGAATACAATAACCTCAGTTTTATCTGAATTAAGAAGCAGAAAGTTAGCGGCCATCCAGGTCTTTATGTCTTTAAGACATTCCTGCAGTTTAACTAATTGGTATGTGTTATCTGGCTTCATGGACAGATAGAGCTGGGTGTCATCTGCATAGCAGTGAAAATGTATGCTATGTCTTCTAATAATGCTGCCCAAGGGAAGCATGTATAGTGTAAACAGAATTGGTCCTAGCACTGAACCCTGTGGAACTCCATAACTGACCTCAGTGTGTGAAGAGGACTCTCCATTTACATGTACAAATTGGAGTCTATTAGATAGATATGATACAAACCACTGCAGTGCAGTACCTGTAATACCTACAGCATGTTCTAATCGCTCTAATGGGATATTATGGTCGACAGTATCGAATGCTGGACTGAGGTCTAGCAGGACAAGCACAGAGATGAGTCCACTGTCAGCGGCCATATGAAGATCATTTGTAACCTTCACTAAAGCTGTTTCTGTGCTGTGATGAGCTCTGAAACCTGACTGAAACTCTTCAAATAAACCATTCCTCTGCAGATGATCTGTTAGCTATTTGACAACTACTCTTTCAAGGATGTTTGATATGAAAGGAAGGTTGGAGATTGACCTATAATTAGCTAAGACTGCTGGGTCTAGAGATGGCTTTTTGAGTAAAGGTTTAACTACAGCCAGCTTGAAGGCCTGTGGTACATAGCCAATTATTAGAGATAGGTTGATCATATTTAAGATCGAAGAATTAATTAATGGCAGGACTTCTTTGAGCAGTTTTGTAGGAATGGGGTCTAAAAGACACGTTGATGGTTTGGAGGAAGTAATTATTGAAGTTAACTCAGAAAGATCAATTGGAGAAAAAGAGTCTAACTTAACATCAATGGTACTAAAAGTAGCTGTAGATAATATTACATCTGTGAGATGATTATTGGTAATTTTTTCTCTAATGATAAAAATTTTATTTGTGAAGAAGTTCATGAAGTCATTACTAGTTAACGTTAATGGGATGGTTGGCTCAAAAGAGCTCTGACTTTTTGTCAGCCTGGCTACAGTGCTGAAGAGAAACCTGGGGTTGTTCTTATTTTCTTCAATCAGTGACGAATAGTAAGATGTTCTGGCTTTGCGGAGGGCTTTCTTATAAAGCAACAAACTATTTCTCCAGGCTAAATGATGATCCTCTAAATTAATGACACGCCATTTCCTCTCCAGCTTACGAGTCATCAGAATGCATCAAGACGTTTTAACCCACTTTGGCAAGGACTGCCTAAAGCTTGTACGTCAGTATGAGCAAACAGCACGTAAGATGGCGGACTACAGGAACCACCTGAGATTCAGCCTCAGATGCCAACAAAACAGGATTACTCCTAAAAGTCTTCAAATGAGCTCTTCAGTTAAAGGCTTCCAGGCAACAAAAATCCTCCAGAAGGCACAGCATCAGTTGCTTAATGAACGGGTGAGGCAAACAAATTTTACGATGCTAAAATCTCAAGAGGAGCGGATCCGACAGAGACTGACAATGCTTCTAGATGAGAATACTCTTAAAAAGGTGTTTGACTTTACTGAGAAGGCTCGTCTAGCACAGCACAAGAAGTCTATGACCAGGCAACAAAGTGTAGCGTGGTATAAGCCACCAAGTAACCACTGTGGGCCTCTCTTATGACAAGTACGAACTTTCAGACCAAAAAAAACTCTCACAGGATCGAATCCAGAATAAACAGGACAAGAGGGTCAATATCAGTAAAAGATGTTCAACAATTTATTAACATGACAAGACACCAAAGTTTTGAGAAAAAGAAAAAAAAACCTAAAACATCGCTACAACAAAAAAAATAGTAGCGGTGCAACCTTGCCAGCAACGAAGCTATCACCTGAGGGTTTGTTCCTCCTTGGCGGTCCCAGGTGCTCGTCACTCTAAAAGAGACAAATCCACCTCAAACATAAAAAGGCCCAACCGAACACTTATAGCATGCACTAAGTGCTAGTTCAGGCAATAGACGGTGGTAATACAAAAACACTCTTAATAAACCTTAATCACGGCAAATCCACACAGAGCACCACTAAAAAATCCTCATTCCCCCGAGGTATGAGCCCCACTCAGGGATTGCACGTTGCCCGCTTAGTATTGCACCAACCCAATAAAAATAAACAAAACCCGAAATAAAACAACGAAAATAATTAAAAACAGTGACCTGCTAAAACCAAAAAAACACAACCATACAGAGAAGGAGGGAAAAAAACAGTGACAAGTTCGCATGTGCAGCCTGCCCTCGAGTAGGCAACTGTATTTGCTGCACACCTGATTTGTCTTGGCCTTTTCTTCCACAGAAATCACTACTAAAACATAAATTATAATAAACATCAAATACATTTCAACAAAATTTAAGAAAGGACACTAAAAGACAAACAGCCTATACCTTGAACCTCATCTATAGAGGTTTAAAACCACAGTTTGCGTCGTAGGCGATTAAACTTCTCGGTTCTTCACCTACTCACGCATCCATTACTCACAGCCGCTTGTCAGTGGGAATCATCAGCACCTGTTACTACGCCCTCTTTTATGCCCTGCATTGAGTCCCCTGGGTCCTAAAGCCTTCCCCATTACAAAAGGAAGTTTGACTTACTTGTTGTACGTCGGAAACCACCGGAAGAAAATACGGAGAGTGTCCTCAGCGGCCAGAAGAGAGAAGGATGCAACACGGAGGATGTGGACAAGTGGGTGAAGAATTTGTCTGACAGACAGCTCACCCAAACAGAGAAAAACATCCTTGCTAAAGGGTTGAATTTTGCTGTCACACCGAGACAAATCCCACTAGTAGAGCTGATCACAGCCACAGAAACAGCAATTCGTAACAACAATATTGCAGAAGTGGAAGCAGGCCGCAACTACGGACGAAAGTTTCGGCCTGTCTCAGCAATGCAAAGCCCCCAGCATCCAACATCACCATGGAGGAGAAGAAGGCACTCACATCACTTAGTGATGACAACAACATTATCATCCTTCCGGCAGACAAGGGTAGGTGCACAGTATTGCTAAACCAGAAAGACTATCATGAGAAGATTTTGTCACTACTCAGTGACGAACATACTTATGAGCCCCTGAAACGAGACCCAGGAAGTGGCTACAGGAAGAGGGTGATAGACTGTCTGAAGCAGTTAGAACAAGACAAGGCTATTGACCGGACCTCATACCACAGGCTGTACCCAGGGGAATCTACACCAAGTCTTTATGGTTAACCGAAGATACATAAACAGGGTGCACCTTTAAGACTGATTGTCTGCATGATCAACTCTGTCACCTATAACATCTCCAAGTTTCTGGCTTTGATCCTCAACCCGCTGGTGGGCAGCTCTGAACACCACATCCAGAACACCCTGGATTTTGTTGAGAAGGTGAGAGATGTCATTATGGAGGCAGATGAAACCATGGTCTCGTACGACGTTACATCTCTCTTCACTTGCATCCCAGTCATGGAAGCGTTGGAGGTAGTATGTAAGAGATTACAGGATGACCCCAACCTCAGCAACAGGACCACTCTCAGCATCGACCAAGTGTGTTTGCTTTTGGAACTGTGTCTTCATTCCACCTACTTCACATACAAGGGTCAGTTCTACAGGCAGAAACATACAACCACAATTCACGGATCACATTAACTCGGTGGACCGACACATCAAATTCACCAGGGAGGATATGAAAAGTGGCAGGTTAGCCTTCTTAGACTGTGAGATTTCCATCAGTAATGGGGGACATCTAAAAGCTGACGTGTACCGTAAACCTACACATACGGATCAGTATCTAAGGTTTGACTCTCATCATCCACTGGAGCACAAACTGGGTGTCATCAGGATGCTACAACACAGAGCGAACACCATCCCCACTGACACAGCAGCCAGGGAGGCAGAAGAACAGCACATCAAGAAGGCCCTGAGTAAATGTGGTTATCCCAGCTGGACTTTTGTCAAAGCAGGAAAGGCACCTAAAGAAAGCTCCAGCCGATCAAAGAGAGAAGGACAACCGCTGCCCAAGCGAAAACCTGTAGTGATCCCATATGTGTCCGGAGTATCGGAGCAGTTGAGACGCATTTTTTCTAAACACCGGGTCTCTGTGGCTTTTAAACCCCAAAACACGCTGCGCCAAAAATTGGTCCACCCCAAGGATCGGGTCCCCCGACACAAACAGAGTAACATAGTGTATGCTGTTAAGTGCCAGGAGGATTGCCAGGATTTATACATCGGGGAAACCAAACAACCTCTGGCGAAGCAGATGGCACAACACAGAAGAGCTACCTCGTCAGGCCAGGACTCTGCAGTCTATTTACACCTACAGGCCAGTGGACACTCTTTCAATGTTGAGGATGTTCACATCCTGACAGGGAGGAACGCTGGTTTGAGCGCAGAGTCAAGGAGGCCATTTACGTGAAAATGGAAAGACCATCTCTGAATCGAGGAGGGGCCTAAGGGTACATCTTTCGCCATCTTACAATGCTGTGATTGCAGCCATTCTCCAACTCTCTGTGAATGGTACTCATGGCCATTGATCAGTGGGCTTTGGTCAGTGGTTGTTGATCAATGGTCATGAGAATTTGCATAATTAAGATTAAGGAACTGACCTCCCAGCCCATTGTTCCTTCAGTGGGCTGGTTTCAGTCATTATGCAAATGTACTGTTTATAAGATTGGTGAAACCTGCAGTCAGCTGAGACTGAAGAAGTCACTTGGATGAGTGACGAAACGTTTCTCCCACAAAACGCTACATCCAGATGAACAGAATCAACTTTTGGAGGTCTTCATTTACATGTCTCCTGTGTGAGTCTGTGTTGTCGTGTGAGTTTACATTTCCGTGTGCTCCCTTGCCCTCTGTGTGTCCTAGTCATCTCCATGTTCCTCTCATTTAAACGAGCTCCCTCCCCAGGGCCTGGGGGTTGTTTTTCCTGCTGGTCAAACTCTGAGTTGGCTCCCTCTGATGAGGTCTGGGTGCAACTCAGCGCTATCTGGAAACAGTCTATGGACAATAAAGATGGTGTCAACCAGCGACCAGGACAGTTTCTACCTCCTCTTTCTCTTCCCCTCCTTTTTTGTGAGTTGTTTATTTTTTCAAACTCAGCCAACATGCTTTTACCCCTTTTGTTCTTTTCTTTGCTAATATTGGTATTTAATCACTTTATCTCATTTAACTAATTATGCAACTACATGCATACCCATTCATTTATTTTATTTCTATTTTGATATCTTCAGTTTACACATATGTTTGTATGATTACATGTGTGTGTTTATGTGTGTGCACAGGCATATACATATGTATATATTTGTGAATGTATCTATCTGTATACATATTAATGGAAATGTGTGTGAATTTGTCCACATTTGTGAACTGGTATGTCTGCAGATGAACACATATCTGTTGTGTCTTAATTCAAATAAAATAAATAAACACACAGTGTGTGTCAGGTGACAGTCTGGGTTGACCAGCTATGTCACGATCCTGGGTCTCTGACGCAGCGTTTTTAGTTTACGTTTTGAGTTCTTAAGTTATCCCTTTATATGCTCAGTAAACTGGGTTATGTTTTGATTGCCTTAGGTTTAGTTATGTTTCACTTAGGTCTTCTGTGTTAGTCTGTCATGTTTCTTGTCTTCTTGTCCATGTTGTCAAGTTCGTGTTGTCATGTCTGCGTTCCATGCATGTTTCCTGTTTTATTTTGAAGGTCTGTGTCCTATATCAGTGTAGTCGGCTTTGCTTCCTTTGTCTCGTTATTTCAGATTAGCGTCAGCTGTTTCCAGATGTGTTTCCACTTCCCCTAATCACCCTTGTGTGTTTTTAGTCTGTGTGTTTCTGTTCCTTTTTTCGTTAGGTCGTCTGTTTTTCTTCGTCATGTCTCCATGTTGCCAGGATTTTCCACGTTTAAGGTTTTGCTCTTTGTGTTCAGCATTCAGTTTTCCCAGTTTAGTTCTAATTAGTTTCCCCCTAGTGTCCATGTGCCTTTTGTTTTGTAATGTTTTTTATCACCCTTATTAAACGGCTTGCTTTTTGTTAACATTCAAGTTTTGTTCCAATTTCCTTGGTGTCTGCATTTTGGCTCCTCTTCACAAATTCATACAGTGTGCTGCTGCACACTGTGACAGGCTAGATCTGATGTCAGCGCACATAGTCTGTTTTAACATTCAGATGAACTGTTCAATACTTCAGTGTTGTTGAAACTGGAGTTTCACTGACCTTGAAATTCTTCGTAAAGTGTTATTTAGTGAATATTAACTGCTTCAGCTGTTAATAAAGGGAGTAGCTGTGTGCCTGTCTGTTTGCAGACAGTTTGCTGTGTGAAGTTGTGAGTCAGCTGAGGGAGGCATTGTTGGCACAGACACTGCTGCGAATGAGTATCTTTATTCAATATTAATTTTAGTATGGATTAATATTTGAGTATCATATTACCTACTACTGAGACTTACCGCAGTTTCCCACCCCAATATCCCGAGCAGTCTGTCAGACAATCATGCATTGTTCAAAGCCTCCATTTTATCCTTTTTTTCCCTCTTATGTAGATCAATCTGCACCCACACAACTGCTGTTTTATTCTGGTCCACTTTGTATGGTTCTTCTGCTTTAACTTCTCTATGATTCCCTGATTGTTTCCAACTGTGACTCCTCCTCACCTGGCTCCATCCTTTGTGATTATCTGCCGTACCTTAAGGGGTTGAATTAAGAACCAGTGAAGCTAACAGGTGGTATTAGCACTATTTCTTGGGCAATTTACCTAACATAGAAATCCTGGAAACTATCACTAAAGTTGCTCTGCATTACTTTTATGCTCACATTTAACCTTAACAAGCTTTTAATCTCCTAAACAACAAATTTTATTCAACTTTGGTGCTCTGTGCTTCTTTTGGGTGCCCCTCTCTGGTGGTTCCGTTCGGTCCGGTGCTCCCTGGAGTCTCGCTACCCCCTGTGGTCGCTGTGGTCCCAAAATCTCCTGCAAAGGAAACAAAACACCTTTCCCTACTACGCCTCCCTAACTTATTTTGTTCATCAATTGTTCTCTTAATTATTCAATTTTGGTTCAACCTATCATGTTTGGGGCTCTCTAATCAAAAGGATTAACCTAATTATGTGAATAAGCGTGTTAGCATCTATCCATCGGCACTCAAGGTCCTCCCTACAATATATCAAGTCAGTTACGCTGAATGACGTTTTTGACCTTCAATTGACCGAGTGACAACTCATATCAGCACAGTTGCAATGTGTGTATAAAAAAATCATTTATATATACTATTCAATGTTACTCATTTCAGTGAACAACCTTTTAACACCTTTAGCACACTTAAAGCGCCGCTTTCACATCCCTCCAGGTGCTTCCTGTTGCTCGCTCTCTTCTCTCTTATCTGATTAGCAACATCCTGTACACAAAACTGTTGCTTCTGCAAGTGCGAAAGTTTCCAAGCAGAATGTGCCTTAACTCTGACCTACAAGTCACAGTACATTTTATCTGTCTATGCAAGCATCTTCATTGACCTTTTACACCCTGACACCTTTCACAATAGATTAGAAGAAAATCATTATAACCGCTTATTCTACTAAAAGATCAAAGAGAAAGCAAACATTTTAATCCATTAAGTTTAAGTCTAAAAGCAATTACTCATGTGTAAGTTTTATCATAGCTAAATTATCAAGCTCCCTTGATAAAGCCCCTTATTTCAAATTAAACCCAAAATCGCCCCTTCTTGACAGGAAAAGCTTAGTCAAATCATTTCTCTAAAACTCTCAGCAATTCTCCTCTAGGGTATATTTGCCCTGGGCCTCCAAACCTGTATTTAGGAAGAAAATCAGTCTAATCATCATGTTAAATCTTTTACACCACTGGCTCCATTCAAACCTGCCTAGAAACAACACCTGTGTGTTAACACTAACTTCATTTTAAAACTCACATTTCCTGTGTTATAACATGTTCTTGATACAGAATATTTTGATTTCATTTTGCTCTTCTTAATGTAACGGTAGAGTCTAATTATACTTTATCAGACTTAACCAAAATATATGTGCTTTCCTTACTTTGCTCCTGTTTTAAAGGAAAAAAACTTGGTCACTTGGACAAGTCTTTGTTATTCTATAACTGCATTTTACATGAAAAGTCTAGCAATCTCCTACGTGACTCATAAATATTACTTTTGTTTTAGAATTTTCTTAAAGCAAACATCAGCAACCCAAAATCAGCAGCCAAAACATTAAGTCTGCAAAGCATCCCCTTTCTCTCCCCAACAGAGTCAATTGTTTGTCCCCCTTTATTCATGCTAACCCTCATTCACTCATTCACACACATTCACTCAAAAGAAAAACACTTGTCTATCATTTTTGGTCTGGATTGACACGCGGCAATCCTTTTAGACCGGAACTCCCAGGTTCCCACAGGTGGCCTTCTCCTCAGCCAGTTGTAATCTGGAAAAGGTCACCTTATATTTGCTCTCCCGAAAAGATTTTCAACGCTGTTAATTCAATCTTGCAGGCCTGCTTACAAAAAATGAGAAAAAAAGAGAGCTGATTATTAGCTCATCAAAACACAAAACATAATCACCTGACAAGTTTTCTCTAAATGCACTGTTACAATTTTAAAGGGCCCAATTCTAGACATGTCCATGTTTACTAAAACTCCCTCCTTTTAAAATAAGAAAACAACCCAAACCTAACTGACACAATCAACCCATCACTCAAACAACAACCCCAAAGATCTTAAACACAGAAAATTTTGCTTATTAATCTATCGATATGTTATGGGGATTAGAATTTCAGGGCCACAAAAGTTTTGCTATACTCTTTGTTTGACTAATACTTACTTAGTCTGAAATCAGACTTAAAATCACTCTCGCTGTTCATTTTCCCCACATCATATCTCGTTTGTTGGCCTCAGATTTCACAGCGTCCTGAGAGTCGAGGTCAACTGGCATAATTTCACAGAAAATCTTGTTAAAAGCCACACAATTTGCACACAGTAATGTTCCCCTTTAAGCACTTTAACATACTTAGATTTAGCATAAGATATAAACCCGTTATAACGTGTCCTCACTAAATTATAAATTTCTTGTCCAACTCTGTACTTCTGAACAGACCTGACCACCTCATTTAATTATCCTGTATTTTACCATTATCTATTTTACCAACTAATTATGTGTTAACCTATAACTTTCTTCCGACCGCTGCATGTGGAAAATTGATCCAGGTCTACTTTGGACCTAAAAATAACAAAACTGAGACATTTTCCTTATTATCATCAGTGCTTAAACGACCCACTTCTCTCTCTCTGGCCAAAAATACCAATTTATTTCATGTATTCACCTTGATAAATGTAAGCGTGTTCTTCCTTGCATTCATGTTATGTGGTCATGTTAATGGAGTGTAAGCTGCTTCTTCACTGCATATGTATTTTATAATCAGGTTTAGCTCATGCCTCTTTGCACTGAGCTGTGGATTCAAACTATCTCAATTCTGCTTCTCCCCAAAAATAATTTCACATGTAACCATTTGTATATGTTTTTTTTTTTTCACCTTTTTAACCTCATTGTTGTGATGTGGTGAAAATTTCTAAACCTTCATAAGTTCAGCCTTCAATCCAATTTTCCCATATGCATTCACTATATAATGTCCAGGTTCACCTCTCACTGTTCTCACAGTTTCCTGTGGGGCCTCGCAGATCAACACAGGCCCAAATCAGCTGTTTCTTCTCTCCATTGCTTCTCTCTTGATCTTTTCAGTCTTTTCTTTGAGGATTACTCCAAGCATGGTAAATATGAAACTCGGTGTTCAGTGCTTCCACACAGTTGTTTATCCCACTGTTCAACTTCCGAGCTTAGAGTTCAGAGTGCATTTTCCATCAAGTATTTTCTTACATGATGCTGCTGGAGTTGTCAGTGTTATAGTTCAGTTGCACTGTCTTTTTGCTATTAATTCTTCAAGTACACGGTGTTCTGTCTGTCTTCTGTCTTCATCAGGAGATTGACTGTCCTTTAAGCTTCTTCTCAGGATAAGGAGACAATGAGAGGTGAAGCTGTCAAATTTTAAGCCAAAGCCTGGCCTGTTTTCATCCCAATTCTGTTACTCTATGCTTTTGCCGCTGAACTCATGTTTTCAGGTTGAGAAGAGACCACCTGTGTTACGAACTTGTATGTCCATGTGTTTGTTTGTGCAGGTGTTGTGTTTTTTTTCCTATGTTAATTTAGCTGTGCCAGGGCCCTGTTCCGATTGGTGCGTGGACATACTGCCCCGGCGTGATTGGATCCAGCTGGAGGACCCGCCCATTAAAAGGAGGCTGGAGTGCTACAGCGGGAGAGGTCCTCGCGTTTCTCCTCATCACCCAGCAGTAGTCCTGTGGTAGCCGCTGGCTGCAGTATACGCTTGAAAATTGTGGAAGTGGAGTGGGTAGGGGTGAGCTGCCGTTTCTTTTGACCACCCGTTTTCTCCTGTTTTGAGTTAGTTAAGGAGGTTAGACTCTGTCTTTATTGGTGACTTTGTTTTGGTAAGGTCAGGGGTGCGGGATTTGTGTAGGTTTGTTTTGTTTATTGTTTTGGCCTTGGCTCACCCTGAGGTGTTGACACTCCCGTTTTGGTTCTCTTTATTCACATTGTAAAATAAATCACCTCATATCTAACGGATTTGTTTCGTGTGACTGCTTGGGTCTTGGGGGGGAAGCGAGTGCCTCGCTCATGTTATGGCCTGGCCCTAGACGGGTCGTAACATGAATTGGGGGCTCGTCCTCTGCCTTTTTCTGTGGTTTTTGTGTGTTTTGGTCTGTTTGGCGGTTTTCTTGGTGTGGGGTAGTGGTGTGTGGGATTATGGATTTTTCTTTGGATGATTTTGTTACATCGCCTTCGTGGGATAAAATAGTGAAGTGCAGGAAAGCGGATTTGCTTATCATTGCTAGTTGTTATGATGTTCAAGTGTCCTATGGTGCCCGCAAAGCGGAGGTTAGGGACTCTTTGTGTGCAGAGCTGGTGGAGCGAGGCATCCTTCCTGCCCCGAGGGCAGCTGTAGAGCAGTCTGATGGCGGGGGTGTGAAGGTGGCTCCGGAGGCTGAGCCGGGGCCGGATGCCAAAGGGCCTGTTAACGTGCTACCAGCCGAGGCGGACTCTGATGCAGCCGAGGCGGACTCTGATGCAGCCGAGGCGGACTCTGATGCTGCTGGGGCAAAGACTGAAGCAGCTGGGTCTGTTACGGCCGGGGAACCCCTGGCCGGGCGGTCTACGGAGGATCTCCGTTTGACCCTCCGTATAAGGGAGGTGGAAACCCGTGCTAAAGAGCTTGAGGTACAAGCAATGCACCTCCGTGTCAGAGCTTTGGAGCTGGAGCGAAAGCCCTCCACATCTGCCTCTAGTCATCCTAGTACGTCCACCGCGGTCCCAACAGGTTTTGACATCACTAGGCACGTTAAACTGGTTCCCCCGTTTCGTGAGGCCGAAGTGGATTCCTATTTTAACGCTTTTGAGCGTATAGCGGCCGCGTTAAGCTGGCCGAAGGAATTTTGGCCGCTGCTGTTGCAATGCAAACTGGTTGGCAAAGCCCAGGAGGTGTGTACCAGTTTATCAATTGAAGATAGCCTGGATTATGACATCATGAAGAAGACTGTGTTGCAGGCATATGAGCTCGTCCCAGAAGCCTACCGTCAAAAATTTAGGAAGTGTGAAAAAACCGCCAATCAGACATTTGTGGAGTTTGCCCGTGAAAAGAGTCGCTTGTTTGAACGATGGTTGCAGGCCAGTAAAGTAAAGGATCTCGAGGGGCTGAAAGAGCTTCTTTTGTTAGAGGAATTCAAAAAATGTTTGCCGGACCAAGTAGTCATTTATCTGAATGAGCAAAAGGTGACCTCACTTGCTAAAGCGGCAGTGATGGCTGATGAGTTTACTCTCACCCACAAAACTATATTTTCAGCCGCTGTCTCACAGAATATCAGGGTGGGACAGGAAAGGAAAATAAAGTCACCAAAGATAGGACTGAAAGATAGACAGGAGGATGGTGTTAATCGCGACTGTTTTTATTGTCGCGAACCCGGACATCTGATCGCTGTCTGTCCTGCGCTCCGGAGGAAAGAGCAGCGCAAAGGCTCTAAAAATCCAGCGGGCGTAGGTCTCATCAAAGTTGTCCCTTTGCCTAAATCACATTCCACTCTCACCCGTGATTTGCACCATGCGGATGTGGAAATAGAGCCACGTTTTAAACCATTTATCACCAAAGGCTTTGTTTCTGTGACGGGAGAAGAGAGGGATAAAGTGCCTGTTACTATTCTTCGGGACACAGGTGCGCATCAGTCGTTTATGTTGGATAGTGTACTGCCATTGTCAGATAAAACTACTTGTGATTCAGATGTGTTGGTTTGGGGAATTAAGATGAGCGTTCTTCGGGCGCCACTACACAAGGTGCATTTGCATTCGCCCGTGAAAACGGGGCATGTTAAAGTTGCCGTGAGTTCCCAGTTGCCTATTAAAGGGGTTTCATTTATTCTGGGAAATGACTTGGCTGGTGGGACAGTTTTTCCACCGCCTGAAGTGGTGGAAACGCCTGTTCCTTCTGTTACTGATGCTGCTACCCCTTTATCAAGTGTGTTTCCTGTTTGTGCTATTACTCGTGCGCAGTCGCGCAAATTTGATGATGTTGTGGATGTCGCTGACACGTTTATGGCGACGCTAGACGAAAGAAAATCTCCCAGCCGTGAGAGTGGCAGAATAAAAAGCGGCAATGATGTGACAAAACTGATGCCAGAGCTGGATGAGAAATTGAATAGGGATGCTTTGACAACCGCTCAGCAGAATGACTCATCACTGGCTCCCTGTTTTCTATCTGCAGCTAAGAGTGCAGGAAGTGAATCTCCCACTTCTTATTTTGTGCAAGATGGAGTTCTTATGAGGAGATGGTCCCCTGACCGGTGTGGTTTGCCTGGTGCTACGCAGGTGGTGGTGCCGAAGCCACATCGAGGGCAGGTGCTTAGCTTAGCGCATGATGCCAGCATGGCTGGACATCTTGGGGTGAACAAAACTTATCATCGGGTGTTGCGCAACTTCTTTTGGCCAGGGTTGAAAGCCGATGTGGTGGCATATTGCCGTACCTGTAGCACATGTCAGATGGCGGGGAAACCTAACAGACCCATCCCACCTGCTCCGTTACATCCTATTCCAGTAATAGGTGAGCCGTTTGAAAAAGTAATATTGGATTGTGTGGGTCCCCTGCCAAAAACTAAATCCGGACACCAATACATACTTACAATAATGTGTTCAGCAACAAGGTACCCGGAGGCAATTCCACTACGCACGCTGAAAGCAAAACAGGTGCTAAAAGCACTACTTAAGTTTTTCTCTACTTTCGGGCTTCCAAAGGTTATTCAAACAGACCAAGGAACGAATTTTATTTCAAAAGTGTTTGCACAGGTTGTGGAGGAGTTGCACATAAAACATGTAAAATCCAGTCCATACCACCCGGAAAGTCAAGGTGCTCTGGAGAGATTCCATCAAACCCTCAAAGCTATGCTGCGCAAGTTCTGCGCAGAGTCGGATAGAGAATGGGATGAGGGTCTGCCGTTATTGTTGTTTGCCGTCAGAGAGACCACTCAGGAATCCTTGGGATTCAGTCCGATGGATCTGGTGTTTGGACACGTGGTCCGCGGTCCCCTCCGCCTTCTGAAGGAGAAATGGTTGTCAGAAACTTCTGAAACCCAGCATAATGTTCTGGATTATGTTAGCGGACTTCGGGAAAAGCTTCACCTTGCATGTCAGTTAGCTCGAGAAAATCTGTCACATACGCAGGCAAAAATGAAAGCTCGTTATGATAAAAAGGCTGTTCGTAGAAGTTTTCAGCCGGGAGAGAAAGTGTTGGTGTTGCTGCCTGTGGTAGGGTCCAGTTTATTAGCTCAGTTCGCTGGCCCATATGTGGTGGAACAGAAACTCAGTGACAACAATTATGTGATCCAGACCCCAGACCGCCGGAGAAAGTCTAGGGTTTGTCATATTAATATGTTAAAATCGTATCACTCGAGGAGTCCTTCGGGTGCGCCGTCTCCAGTGTGCGCCGCTAGTGTTGTTTCTCCTTATGAACCCTCTGATGACGGGCTGCTCCAGAAAAGTGAAGCGCTGGGTAGCGGCCGGTTGAAAAATTCGGAGATCCTAAATGATTTAGACACATACTTAGCCCACCTATCTGAGCCCACTCGGGCTGACATCACTGATCTGATAGAGGATAATTTATCACTCTTTTCTGACCATCCTCGTCAAACTGCTGTCCTGTGCCACGACATTGACGTGGAAGGACATAAACCGATTAAGCAGCATGCTTATCGAGTGAACCCAGTGAAAAGAGCGATAATGCAGAAGGAAGTTGACTATCTCTTAGAACACGGTTTAGCCTTTCCGAGCGCCAGCGCATGGAGTTCACCGTGTGTGCTAGTACCAAAACCTGACAACACTCCTCGGTTTTGTAATGATTACAGGAAAGTTAACGCTGTTACCAAACCTGATTCATTTCCTCTTCCTAGAATGGAAGATTGTATTGATAGAGTGGGATCGGCATCGTTTGTAACCAAACTTGATCTGTTAAAAGGTTACTGGCAAGTACCTTTAACTCCCAGAGCCTCTGAAATATCTGCTTTTGTCACACCGGATCATTTTCTCCAGTACACGGTTATGCCGTTTGGGTTGCGTAATGCACCCGCTACTTTCCAGCGCCTTATGGCCAAAGTACTGGCGGGCGTGAATAACTGCGATGCCTACTTGGATGATGTCGTCATTTACTCATCCACCTGGTCTGACCACTTACAAACACTCTCCCTCGTTTTCAGCCGTTTTCAGAAAGCCTCGCTTACACTAAACCTAGCCAAATGTGAATTTGGCAGAGCCACCATCACATATCTGGGAAAACAGGTGGGTCAGGGACAGATACTGCCGGTGACCGCGAAAATACAGGCGATCGTTGAGTTTCCAGTCCCACAAACGAGAAGGGCGCTGCGCCGATTTCTAGGAATGTGTGGTTATTACAGAGGTTTTTGTAAGAACTTTGCCACTGTTGTCGTTCCTCTCACCGATTTGATCAGTCCGGTGAAGCCTTTTGTGTGGACGCCTGTTTGTCAGACTGCTTTCGAGTCTGCGAAAGCATTACTGTGCAGTTCCCCTGTTCTTACGGCACCAAATTTCATGTCCCCTTTCAAGCTCGAGGTTGACGCTAGTGCGGCTGGTGCAGGAGCTGTCCTTATGCAGGAGGACCATTGCGGCGTGGATCGCCCAATTTGTTACTTCTCAAAAAAATTCAACAAACATCAGATGAACTACAGCACTATTGAAAAGGAAGCCCTTGCCTTGTTGTTAGCCCTACAGCATTTCGAGGTGTATATCGGATCCAGCTCTATCCCTGTTCAAGTGTTCACTGACCATAACCCATTGGTATTTCTCTCCCAGATGCAAAACTCAAATCAGAGACTTATGCGTTGGTCCCTTCTTTTGCAAGACTTCAACCTGCAGATCAAGCATAAGAAAGGGACGGAAAATGTCATCGCGGACGCCCTGTCGAGAGCAATTTTGTAGTTCAGGAATTAAACAATAGGAGGATTGTTTAATTCTTATGGAAGGGGGTGTTACGAACTTGTATGTCCATGTGTTTGTTTGTGCAGGTGTTGTGTTTTTTTTCCTATGTTAATTTAGCTGTGCCAGGGCCCTGTTCCGATTGGTGCGTGGACATACTGCCCCGGCGTGATTGGATCCAGCTGGAGGACCCGCCCATTAAAAGGAGGCTGGAGTGCTACAGCGGGAGAGGTCCTCGCGTTTCTCCTCATCACCCAGCAGTAGTCCTGTGGTAGCCGCTGGCTGCAGTATACGCTTGAAAATTGTGGAAGTGGAGTGGGTAGGGGTGAGCTGCCGTTTCTTTTGACCACCCGTTTTCTCCTGTTTTGAGTTAGTTAAGGAGGTTAGACTCTGTCTTTATTGGTGACTTTGTTTTGGTAAGGTCAGGGGTGCGGGATTTGTGTAGGTTTGTTTTGTTTATTGTTTTGGCCTTGGCTCACCCTGAGGTGTTGACACTCCCGTTTTGGTTCTCTTTATTCACATTGTAAAATAAATCACCTCATATCTAACGGATTTGTTTCGTGTGACTGCTTGGGTCTTGGGGGGGAAGCGAGTGCCTCATTCATGTTATGGCCTGGCCCTAGACGGGTCGTAACATGAATCGTAACAACCTGTATTGACACACTAAAACCTTCAATTAATATCCTTTTCATTTCTTTTCTCAAGACATCCATTAGCTTCATCTGCCTATATTTTAACTCGTCTCTCTCTCTCTGGGTGCACACTTCACACACCAGCCAGTTTCCTTTTATGGGCATGCAAAGTTCCTGTCACACACACAGCTTCCTGTCACACAACCACACAGACTCATATTTTTCTGTTTCTCTCTTTCCTGTTTCTACAGGCTAATCGAACTCTTGTTATTTTAGTATTTACAGTCTCTAAACCCTCTGTAATTCTGCTAAGTCTTGATCTAAAAACAATGCACCCTTATTTCGCAATCTTCAGCGTGCTCAGCAGAGCTCTTTCAGACATCAGGACAATTAACAGTTTTCCACACATGTCACCATTCTTTCAATTCAGTTTCTTAGCCTCATCCACGCAATACTTTCATCAGCATGTTACACTCCCCCCTAAACTTCCTTAAAAAATAAAATAAAATAAATCGTCTCTCACACACGCACCAAGCCCTTTTTCTCTCAACATAATGTGCACCTTTCATTCATCCAAATAACAATTTTACACTCCATTTATACATTCACACATTTATATATAACAAAAGACTGCCACTAACTGCCAAGATAAATTATTTCCATTACCATATCACATCTTCACTTCATCTTCAAAACCTTAGTACCGGTACACCTAACTTTTCGACCATTTTAAAAGTCTCTAAGGCCCAGGTTCGCCCACCCTGCTGGTCAATCACCCCACTTCGGGAACGCCCTCTCCAATAGCGGTCAAATTTCTAGGCCCTAATTAATTTATAACCGCTTCCCGCGGCTCGACAGGAAGCTCCACCTCCAGGGTCTAACTATCCCACTTACGCCTTACAGCTTTACTTAAAGCTTACCTGTCAGTCACGTTGAATGGTCACGGCCGGGGCCGCGCCCCTGTTGGTCAAACCGTGCAAGAAAAGTGGTGCTTGACCACTGATTATTAACCACTGTGCCTACCTGTCGCGGGTATCACCCAAATGACCCTGTCGTCGCAGGAAATTGCAGCACGTCCGCCGCAAGATGGAGTCATAACACTCAGAACATTTTGCACCCCTAGAGAAACGCCGTCTCTGTCCTAAAATTTAAATAATTCTGGAAGCATCACTGTGGACTCTAACTGCCAGTTTGTTATCTGATGCCCAGGTCCCACCCTATAATCAATGTGGGAATAAAATTCCCTGACCAAATGTCCTAATCTAATCTCTTTTCTTGGCTGACGTAACACACACATAACATACCAACTTCAAACATACGTCACAACAATTAAAAATCCACCCCAGTATTAACAACAATGAGCTTTCACCAAATAAGCCCAAACTTTACTTTTATTTATCCCAAATTACCCAAAATTATCATGGACATGTCACCTGAAATCTACTTAACAGATTTTATAATTTAGTTTAATTTCCACTACTGAGCCAATTTAATGGTAACAATCATCAATTCAGTGGACAACTAATTTAGAATTCATCCAATGTGCACAATTTTCAACAGGCTTGCGCTTACCTATTATTCTTTTAGACCGGTCTGTTGTCCACCTCGTATCAGATCGCACCTTAAGGTCCAAATTAGAACCCTCAGCCGCAAAAGAATCCGGGTCACTGGCACCAAGTATTAAATTCCGGTTCTTTTGGATTCTTTAGGGCCAAGAAAGACACGGCTCAAAAGTGGTCCTTTTACTTTTAAAAATGATCTTTAATTTACATATTCTGGAATATGGAGACCTGAACACAAAACACACTTTCTAGCTGCAAAAGCACGCTCTGCAAAAACATGTAATTTCCTGTCAGCCTGCAACCTAGTTTTACACTGAAGTCTGGGCCTCTCATAAAACACACTAATCAGCATTCAGATTATATATTTTATTTCCTAACAGTGGTCTGAAATTATTAATTTTATTATTGCTAATTTGTGAAACTGTAAATAAACAAATTTATTTAAACAGTTTCAGTTTCAACACATCACTCCCAGACTAAGATTTCACCAGTTTCATCTCCATAAAAGATGCAGAGCATCATGTTGAATTGTTGGACATGAACACACTGATTTCAGAACTTTTATACAGTTATACAAGACATTCAAAGCTGAAGAACCTGGTGCTAATTTGTTTACGTATGCTATACTGATGCTATCACTATCCAGTTGTGAGTGTGTAGGCATCTGCGCTATTTACTTCAGGGTAAAGAGGAAATGATGTCCTTCATGAAGCCTCCTGATTGGCAGAGCTAACTCAAAATTTCGACTTATTAGCTTAAAATTATAAGATACCTAACTCAAAGAGAAACAAGCTTCCATATTTATGGAACTGAATGAGTCCCCAGCATCAACACTTTGTCTTGTGTTGTCTTTTGTCAACTTTGCTGTTTTAAATAGGAAATGATTAACATAAATATGGCACAAATTAATTAATTTTCAACAAAGCCAGAGCTGAACTATAGACCTTATGCTGCTGTAATATGCAACATAATATGTCTTTCTAAAGAAATATTTCAAGTTATAATATTTCAAAGTTTTTTAGAGTCCATAATAGTTCAGTTTGGATTATGCCTATTGTTGTATTGCCAGCTTTTATGATTGTTATTCATTCATTTTTACTTCAGTTTGAAAAACTGAAGTAAAAATGAAGTAAACTTTCAGTTTTACTTTCAGTTTGAAACACTGCAGCCAATGCATGCTTTTAACAGCATTGGCAATGTGTTTGGGTATTTAAAATTGTTTTTTTGTTATTTCTTGATTTTAAAACATCCCCTGAAAATGGATAGAGGATAGACTGAGCTGGAAACAAATGAAAAAGTTATCAATATCCAAAGACAAGATGTTGTTAAGGAGTTCAGAAAGCCTGGAAACTATTGTTCAAGACCACGTTAAAAAGTGCAAGAAATTCTGACTCCTTGGAACAGACTGGTGCACAGTACTATGACAGTAAAAGAGTGAAAAGAAGAGCAATACTATGCATTGACTACACACTGCATAGAAAACTGCATAAAAAACTGTACATAAACCTTCAGATAAGGCAATGTTCTTCCATGCTCATCTGGCTGTCTTGTAATTGTACAAGAAGGTGTAAATGCCATAAAAGACTGCAACTAATCTCCTGTGCCCTGTCAACGTTTACATACAAATAATAGGAAAAAAATAAGAACAGTGTATAAACACAGGCATGGGCTGCTCAAGTCATCTTTGAAGGTTCTTTGAAGGAAAAGAGATCAAAGGATCTTTGTCCTGTTTTAGATGAGTTTTTATTTCACTTTACACAGAGGAGAAAAGTGAAAATACACAACTGGCTCAAACAAAGGCTGACAGTTTTATAAGTACGGGATAGAACAATTGAGAACATCAGAACCATAGAAAGAAACCTAAGCTTCCTTTTATACTTGATGTGTCTGTGTTAACAGACGGAGCTGTTACTGAGACAGTGAGCTCAGGCTGAATCAAAGAAAACCTGTTTCTAGCATCTAAAACAGCAGCACCGCTCCTGTAACCACCATTAAAACCTTTAAAAGCTAGTTCGTCATCAAACACATCTTTTGGCTGCTCTATCCACCACTCTTTGTGTTACACAGCAAAAAAAAACCCTGAAGTTGTATTACAATATGCAGATGTACAGTTAACTTATTCTGATAATATGTTTAAATTATACAGCTGTTTACATGATGCACACCTGCAGCAAACAGGGGTGAGTCTAAATCAGGGCATGAGGTGTACTAGACCAGATTTATTTCAAGGTTTTTCATAACATTTAACAGATCGAACGGGAAATAACAGAAATCACTGCCTCAATTAAAGTGTGTTAATATTTAAAATATACAAATGAAAGCTTTTTTTTTTTTTTACAAGCCAATAAAAATGTACATGGGCTTGTAAAACTCTGAACCACTGACCTGAGGGATTTTAGGTTGGACACAGGAATTATATAATATAATAACATCTTGTGTTCAGCAGCACAAAAACGTTGCATCAAAGCACAGGGCAAGGCTCACTTCTCTTCACTGTAGCCACCACATTCTCCTTTAAAGGCTTACAGACACAAACTAACACATTCACTCATTCACACATTCACTTAAACATGCAGAAACACATGTACAAAAACTCATGAAGCCTTCTGAGCAGACAGAGTAAAGATTATTTTTATGCCTTAGTTTGGATTGCATATTTATCTTATTTTATTTGACTCTGAGTCCACTGGAGAGGATTTATATATTTTTGCATTTAAAAAATAAAATTAAATATGGCACAAGTTTTGATTTTTTTTTTCTGACAAATGAAGCAGATGGTAAACAACCTTCCTTGAACAGGGCACAGACAAAGAGGCCAGGTTCACCTTAGGAAGGCTCACACTAGCTTGGGTGAGCCTTTTCCCTTACTGTCTCTCTGTGTTGCTTTTCAGGTTTGTGGTAGGCAGAGGTAATCAGTGCAGCTGGACAGGCTCCCAGGAGAGCTGACTATCTCAATCTTTGCTCTCACTCCTCCCACCCAGCACTGTGCTATTTGTTCACTAGACTTCAGCCTGGTTATTTGAGGTTTTAGTGTACGCAGCAGCATACACTAAACATTTATCCTACTGCTGACATGATGAGCAACACAGCTCGTAAAGTTAATTATAGTTTTGATTCTTTTTGGTTAATGAAATTTTGTAATTTGGGTTAAATTTAATTTTTCCCATTAGCTGTGACTTATGAGCCATGACCATGAGTGAGATAAAGAGAAGGAAGTGACTTGGTAATTTATATCGAATTATAGAGCAGTGTGTGATTGGTTGATTCATCAGCAGCTTTTAACTTGGGTTACACATTGCTAATATAGGAAATTCCCCTTTTACCAGTAGCAAGAATGTTTAATAATTACTCCCTAAAGTCACAAAAGATGTCTTGTGATCGTGTGTTATTACCTTATACAAATTATTTTCTGGATGATCAACAATCAGCTGATTATAAATAATTAATGAATTTCATCTACTAGAAAGATAGCAACAAAACAAACAACAGACATCAAATTTTCAATGTTTACGTCCTATGGCTCTGATGGCTGATGCTCTTTTCATAGAGCATGTTTGTAATGACTTCATATTCCACTAGATGGCAGCAGACTACCATTAGAGTTTGTTGCTCTCCTGTTCCATCTCAGAACTATAAGTACTAAATACCAAATCAGCTGTTTCTTTAAAAGTCTTCCTGACCCAACATTTACATGCATTGTGAGTTTTTTGTCATTTTTAGAGCAGTACTGAGGATCATATATGGTATGTGTGGTATTGATGATAGTACACTGCATGACAAATGCACTGGACTGAGATTGAGTTTGGGTTGAGTCTGCTTTCTTTCATTCAGAATTAAGGCAATGGTGTCATAATGCTTTGATGCAGCTGTTTTGATCTCTGGTAGCAGAAAGAAGTATGCTGTTCTAATGAATTTTTAATGTTTGAAAACTATGTGATCCATTCTAAACTAAATCTGTTACAGAAATGTTATCCAACTCCATCAATCTACAACTGTATGTGTAAACAGAAGTTGACATTATCCAACAGAATTCTTTTACAGCCAAAATAAAAATTTGTTGATGCATTTTCTACACTTGTAAGTAAGAAAAAGTTTCATTTTGGGATGTTTTGTTAATGTCGGAAGTGTATAACAATTTACATGTGTAACAATTTTGTGTGGTGCCCACAGAAACACTAATCGGCCACCTGTTGGTTAATGCAGGAAAGCCCAACAGTGTTTTTTTTACCCCATTGGGCCCCCATGATGCTTTTCTGTGGACAGCCCACAGTCAAAATGCAATGGGGCTTGCCCACAGGGCCTTATTTGGGCCTCACAGTGTGAGCCCCACAGTGCAGGTTTGTGTGTATGAGATTGTGCAGATAAGTGCTTGGTAGTGACGTGTATGAAGGTGTGCGTGTGTGTGTGTCAGTCCAGTCTCTGAGGGTTCAGCAGTCTGACAGCTTGGGGGAAGAAACTTTTTTGCAGTCTGGCAGTGAGGGCCCGAATGCCCCGGTACCTCTTCCCAGAAGGCATCAGGGTGAAGAGTGTGTGTGAGGGGTGCATGGGGTCTTCCATAATGCTGCTAGGTTTGTGGTTCACTTTTACACTCAGCTCTCTCTTCACCACAACAGACTGGGACAGCGTCCACATCACTGCTGCCGCAGCACCAATCCATCTGTCGATCTCCTGCTCCATTCTCCCTTCACATGTGAAAAAGACCCTGAGATACAAGAACTCGTCCCTAGGGATGGGTACCGGTATCGGCACCGGTTCTGACATAAACGGTAGTAACCAGACCGAAAAGCAGCGCACATTTCGGTGCTTTATTTTGGTGCTTTTTTTTCCCTGAGATGTCACACACTTTGAATTCTAGCCAATCATTTTACCTTTCCAAGGATAGTAGGCGGGTCCAGGTACGTGCGTTCTTTTAGAGCAGAGCTACAGATTAAAAATGCCCAAGGCGAAGCGGTCAAAAGTCTGGCTGTACTTCACAGCAAAAGATGCAAACTCAGCAGCCTGCAACAAGTGCTTTAAGGTGATACTGTGCAAAGGAGGTAACACCTTGAATCTGATGGAACACCTGGCGACGCATAGCGGGTTTTTTTTAAAGCCGAGAAATGCACCGTATTTGATAGCTTGCTGCAAGAGCTCACACCGAGCACATCTACTGCGGGTGTGGTGCCTGTTATTGACCCGGAGTTAGCAACATCCCATAAAAATTATGAACAGAATCTGTGACAAAGGGCAGCCTTGGTGGAGCCCGTCACCCACCGGGAAAGAGTCCGACTTATTGCCAGGTATGAGGACCAAGCTCTTGCAACGGTCGTATAAGGATGGAATGGCTCATAGCAATAGGCCAGACACCCCATACTCCTGGAGCACCCCCCACAGGACACCCTCGGGGACACGGTCGAATGCCTTCTCCAAGTCCACAAAACACATGTAGACTGTGAGTATCCTTGAGAGGATGAAGAGCTGATCCAGTGTTCCATGGCCAGGACAAAAACCGCATTGTTCTTCCTGTATCTGAGGTTCGACCAACGGACGGACTCTCCTCTCCAGCACCCTGGTATAGACCTTTCCCAGAAGGCTGAGGAGTGTGATTCCTCTGTACTTGGAACACACCCTCCAGTCCCCTTTCTTAAAGATGGGAACCACCACCCAGGTCTGCCAATCCAGGGGTACTGCCCCTGATCTCCACGCAATATTGTAGAAGCGTGTCAACCAAGACAGCCCTACAACATCCAGAGCCTTCAGGAACTCGGACATCATCCACCCAAGGGGCTCTGCCACCAAGGAGTTCTTTAACTGGTGGGTCATCCCCTTTGTCCCCAGACTCTACTTCCTCCACAAAAGACATGCCAGTGGGATTAAGGAGGTCCTCGAAGTATTCCTTCCATTGCCAAAGTTCCCTCTAAGCTGCGCGCGTGCGCAATTGTGCACTGCTGGCACGGTCTCTGCGCACAGAAAATCTGCGTTGCGCACAAAAAATTCTAACCTGAATTGAAATTAAAATTAAAACTTTAACAATTCTGTTTTGCAGTGTTAGTCAGTGACTGGCTGATCCCGTATGGGATTACAACGATGCCACCTTATCCCATAGTCCAGCCAATAATGCGATTCACATTTGTACATGCGCAGCTAATCAACGTCGTTGACAGGCTATGACAGGTGCCGACACCGGTGTTTTAGCTAGCAAAGCAGCATGGCTGATGTGGAGTGAAGCCACGTTAATGACAACGTGTACAACCATTGGAGATGTGAGCAGGACAGACGGAACAATTGACGGAAAAAGTTTGGACTTTATACCAGTTTTTAAATTGTGTTGATAGGCCACGTAAAACCAGAGTTATAAAAAAAAGAGCCCGTTCTCACTCCCGAGGCGTAACATGCTGACGTTTTGTCACGTCCCGCGGCGTTCCTGAGGAATGCGAAAGGAGACCTTCCGCGTTCTTATGGTACACGCCGGGTTATGGATGAAATCTAGTGGAATGACGCTCCCGTGGTAATAGACGTTCCAGCCCTGTATTCCAGCCCTAACCATAACCTTATCCTGACCTTAACCAGGACTTTAATGATGTTAAATAGCATGATTTCAAGGGATTTGAAGAAAAAGAGTGAACATGTGTCATGCACCGCGGCGCACATGCACAAAAGGATCCAAACGCAGACTCAAGCGCTAGCAGAAAATGACACTTTATTATAACAACAAAAGGCGACCTGGGAAAACCAAAGGAGCAAAACGAGGAACTAAAAAACCCGGGGAAACAATGACGCGACAAAGCCAGAATCGGGACTGTGGGAGGCTGCAACAGAAAGGGGGAGAAGATTACTAGGGAGCTGGGAAGCGGAGGAAACACATCAAAACTGAGTTAGACCAGTTGGCTTACGATTAGAGCGGGACCGTGGGAGCTCGGGAGGGAAGTCCATGAGAAGGAAATCCGTGGAGGTAGTGGATGGGCCAGATGATGTACAGATGAAAATATATGCAATGTTTGGTTTTCTTCCTGAATACTATTGTTGCTTATATTTAGTGCTGGAAGAAACGGTAAAAACGGCATTTTATAAGGAAAACACTCGAAAGCACTCTCCGCCTGTGAGAAAAGCCAAAACCAAAAAACCCCACCCTTTCCTATTGGTGGAAAAATGAACCACGTCGACCAATCAAAAAATGATATGGCAACATGGCATTTAGTTGTTTAGGAAGGGGAAGTTTTGGAGTGACGGCGGTGTTTTGAGATGTGAGACATTTGCGACGTTTAGCGCAAATCTTGTGTAGTTAGTGTGTAGTGTAGTCAATAGTTTTTTTGTGTGTGTCAGAACAATGAGACGACTGTTGAATGTTACAGGTGTTACAGCAGTGATACATCTCCTGTTGTCAGGCCTGCAGGTATCAGGCTGATGTTCTCCTTTATCTCATAGTGGACAGAAATAATTTTTTGGAGTGGCACAAATAATTTGTGTGGCATCAGATTTGATGCAGAGCAGCTGATTGTTCTGTAAATAGTTTGAAATGTTTATTTTAAAAAACGCCTTGGCATCATTTTTAGGTAAACAGCTGCAAAAAACTTTGCTGTTTGCATAACTCAGTTACTTTTTTGAAGAAGCAACTATATAATTAATTGCCCAACATTGATCATTTATATACTGTATTTTGCAGACAGAGAGTTACAGGACTCTCTCCCAGACCACAGACTCATAATACAAGTCAGAGCTTTATAAAAAATAAAAATAAAAAAGAGAAAGTATTGTTTTCAAAATTGGAATTCAAGTTATTTTTACTTCCAATAGTGTTAACATACTACACAGGTCATGAACAAGATTTTTATTAATTTTCATTGTAAGTGGGCTAAAGCAGTTAATTAAAAGTAGTCTAACATAAATGTAAATGCTGTAATTTGATTATTTTAATAAACCATGTAACTTGGCTGGATTTGATGCTGGCGTGACCACAGTGCACACGTCTGCTGTTGCTCAGTGGTCCAGGGGACCGCTCAGGGAGTTTGTGTGTTCGCTCAGACACATGAAAAATTAGAGGGAACATTGTCCACCGCCAATCAATTTTCTCAGTCGAAGTCAGCAGCGCTCCACCAGCACTTAGGCAGTCCGAAAGTCTTTTTCCATGGCCTCCCACACCCGAGTTTTTGCTTCAGCCACTGCCTGCGCCGCATTCCGCTTGGCCTGTCAGTACCTATCAGCTGCCTCCAAAGTCCCACAGGCTAACCAAGCCCGATTACCAATACGGTGCAATTCCCACACCAGACAGTGATGAAGCTGCTCAGTACACTCTCGATATTCCCTCTGCAGAAGCTAGTGAGAATGGATGATGGGAGATGGGCTTTTCTCAGCTTCCGCAGGAAGTAGAGAAGCTGAGGAGCTTTCTTAATTATGGAGCTGGTGTTGAGGGACCAGGAGAGGTTTTCTGCCAGGTGAAAACTAAGGAATTGGATGCTCTTGACGACCTCCACAGAGGATCCATCAATGTTAATTAGACAGTGATCTCTCAGTCCTCTACTGAAGTCAACAATCATCTCTTTTGTTTTGGCAACGTTCAGAGACAAGTTGTTGACTCTCCACCAGTCCGTTAGCTGTTGCACCTCCTCTCTGTATGCTGATTCATCGTACTTGCTGATGATACCCACTACAGTCGTGTTATCGCCGAACTTGATGATGTGGTTCAAACTGTGCATTGTGGCAAAGTTGTAAGTAGGATGAACAGCACTGGGCTGAGCACACAGCCCTGAGGGGCTCCAGTGCACAGCTCTAGCAACTTTGATCTAATCCACCTTTTCTTTGCATTTCACTGGCACTGCAATACAGCTGCAATGAACTCCTGAAAATCATTTGGAAGCCACACCAACTTTCAGCAGCTACATTGATCCTTCTTGAAGTCATCAGACCAATCAGACAATCGTTGGCACAAACAAGGCAGCAAAGAAGACATTGTGAGCAGAGTCAGAAAAGAGGCCAATGGACCGACAAATGCAGTTGGCTAAAGAGTAATAGATTTAAACCTCCACTCCCCTTAATCTTTATAGCTAATGCCTGTTCATTCCAGAAACTAGAGGGACGAAAATAGACTCTGACTCACCTTACGGAGGATGTTGACCAGGTGCTGTGACATGATTTTAATGGAAAACAGCTAGACGGCACCTCATTGCCTTCACTGTTTGTACTGCATGCTCTGTACACCTGACCCGATAATCAAAATCAAAAACTGCTCCTCTCCTCTACCTTTCTGCACTACCTCATTCCACCTCAAAGTCTCATTCGTCTTTCCAGTGGATACATCAAACACCTTCTTTAAAATTTACCTCACCAGAACTTTGGAAATTCTTCTTCAATTTTCACAATTTAATCATTGCTTCTGCCTTCACTTGCTTCCTATTGCAGATTTCTAAAGTTATTCTACAGACTAACATTTGATGCTGTCTAGCTACATTCTCCCCTGACACCACCTTGCAGTTTCATATCTCATTCAGATTGCACTCTCTGCACAAGACATAGCCTGACTGGTGAACCTTTTCTCCATTTTCATATGTCACCCTATGTACACTCCCTTTTCTTGAGGTGAGTGTTCATCACAGCCATTTCCATCCTTTTTGCAAAATCCACTACCAACTGCCTCCTTACCATTTCTCTCCTTAACATCACACCGACCCAAAACGTCCTTATCACCTCTGTACATGTCTATTGAAGTATGCTCCGCGAGTGCTTTCTAACTAACATTCACACTCCAATAGAAGCTTGGAGGTTAGTGTCTTGCCCAAGGGTATTTGGCATGCAGCCGAGTATCAAACTACCAACCTTTTGATTAAGTAGTTGACCTGCTCTACTTCGTGAGCTATAGCCATTCTTCTTCTGGAACATGTGTTGCAAAGTAGGTTATGTTCACAGTATGTGTTACCATTGCGATATTACCTGTAAGAAGTGAACCAACTTCATCCTGAAAGGTTGATTCTGTTCATCTGGACGGAGGAGCAGTTTTCGATTTTTTCTTATTGAGTCAGTGTACAGAGCTGCTGGTCCAGATGAACAGAATCTTAATTTGAGTTAACTCAACAGTTACCTGGATAGGATGTCATTCTGCTTCATAGTATAGGCTTCTGGAGCTGTGATAGCTAGACAGTGATGTTGACATTTATTTAGGAAAAAATATTCCCTTTAAGGTTAGCAGTATGACCTAGGTTGCCTTCTTTTTGAGAAAAGCTACAGTTAGGTCAGAATTTGAATTTTGTAGGATGCAGCACTCAGAAAAAGGCATCTATACTTTACAACAGACTAAGATTTACCATCTTAAATTGCATATAAAGGCACACACTGCTTTTAAAGGTTCTCTGTATTAGTAAAATACTTTAATTGCTTATACAGCTTTGCCCTCTCTAGGATGAGTACAAGCAGTGAGACAGAAGATATTTGAGGTCACAAAAATAAGGTGTTTGACACTAAACAATGATTTAGTGTATGGAGAAAGAGATTATATTATTTTGAGGGTGGTAAGCATGAAATATTGTGTTTTTGTCCTTGTAATAACAAAAATGTAGTAATACATTTAAAATCCATCCATCCAAATGTGAACCTGAATGCTGATATTTAATACTGACCTGTCAGCCTGCTTTCCTTTAGCCTGCAACTTTCTGCTCCTTGTTTTCATTGAACAGTTAAGGAGTTGTTTAAGCTATGATTTTGCTTTGTTTTTCTCAATCATTTGGGAGTCTAGGGCAAAAGTATGCCTTTATTTTAGTAGTTATCAGGGTTTTCTTTTCATTTTTTGTGTTGCCAAGTGTATTTAATTTATTGAGCACCTTTCAGGGTTCCCAAGATGCCTTTACACATCATGCTAAAATAATTCTAAACACATGAAAAGCATGATGATGTGAGAGTGATGCATCTTCACACACCCACTAAGCATACCCTGAATTACTGCTTGTCTCAGTTGGAGGCCATTTCTGGTAATTAAAGCTCAAATTTTTTTCCCAGAATCTGCAGATCTTATTTTGTGTAAAGCTGGAGGAGGGATTATGTGTTCTAATTCTGATGACGCTTAATTCCAGTGTTTAAATAATACAATGTTCAGCCTGGTTGAGGCGTTACAATTTGCTGAGAAAAAAATGCCAAAACTTGAATGGAATATGCTTGAATCAAAGCTGTGTATCTTGGATGATGTGTTCATAAAAATATTTAAAAGATGCTGCAATAAAAACTTGAATTCAGAGCATATAACTTTCTTACTGCTTGAACGAACTGGATTATTTTTTTTATTTTTTTATTTATTCCTATTATTAATAGCAATGCTATTGATCTGCACAAATTCAAATGCAAAGTGCAGAATATCCAAGCGAGTTGATGGGAGATGCCAGACTGATGTTACTACTACTACTAAAGTTAGGTTGCTAGGATACAATGACAGACTGGAATGAGAGGAAGGGGTGCTGGGTGCTAGTGCGTGTTGGGGGCTGGGGACTGGGGGTGTGAGACTGAATCAGATGGTACTTCCACTGAATTCTTATTACAAATCAAGGACAGACAAAAGGAGGTAGGTAATATTTAAAAAATGAGGCTGAAAGCAACAGAGGGACTGATAGAAAGGAAGAGGGTGGAAGCTTGTGAAGGTTTCTCCTGACAGTGGAAAGGGGAGTATAGGTGAGAAAAGAAGGAGGCAGAGGAGAGAAAATGTGTGCATGTGTGTGAATCTGAAGGTGTGTGGGAAAACTCCAGGGAATGAAGAAGGAAGAGAAATGTAGGTGGAGAAGAAATGTGAAATCAAGATGCAACTGTGTATAAGAGAGAGTGGGATACAGGACGTGGTTAAGAGTATATTACACCCAATCACCGATGTGATTGATGAGCACGTCCTATCAAAAGGCATCCCATGCAGCCACGAGAGCTTTCAAGAGCAAGTAGTTTGAAATTGGATGACTCAGCAAATCCACAGACTATATTGGATTGCTACAGTTTTGAATCCTTAATGTCAGGGGTTTTCCCCTAACAATATCAGTTTACATCTTTTTGCAGGGACTTGGCTGTAACGACTGATATTGATATAATATCAGCATATGTACAACTAGCAGCCATTTAGCTGAGATTAGCTATTTCTCTCTTGATTTGGTCTAACTCTTCTTTACTTGAGGATAAAAAAATATATATATCCTTTTTATTTAATACAATTTCGTCTTCATGCTACTTTATGGGCTTTGTGGTCAGAGATATTAATAAATAAACAGCTAAATTTTTTAATGCCTAATCTTCATTAGAGAAGGTTGTAGATACAAAGGCAACCAATTAGGTTTTCATTAAAGCCTAAACACATTTACAAGAAAGCACAGGACACTGCATGTCTTCCATGGTCACACTGGATTTAAAAAAAATTAATTTCTGAATTAAGTGTTGCAGTGACTGTTGCCAGCAACCTCTATATTCAGGAGACCTTAAAGCCAACAAGTAGTCCCATCGTGTCTTTGGTGTTGTGCAGTTCCATATTTTAGGAGATGCCTTTAGTTCTGAAGCCTACAATAGTTACAATGTAGCCCTTAATAGATATAAATCAACCTTTATTTCCCATAAAGAAAGGATTCCTACTTTTAATTCCTGCTGTGGCAAGAGATATTGATATTGGACATAAATCATCCAGGTGTGTTTTCAACACTGGGTCACACTGAAGAACTTTTGCTCAGTGCATTTACCCCTGTTATTCAAAACCAAAAACCTTCAGGGGTTAGTAAGCTCCAAACCAAATGCGGGGTTGTCAGAGACCCTTTTTGCCCACTGTCAGCTTCCAACCACAGTGTGACACACTTGCCGCACTTCTCACACAGACTGGCCAGATACACAAAGGGAAAAGTGGAGAGCTTCTTGTTTTGTTTTGTTTTTACAGATTTTTTTTTCATGATTACTTCCTTAGTTTTTCCCACATACAATCAGTTTAACACCATGGATACCTTCAAGGATAGTCTATACACAAGTGTATCTATTATCCCCACTTGTGGGATTCATTATGCTGAGACTACAAAGGCATGAAAAACCCTCTGGACCCTTGGGGAGAGATCACAGAGGCAGTGTGATGCAGCCTAGAGGAGGCTACAGTGGTTGGATCATTTGGGACATTCAGGCGTTATGCAATGACATAGACATGCTGCTTTGTTTTAAGAACCCCCTAGCTTACTATACCTACATTTACATCAATGTCCAGTACAGAATTTTGATGACTGAAGCAAACAGGAATGTCTACAATCATCCCACAAGACCTGGATATAAAGAAAAGTATCCTGAAAATTGAAGAGCAAGGCATTTATTGTGTTTGGCAAATAAATGATATACTGTATATAAAACAGGTCAGTTTGCTTTGAGCTGATAGGAAGACAACCGTAACTTTAAAAAAACCACTCCTTACAACCAAGATATGGTGAGGAGAATCTCACACAACACATCAATCCCGGAAGCAGATAAACTACAACAGCAGAAGACTGCACCAAGTTCCACTGCTGTCATTTAGCAACAAAAAAATAAGATTTCCGATTAACCTATCACCGCTAACTGCATGTGTTTGGACTGTGGGAGGGAACCCGGAGAGAGTTCACATGAACACGGGGAGAACATGCAAACTCCGCACAGAAAGACCCTGGGTCTGATGGTAGAATTGAGCTCAGGACCTTGTTGCTGTGAGGCAACAGTGCTAACCACCGTGTCATATAATCATCTCTGTATGTATGTAGCAGGGCAGTGCTAAAAGAAAAACAAAAACAGGTACTAAAACAGCAGTTGCTTTTTTTAAATTATGATTTTATTATGATTAAAAAAAGACCAGCAACTGTCCTTGAGGGCATCTTACCTGTGACTGCCACTGGCGAGCCTGATGCTGGTGTTTGAATAACTCCTGCAGTCTCCAACAAAAAGACTGATTAATGATTGTTTTACATGTGTCACCATTTCAGTGCTGCATCTCTAAAACCACTTTTCCTCATGATTTAGGAGCAAGGAGGCAGACATGATAACTTTACAGTTACTTCAATGCAGAGCTGACTAACATTACAGAAATCTATTATGTTGCATCATTAGCAGTAAGAATAAAATGTTTGAGTTTAGCTTGTACAAGTTAGTGAAAACTAAACAGGTGTGCAGCCTACTGTACATTTACCTCTAAGTGCACTGTCATTATCTACTTACAGTAGTATCTGTAGCGTCTCCTCCACTATCTAACCAGCAGGAATCCTTATTTTCAGATAAGGATTTAACTGAGTAGTTTATTTGGCATTATTGGCCTCACCATGGGTTTTGTGGATCTCTCCATAAGTTTATGTCATAACCTGGCTACACCCTATAGCATCCACCGTTTCCTTAATATGACAATATAAGATCTCCATTAAAGAAATAAATGTGTAAATCTGCACCAGACCAAAGGTACAGAAGATTATATCAGGCTATCTGCGTATTTTTAGCTCTGCTGTTGGAGATCTGAGCTGATATCTATATTATTGCACAGTATTTTGTCAAAAAGAAACAAAACTGAAAGAGATACACTGGTTTGCCAGAAAGAGAGTGTGATAAATAGACCCAAGACAGAGCAGAGAGCGAGTGAATTAAGCAAAGTAGCAGCATGCCTCTAACCTGAGGGCAGAGCAGAGTGCGATATTCCCATGGCTACTATTGTGATAGACACTGAAACCAAACCAGACAGGGGGCTGCTTAACACTCAGCATCAGACCCTCTTTAATCTGACAAAATACAGCCTAGCCAAGAGCTCGATGGATGGATAAGAGTGCACACACATACACGCACAGATGCACAAAAATCAGGATGGCACATGTTCGTACACTCACTCGCAGACTCCTCTTCACAGATACAGCTCTGAATCCAAAATGAGGATAAATATTTGATAAGGAATGCCTTGTGAGCTGAATTTGCAGACAAATCACGTTGCTTTCTGTGTCCATGGAAAGAAAAAAGAAGCTCCATACTCTTTAAGAGAGGATCTAGGTCAAATACACTGTAGCTTCTCTAGGCCTCTCTGTCTGGTTCCAGACCTTCATGCTGAGACTACTCGATCAATCAGCAAAAACACCTTTCATTCTTTTTTAGAAGCAGGGGCACCAATATTCTTTGACACTGCATGTCAAAAGTTGTTCTTTATTAGTTTATATATTACACTTGCTGCATACATGAATATTTGATTCGCGGCGGAAATGTTATTTGATTTAGTATTGCTAGTTCCAAAAGGGAAGCGAAGAGAAACAGATCTGAAAAAAAAAATCACAATGTAGGAGCAGAGAAATTCCAACTTCAAGTTCCAAAAATGCTGGATGTAACATTTCTGTAGTAAATTCTTGTTACTGCTAGACTCATTATACTGTCTTTGTAAAGGGGTGACTACCAGTTTCAACTAAAGTCTTTCTTTAAGACTTTTATAGAATGGGAAAGATGAGTTATGTTGGAATGGAATCTGTTACACCACAGGATGCAGAACCTTCTTCGTGACAACTAAACAGTCTTAAAACTATTCATAACTTTATAGTAATCATAGCCATGCCTCATCAAGTGACCTTCCACTAAAATATTTAGCCACCTTACCTGTTATCTTGCTAGCAATGGTAAAGTTATGAAGAATCTGAGATGTTCTGAAGCTTATCAATAATGTCTGGACGCATGCTCGGTCATCCATGTTCTCATCCATCAATTCTAAGCCTTATTATCTAAGCCTGGGACGTTCTGTTTGGACTCCCTCGGCCTAGAAAATATCACCCTGACTTAGCCAGTTATGATGTGTAAGCATGTAGGGTAGGCTACCTAAGGAGGAGCATAAGTCTGCCATTACAAAGTGTCACAGTGCTGGTACCGACCCTTATAGGGTTTTTTTTTTAGCTGCATTGAGCCTCAAATCTGTCCTTGCCAACAAAAGCATTTATCAGTCACTTGTAAAGCACAGTTCATATGTACTACATAGATTAAGTTTGACTGATTTGTTACAAGTAGATCCATGAAACTCAAACACTGAATGCAAATACAACAAAAGGCTTTATGTTCTCATCATAATTTTCTGAAATCACAAAGCTTCTCTCAAGCAAAAGGGCACTTAAAAAAAAACAGTTTTCCCAGAGTGAGCAGTGCTTGTGAATATTAAAATAAGCTTTAGCTACAAAATCAAATTGGATCTACAAATTTCATTTTGACTTTTCATCAAGGCTACAGACAATCTGGAAAAGGGATAACACCAGCCGCAATCAGTTCTAACAACACACCTTTCGCTGAACATCACTGTTGTGATGCCATGATGTTATAAACTCTCTCACATCCAGACATACAAATAATTGCCATAGTATTATCATGCAGGTGTCTTCAAGACCATGTTTTGCTGTAATAATATATAAATACACAAAAAAAACTTACAAGGCAAAAACAATACAAGTCCAGCTGTTAAGACTATAATCACAAGGAAACAAAACTGAATGGTGAAATGTCTCAACTTAACCCTTCAGAAAAGTCCATTTCCAATATGCTTCATAACCTAACCACAAACACTAAAGTGGAAGGACAGATGTTCTATTAAATTCTGAAAAAGAAAAAAAAGTGGCCCTAATCCTTTTCTGTAGCAATGGCATCACTTATATCCAGACAAAATATTACAGCAGCTGGATGAGATGAGACAAATGGATTAGTATTCAGTTTTTCCCTTTGTTTGTTTTATAACAATTATTCATAGATATTGTTTATTTGGTTCTGACTGAAAACCTGTAAAAGATGGTGGCTCGAGAATGCAACAACGGTGGCTCTTGGAATCTTTCCTTCGTGATGTATTCTGATAGGGTGATGGCATGCCATTTGTTACAAAGTATCTTTTGGTGTGAGAGAAAGAAAGTCTGTAAAAGAAACTGGATTGATAGAATTTCAGTTTAGTCATGCTGTGATGTTTCTCCCTCCGTTGGTTTGACTTACTCTGAAAAAGCATCGCTTCTCTGCAACTTTTCTATCCTCATGCCGTTCAAGAATTACAGCAACAATGATGTGCTTGTTACATCATCCCAGCATACACAATCACACAGAGTGAGACCTCTTCACCCAAACATGTAACTGAACTTGGATGCATTCTTTACTTTTACTGGTAGTCAGCCCAGCCTGACAACCCATCAACATTACTCAACAGCAGAGCAGGGGCTTATTCAGCTTAAGAAAGCTTCACTGTTTTATATACTTTAACTAAATTCTGTTTCAGTATTGCCATGCCTGTCATGCATTAAGAAATGAAATTACACTAGGAACAAACAAAACATAGAAATAATCAGATTTGTGTATATCACTTGTGTGTTCCACTGTATCATGCTTTATTCTAATGGCATACAGGTTCTGTTTTATAATACCTCTGAATGTGACTCACACAGAGTCTGAGTACTGGAGCTATCAGTTACATAATGTGGGTTTTCCTCTGGGTTTATATAGGTAGCCTTCCAGAGCAGCAGTTCTCACCTGGTGTAATGGGACATGCTTATGTAACCTAGACAAAACTTGCTCTGGCTTTGATATATAGGAGCAGATGTGGCCTTGAGCTAAGAGCAGCAGTCTTGCAACAAGAAATTTTCTATTGCTTTTTTGTTTTTCATTTTCTTTTCTTTTAGAGTTTTGTGCCTTTTATTTCCAAGGCACTCTCAAAGCAATGTTTCTACAGATGAAAGGAGGGTGATGTTTGCACTGCCCTACACACCATGCTAACTTACCTTTAGCTTAATTTTTAAACTGTAGTTCCAAAACAGGAAATTCAGAACCTACCTTCACTTGACATATGTGCTCAAACCAGCAGCAATTATATCATATGTGGAACCCACCATAATCAGTCACTGTCAATAACGAGTCAGCCTAGCAGAGTTGCAGCAAATGTTGTGCTCATTGCATCACACCTAAACACAGAACTGACCATCAGTATAATTAGACACAATTTACTAGAGCATATCTAACGACAGTATTTTTATACACTGGATTTATTAGACTAAGGATTAACAATCCATGTATATCATCAAGTGCAAACAAGTTGTTTAGGTGATTTCTTGAGGATTTGTTAAGTCTAAATAAATCATCAGCAAAGTATTTAGACTGATGTTTACAAATAAACAGATTATGATATGAGCCAGTTGTTTGTGTGTGAATGGAGGATTTAAAACGACTTATTTCATTATGTAATTCTTGTTTAATTGACACAGTAATTGTTTGTTAATGTGTAGGAGAGGTTTGAGACAGATTGACATTTACATTAATCAGATTGGCCAGGGTGTACCCTGCCTCTTGCCCTGTGACTAATTTACTATAGATTAGTGAAGATAAAATAACAAATAAATTGTGAGCATCTCTGTATGTGCAATAAAAAAAACTAATTACAAAGTTTTGATAGGGAATGGAGAGAATGACTTGTGTCATTGGAAACTAATAATGACAATGCATATTTTGCTAATGCTGACAAAGATATTTTAAAAATCATTTTTACCATTACCAGTAACTGTTTTAGTAAGTTTAATGTTTCAACACTATGGGAATGCCAGTAATAGTAAGGCTATGAAAGGGAAATTCACAGAGCACATTGTAAAGTGGCTTTAAAACAAAAAACAAACAAAACAAAAAAACAACAACAAAACAACAGGGGTTTGTGTAATGGCTAGTAGGGTCACAACAAAGCTAGGGCTTAAGCCCGGGTTGTTTTTTCAGAACCCCGGGGTCTTTTGCAGTGTCATTTGTTTCATAGTTAGATGCCTGAATGACAACTGTATAAAACACAAAACTACACACAATATCCATAGCGCACAGTCATAAATTCCCCCTAATTTTGGTATGATCCAAGTTCAGGCACTAGGCGACTGAGCACAGCACATGTGAGCGAGGGGGGAGAGAGCAGTGCAAAAAGGCAGACAGAGGTACCAAAGCAAATCATTCGTACTGTACAAATAATCGTAAATATGACGGTGTATCACAAAAGATTGATATCAAACTGATCACTTGACCCATATTACGTTACTTGCTCTTCGAGTGAATCAACAAATGGCGAAATGAAGAGCCGAACAACAACAATGCTGTTTTTTTAGAGAGTCTTAGCTTACATGTGTGTTTATTTCATATTGTCAGTTGTTTCCCTCCACGACTAAACAAAGCTCTCTAAACCGGTTATGTACTGATGAACACAACAATGGACATAAGGAGCTTCTTTCAAAGAAAAAACTCAGGTAGATGTTATTTTATATATTATGCTTTGTATGTTGTTCAGTATATCTATGCAAAACAAGAGGAATTTCAATACGCAGCAGTATAGTCACAGTTGAAACCAGATATTTACATACACTTTAGGGAAAAAAACAGTAACTTTTTTTTACTGTTAAACATGAATTTAGAGTAAACTTTTTTGTTTTGGATAAATAAATATTGAAATATCTTTTGAATTAGTTAAATGTCAGAATAAAGAGAGAGAGCTGTCTATTTTTTGTCACTTTGATCAAATTTAGGAGTACATATACACTAAGTTTATTGTTGTTTTTTTTGTTTTTTTTTTTCAATATTTTATTTTAATTTTTTCAGCATAGAAAACTCCATCAACAAACAAATACAGCTCAGGCGCTGAGATGATAGGACAAGAAATAGCACAATAATAATAGTCAATAGGGAAAGACAAAAGAAAAAAGAAAGAAAACATTAAAATCAGAAACTACCAGTATCCATAATGAATTAAATGTCATGAATATGTAATAAACAGGGAAATTGCAGTGCCATGGTACATGTTTATACAACGTGAGCTTTCTCAAGATGAGAACAAAACGGAGTCCAGGATTCTGAGAAAACATTTGCTGCAGGTGTTTGCAGGTATCGAACTTTTTCCAGCTGAATGACTGATAACATGTCATTGAGCCAGACACTGAAGGAGGGAGGAGCAGCGGACTTCCATTCCTTTAGAATAAGTCTTTTCGCAATCATCATTCCGAGGTCGATTGGCACCCGCACAGTCGCAGGGATAGTTCTGGAACGTACACAGCCAAAAACTGCAATTTCTGGATTGGGTGAGATGGAAATCCCATAAGCTTTAGAGTACCAATCAAATATTTTGGACCAAAAATTGGTCAATGAGGGGCAATGCCAGAAAGCGTGAGCCAATGTGCTCTCTGATGTTTTACATCTGTCACATATGGGGGAAGTTGAAGGATAAATTTTGTGTAGTCGAACCTTGGAATAATGTAGCCGATGGACAATTTTAAATTGTATTAATTGATGTCTGCTGTTAACAGAGCAGGAATGAATTTTTGACAGGCATTTGTCCCACATTGATTCTGATATTTCTATGCCCAATTCCTCCCTCCAAGCGTCTCTTATCCTAGTAGTCTGCACTTCAATGCTGTCATCAAACAAACGTACAATTGTAGAAATCAAATGTTTGGAGTAAGGAGGGCTCAGGAACACCTTAAAAAGGTTATGTTCATGTGGGACATCTTGGTAATTCTTCATATTGGATTGCATAAAATGCCTGACTTGTAGGTAACGGTAAAAATGTGAATGCGGTAAATCAAATTTTTGCTTAAGTTGATAAAATGATGCAAATTTTCCATCTATATAAAGATCTTTGAATTTGAGTAAGCCCTTCTCCTTCCAAACATAGTAGGATTTATCATCCCAAGGAGGCAAAAAGGCATGGTTATCACATATTGGTGCCTGCACAGAGGAGTTTGGCAGTTCAAAAAAACCTCTAACTTGGTTTAAAATCCGCACAGATTGTTTCGGAACAAACCCCAGTTTCTTAAGACTCTCAGCCCTCCCTACTTTTGAGAGAAGCAGGGCCTCTAGAGAGGAGCCCCTTACAATGCCGGCCTCCATTTTAACCCAAAGGGGGATGTTGAAATCACCAAGATCTGAGGATGTCTGCTGCCAGAAGGTCAAGGCTCTTAGATTTGCAGCCCAGTAATAATGTTTAAATATTGGTAAACTCAGACCTCCCTCCAATTTGGATTTTTGTAGATGTAGTTTTGAAATCCTAGGATTCTTGTTGTTCCATATGTAAGAAGTAATAATTGAGTCCAACTCCTTAAAGAAAGAGGAAGTGAGATAAATAGGAAGATTTTGGCAAAGATACAGAAATCGAGGAAGAGAGACCATTTTTATGGAATTTATACAACCAACCATAGATAGGGGAAGAATTTTCCATGACTCGATGTTATGCTTTAATGTTGACAAGAATTCAGCAAAGTTCAAGCTAAAAATTAATTTGGGATCTTTAGGAACAGTTAATCCAAGGTATGTGAGATGGTCGTTAACTATCTTGAATGGAACGTTACAAAGAAAACTCGGTGAACCGGTTTTAGATAAAGGCATAAGTTCACTTTTAACCCAGTTAATTGTATATCCTGAAATTTTGCCAAATGAGGTGACCAGATTAAGAAGGGATGGTACAGAGTCTTCTGCATTACGCAGGTATAATAGTACATCATCTGCGTACAAACTAATAACAGTTTCAACCCCTCCGACCAAGAGCCCTTGTATTTTTGGATGTGCTCTTATCTTAATCGCAAGGGGCTCTAATGCCAGAGCAAATAGAGCAGGAGACAGGGGGCAGCCCTGCTGAACAGAGCGCTGCAAAGGAAATGGCGCCGACCTCTCTCCATTTGTGAGAACTGAACAGGTTGGATTTGCGTATACTAATTTTACCCAAGATATAAATATTTCACCAAACCCAAACTTCCGTAATGACTCGAACATATAAAACCACTCAACCTGATCAAAGGCTTTGTGTGCATCAAGAGCTAAAATTGCTGCTCCTGCCGAACTACCATGGTCAGAATAGATGGTGTTGAGAAGACGTCTAACATTGAAAAAAGAAAGTCTGCCAGGGATAAATCCCGTTTGATCGGGGTGAATAATAGAGGTCAAGTACTTGTTCAATCTAGTTGCTAAAATTTTGGTTATCACTTTTCGATCAAAATTTTGAAGAGCAATTGGCCTGAAGTTAGCAGGATCTGAGTCATCTCTGCCTTTCTTCAAGATTAACGAAATATTTGCTTCATACAGAGTTTGGGGTAGTACGCCCCTGTTTTTAGAATCACGCATCATCCTAAGCAAGAATGGAGCAAGACCATCACAAAATTTCTTATAAAATTCTATGCCAAAACCGTCAGGGCCTGAAGCCTTCCCAGATGCAAATGACTTAATAGCAGCTACCACTTCCTGCAATGTAAAGTCCGAATCGAGTTGATCTCTTGCAGCTTCATCTAGCCTAGGCAGACTGAGAGAATCAAAAAAGTCATTTAAGGCAGACTGTGTTACATTCAGCTGGGATGAGCACAACTCCTGATAGAACTCTCTGAAGCGCTCATTAATTTCCATAGGGCTTGTTAGAAAAGCACCAGATTTAGATCTTATTTTGTGAATTGCTCTCGAAGCTCGTGTTCCTTTTAGTTGTTGCGCTAGCAATTTACCGGGTTTGTCTCCTATCTCAAAATGTTTATGTTTCAGCTTCAGTAGTAGGTTGGTAACCTGGTCACTCATAATTGCATTGTATTCGTATTTGAGTTTTAATATCTCTCTGTAATCCTCGGGTGATTTAGAATTCTGGTAAGCCCTTTCTAGACGAGGAATGGCACTATTAATTTCAGAAAGTCGCTTCATCTTCTCCTTTTTGAGGCCTGAGCTATAGGAAATAATTTCGCCACGCATTACGACTTTTAATGTTTCCCACAGTGTTGAATCAGAGACCTCTCCGTTGTCATTTGAGTCAAGAAAGTCCTTGAGTTTGGGTGTAATATATTTAATAAACTTTTCGTCGCTGAGAAGGGTTGGATTGAAACGCCAGGAATAGTTCACTTTAGGCAAACTAAGACTCAGTGATATAGATGTGGGACTGTGATCAGAAATCAAAATATTATGATATCTGGAATTCGAAATTTGAGAAATAAGGCTTGAACTGACCAAAAAATAATCAATTCGACTGTAGGATTTGTGGACGCCAGAGTAAAAGGAGTAATCTTTATCAGTGGGATGTTGAAGTCTCCAAATGTCCACTAAATTTCTAGCTTTAGAAAGATTATTCAGAAGCCGCACAGAGGCAATCTCTGGGGGAGGGCGAGTTGACAGCCGATCAAGGTAAGGGTCTAAATAGCAGTTCCAGTCTCCTGCTATTACTATATTTGAGTCAGCATCATCCGGTAGCAAGTCAAACGCCTTTCTGAAAAACATAGGCTCATCTGTATTTGGACCGTAAATATTTAGTAGGGTTAACGGGAGAGAAGCTATCATCCCTGAAACCAATATGTATCGTCCCTGAGGATCGTTGATTACAGATTTTAGTTGAAATGGGACATTTTTCTTAAATAATATAGCTACCCCCCTGGCATGTGATGTAAAGGGTGACTGATATATTTGAGATATCCAGTTACATTTTAAAACATGCCGCATTCTAGATTTTACATGGGTTTCTTGCAGAAAAATTACATCTGCACAAAGAGATTTCAAATGTTTAAATACTTTGCCCCTTTTGACAACTGAACCAAGCCCTCTAACATTCCATGATACAAGCTGCAAATCCCTGTTTCCCATTTGTATACTAGCCTGTGAGCTAGCCATTATAGTGGGGAAAAATGAAAAAAAGAAAAATGATAAGGAGTGACATTGTTCATATAAAATGACAGAAAGTCGTAAACTGGCAGTAATGAAACTAGTGCACCTGAGCTGTAGAACAAGAACAAATCAAAACATAACCCACCCTCTCCCCAAAAAACGCGTACCCCGGAACCTGACGCATAACATCCCCTCTTCACTTCGAAGGGAGCTGCCGGGCAAATGGCAAGATATCTTCACACCCACCACTCAGAATAAGAACATAAAAGTGCTGTGAATTACCACCACCATGTAATAGAAAAAGCAAACATCATTCACTGAGAAAATGTTACACCAGTAAGGATGTCTCATCTAAAGTTGTTGGTACAACGTTGTACTTGAAAGTCCAGAGCCAGTTCTCAGCATGGTGTCTTTTAAAGTTAGAAGTCTTAATATTGCTCAGGCATTCCTGCAGTCAGAACCACTACAGTTACCTTACATTGAGACCTTAATTTCTCATAGTTGACCCGTGTCCTTCAATGCAGCGTGCCGCCTCATCTGCGTCGTTGAAGATTGACGGTGCTTGCCCATCACGCCAGTATACATAAAGCCTTGCCGGGTAACGTAGTGTGTGCTTGATTCCATCACTGCGCAGGGTTTGCATCACACCATTAAAAGCGCGACGCTGGTTCATCACTTCGTTGGTGTAGTCCGGAAATATCATCACCCTGTTTCCTTTATACTCGCAGCCTTTTTGCATCCTGCAGCGACGCAGGATCAGCTCCTTCTCCTGAAAATGATGAATGCGGGCCAGGATAGTGCGTGGTTTAGCACCAGCAGGTGGTTTCGCTTGTAGTGCGCGGTGTGCACGATCAACTTTTATCGGATGTGGAAAGTGCTCATTTCCCAGCAACTCCGGGATAAGCCTAGAAACAAAGTCAGTGGGCATACCTTTTTCCTCGTCTTCGGGTATGCCGACAATTTTGATATTGTGTCTGCGAGAGCGGGCCTCTAAGTCCTGGAGCTTGGTTTTGAGTTGGTTGGCGTGCTGAGTTAGGGCCGAACATTTGGCTTCTAGCGCTTCTACGCGTTCGTCCAAGGCACACGTCGCTTGTTCTTGACTTTCCATGCGGTTTTTCATCTCTTTCTGCTCCGAAAGGAGCGACTGAAATCTAGCCTCAAAAGTATCAAACCGCTCATCAATCTTCCCCATTATAGAAGTGGCCATTTCCCGACACATCTCCTTGCATAGGGTGTAGGTTCTGTCCTCGTGGGGGCCAACCTCTGGTTCGGTAGGGCTACTGGTGCTAGCATTAGCCCCGCTAGCGGTGTTGTTAACATAGCCCTTGATGGTTTTATTCTTGCTCGGAGGGTTCGTTTTCGGTCTCATTGCGCAAAAATGGACAGCGTAGATCAACCTGGAAACGTTCACCCGCAGAAAATATCCGCCTGTGTAAGAATTTATGGTGGTGTTCAGTAAAAATCTGAGTTTTGGTGGAGAGCTCCGAAAAGCACGTCTACATCCTACCGCTGCTCACTAGCGCCCCCGTCCACTAAGTTTATTGTTAATTAATAAGAAACTCCAGACGATTCCATTCTGAGCTTAAGAAGCTTCTGATAGGTTAGTAGAGTCCATGTGAGTAAAGTGGTGGCACACCTGTGGATGCATATAAGGCAAAACACAGAGCCTGTTTCTTTGAAATGGGAAAATCAATTGGCTCAATTTTGAATACAATTTGGTGCCATTTACAATTAAGAAATACAGATAATTTCTCTCTTGACTCTTAAAGTTAACAAATATGTTTTTTATATTTATCAATCTAAAAAATAAACATTTAGTCTGATTTGATGTTACAATTAAAAAAGTGTATCTGTTTTTATCTGAAGAGTATGTAAATATCTGGTTTCAACTGTATATTTGATGATGTTGGTGTTTGGCTTGATTGTCAGCACAAAGAGGGAGAGAGAGAGGGGAACAGAGAGGGAGAGAGGGGAACAGAGAGGGAGAGAGAGAGGAACAGAGAGGGAGAGGAACAGAGAGGGGGAGAGAGGAACAGAGAGGGAGAGAGAGGGAGAGAGAGGAACAGAGAGGGAGAGAGAGGAACAGAGAGAGAGAGAGAGAGAGGAACAGAGAGAGAGAGAGAGAGAGAGAGAGAGGAACAGAGAGAGAGAGAGAGGAACAGAGAGGGAGAGGAGTACGAGGACAGAACAGAGATGGAACAAGAGCAGGTGAGACACACATGTTAGTCAAATGATGATTTTTAGTGCTACTATCATCTAGTTCTGATTGTGGTTCTGTCTTGGTTAAGTCCTCAGTAGTCCTGATTTTGAACTGTTGTAGTCCTGTTTTAATTCCGTATCAGTTCTGGGTCTGGTTGAATTGGGGTTTAGTTCTCGTGTCTTGATACAGCCCTGATTTTGTTCTGCCTTGCTGCTTAATTAAAAAACTATTTTAAGGTGTCCTGCATATGTGATTTTTTTTTCTGATATGAAGTCATTCTTTTTTGAACAAAACTCAAAACACCCCCCCCCCCCTCCAAATCCAACATGCATACTACCCTTATATCAACCAAAATTCCAGAAAAAACACAAATTATGAATTTATTTGTGTGTACTGTAATGAGATTAGCATTTGATTCCCAGGTAAAACATAAATTAGAGGTGCTGCAGTCAGCTGGGTACGAGTCTGGCCTGTAGCCCTTTACTGCATGTCTTCCCCACTCTTTATCCCCAATTTCTTAGCACTTAGCACTTGATGAAGACATGCAGAGCTTTCTTGTAGCAGTTCTTCAGGTCTGCACACATCTCAAGAGTGATTTTGGGTCACTCATCTTTACAGAAAGTTTTGGCTCCCTCCATGGACTTTCTATAGCTTCAAGGTCTGGAAACTGCCCAGGCCACTCCATAATATTAATGTGCTTCTTTTTTAGTCGCTACTTTGTTACCTTCACAGTATATTTTAAGTCACTGGCATCCTGGAAGACCCACCCACAACCACCTGGCTTGGGTTGACATTCTTCGTTTTATTCCTTTAAATATCCACTTCATGACCCTGATCAGGAATGACTGCCATGTTGAAAGCCAGTAGTCATTCATTCTCAATGCTCCGAAAAACATACAACAAACTTTTAAACTGGGAGTGCTAGCTGTTACACACAAGCTGTGCTGGGGTGATAACTTAACAGAAAATGGTAGACAGCAAAATAACTGTAAAAAAAATAACAGCAGCAAGCTTGTTGGATTTAACCAACAACTTTTATAACTTTGAATAATTTAATTCATTTATTATTATTATTATTATTATTAGTATCATTATTTATTATTTGATGTAGTAGTGTACTTTTTTTGTACTGTACTTGTATAAGGGCAATCAAAGAATTAAACCTTAAACACTAAACGCTTCCCAGCCAAGAAGTCTAATAACCTTCTGTGAGACTGCAACACTTTATTTAAGACAAATAAACAAAACAAAAATGACCAATCACGTGGCAGCAACTCAATTCATTTATGCATATGGACTTGGTCAAGAAGACCTCCTGTGAACCAAACATCAAAATGGGGAACAAAGGGGATTTTAGCAACTTTGAACTTTGGCATGGTTGTTGGTTGAGCTTGTCTCAGTATTTGCAAAAAATCTGCTGGGCGTTTCCAACATAGCTATCTAAAGAATTTACAGAAACTAGTAAGCAACACAGAAAATATCCAGCAAGTGGCAGTTCATTTAATAGTTGGTAATAAGAAGGCAATTGTAACTGAAATAACTGCTTGTTACAACCAAGGCATGCAGAGAACCTCATCTCTGAACTCACCACATGTTAAAGCAAATGTGCTATAGTAGCAAAAGACCAGATAAAGGGTCACTCCTTGGTGGTGGTAGTGGTGGTGGTACGGGGGTGGAGCAGTGGGGAGGGAGGTTCTTGTTACACTTTGTGCCACTCAGCTGAGCATCATTTAAATGCCAAAGCCTACCTGAATATCATTGCTTACCACGTCCATCCCTTTATGACAAACAGTGAGCATATAAACACCATGTCACTGCTTTTTTGAACATGAAAATGCACTTCGCTGTTTTCCAATGCCCTCCACAGTCACCAGATCTTGGTGTAATAAGATACCTTTGGGATGCGGCGTAACAGGTGATTTGCATCATCGATGTGCATCATACAAATCTGCATCTACTGCATAATACTGCATTGTTAAATCTATGTATAACAGAATTAAGTCAGTTCTGAAGGCAAACGAGATTCCAAAAGAGTATTAGCAAAGTGCACTGTACCTAATAAAGTGCCTGGAGCATGCATGTTTACAGGAAAGTACATTATTTATCACATTATTGTTGTTTTTCATAGTCCCTGCTTTTAGTTTGCCCTGCAATTTCCAGCAGAACAGACTCTGGAAACCTTTAAATGTTGTTCCCACAAAGGTTCTAGACTGTGTATACTCACTGTGTATATTTTTCAGCATCATTCAAACAGTCTGGATCTTACTATTCTCTATGCCTGTTTTCATTTCCTATTAAATCCAGACAGTCACCGCTGCTCATTCTCATTAAACGCTTTGTTACACTGTTAGTAGTTTATGACAAAGACACTCAATGAAGCTTCTACTAATTTCAAAATAGATGAACTAATTAATTATATGAGTTCCACAATCTTTAAACATAAAACAATAGCATTTATTTTGTCCAAAAAGGTAATAATCTCCACTGTAATCCATCTTAAACAAAACTCATATTTACATTCAACATACATGAGTATAATTTCAAGTTACCTCAAATGAAATATAGCTTTTATAATTGTAAATTCCTTTTCCTGTGGTTGTAGCACATAGCTCCCATAGCTCATCATAGTTCTTTTTTTTTTCATTACAGTTACATATTAAAACTAAACAAACATAAAGAGTCAGTTTTTTTTTCATGAGATACAACATCACAGCAGACTGAAAGGTAAAAATAAAAAACAATCCCACAAGTTGACCAGTTCGGTTAGTGACAATCCATGATGGGAAACCATTACATAAATTGTCTCTATGATGGGAATCTTTATCCAACAATTTTAAGATCTACAACCATCAATGCATGTTAAACCTGAATGAAACAAAGAAAGTCTTTTTGATTTGATGGTTTTGATCAGGCCTTGAACCCATGAAGATCTTTAATATAAACAGTTGTTGGTACCTTATTATTCTGTGGTGTTTTATTTATAGAGCAGCTGTTCAGTGACTTTGTTCTAGTTTTATCATATTGTTGTTATAATGTGATATTCAGTCCTGCCAGTGTTGTCACACAATTGTACTGATCTACAGGTGGTGCTTGAAGAATCAGCTATCTGCATCTTGAGAAGGATGGAAACATATGAAAAGCTTAAATGTAAAAACACAAATCAAATAAAAAAATAATAATTAAACAAATTTGTTTATAAGAAAATGCCACAGAGAAAATTGAATATTTCAGACATTAGTGTCTGTATTTTGAATATATTATTGGAGACGGTCGCACTTTCCCACTTTAATAACAACAAGATCAGTAATGTCATTTACACTTGATAATAATTATCAACAACATGATTTCACTGGCAGAAATGTTGAATGTGGAGAAATGTAATCTTGTTGTGTCTCTCTGTGTTACTCTGGATAAATTTGACCCTTTCTTCTCCAACTAACCCCAACCGCCCAGTTATCTTTGTTTTCATTTCTCTCATGGCACATAAACAAATTACAATAACTACTTTTCATTTTGAGAAATGCAGATTAGTTGGCTGTAATGGTTACAGCCTAACAACTTTATTAGGTAGGTAGCATCAACTAATGTTTACCGTAAAACATGCTGGTTGAAAACCTTTGAAATCCAGTATTTAGCATTACCAACTTTCTGTATTTAAGGTATTTTGTAAAATGATTTGCAAAAAGGTCAAAGCTAATACTGTGTTTAAATAATATTGGAGTTGCAATAACTGCCATCGTCTGAAAATAAATGTCAAATGTGATAATTATAGCTGGGAAACTTGTCTTTTTCTGATATATCTGACCTGGCAAAAAAGGGAATGACAGGAAATGTAACGACAGTTAAATATAATTATGCCATAAAATGTGACAGATTTTTTTCATGGATTGAAAAAAAAAAATACTGTATATTTAAGAAAAAATTATCATCACTCACTCAGTACTCTTCAGACTGGTTCTGTACAGTATCATTCATGTTTTTAGTTAAGATTTTGATAAAGACTGCAGGAAATCTTAAGTGAAATGGCACCAGAATACTGACAGTTGCCACATTGAGTCGTTTAATGATGTGAATGTGGGACTTTTTAACTTAAATATCAAAATCCCCACATACTGTTAAAGTGATACAATGCTTACAAATTCAAGTCAAATAGTCACTATCCTGATTATTGGTGAAGAAAATAAGGAAATAGCATTTTTGTACTGTTACAGCAGTATTAGTAAGCTAGGTACTTGAATAACAAGAATGAACCTTTGGTGTCACGGTTACGCAGACTATCAGCTTTGTCCCGTGTTCAAGACTAATATATTTTTTGACCCATTCATCTCTTCTCAGTGTTTTTACTACACTGATTTAGTGTTTTTCCAACATCATCACTCTGTTCTTTGTTCTCCTTTTAGCTGCTCCCTTTAGGAGTCATCACAGCAGATCATCTCCCTCCGTCTCACTCTATCTCTAGCATCCTCTTCTGTCACACCATCTGTGTGCATGTCCTCGTTTACTATATCCATGAATCAACTCTGTGGTCTCCCTCTATCCCTCCTGCCTGGAATCTCCATATTCAACATCTGTTGTGCAATATACCCACCGTCCCTCCTCTGCACATGTCCAAACCTCTCAGCCTTGTCTCTTTAATTTTGTTTCCAAACAACTCAACCTGAGCTTTCCCTTTGATGTCCTCATTTCTAATCCTGTTTATTCTTCTTACTTGAAATGAAAACCTTAACATCTTCAGCAATACCACCTCCAGCTCAGCCTCCTGTCTTTTAGTTAGTGCGACTGTCTCCTAACCATACATCATAGCACATCTCACTAGCATCATGTAAGCCATCCCTGCTCATAAATCACCCAATACGCTCGTTTCCATCTACTCTTCTTCACCTCTCTTGTGTACTGCTCATTGCCTTAGATGGCTGAGCCCGGGTATTTAAGCACATCTAACCTCCTTGTCTCTGCTTCTTGGCTGTTTACCTTTCCATCTGTCTCCCTCTCCTTCACACACATATTCCATCTTACTTCTCTTCTCCTCACCAAAGCATACCTCCACCTGTCCAGACTCCCTTCCACCTGCTCCTTACTCTCACTATAAATCAGGTAGTCTGAAAATGTCACAGTTCATGGACACTTGACTGGCCTTACCTCATCTGTCAACCTGTCTGTCTATCTCCACTGTGAAATGGAAGAGACTCAGAGCTGATCCCTAATGTAATTCCAGCCACACCAATCTGTGACTCCTACCCCACACACAGTACCAGACTTACATGCTTCTTTGCCACTCCTGACTCCATAATGCAGTGCCAGAGTTCCTCTCTTGGTACCCTTCCAAATGTTTTCTTTAGATCCACAACTGCATACTTCTCGAATCACTTTGTTCTTTCCCCAAATCCTAATTACAATGACTGCAAAGTGGTGCTTTTACTTCAGTTACAACTGTACAAGAAAAACCTTTTGTTGTTTTGTTTTGTTTTCTCCCCCACACTCCTTCTACATCATTTTGGGTGGGGGAGAAATCCAAAGCCAGACAGGCTTGACATATCTCATTACAGTTGCTAGGCTGATTGAAGAGCTTCTATTTAATGCAGGGATTACTAAATGGTTAATTTGCAGAGGGTACTCTTTGCAGAATAAACTTTGGTGAAAACAGTCTGTTTGCTCTTGGAGTAATGGAAGGAAGGTCAGCTCTTAATACATCCCTGTGAAAAGCAGGGACTTGATGTGAGATGAACTCTGACTCCGCTTTTTAATTAAATACCATGAAGACGAGTGAACATTTTCAAAATCATGCAAATTGAGTGACCTATCTCTTTCCAATCTCCAGTGGCTCCATCTGTTCAGGTCTGTAAACTGTCAGAGATCCAGCTTCTACCTCCCTTTAGCTATGTAACCTCATTTCACAAGTTCTGAATTCTCTTTTCAAAATGATCATCTTTAATCATTATTTGATATCAGGATAGCATGTTATCGTGTCTCATCATAACAAAGCTGAGGGTTTCTTTAATGGCAGGGGTATCGATCATCATTGGGAATGTAAAATGAACTGAAGACGCTTGTTGGATGAGAGGTGACATGTCTTCAAGACCAAGCTCCTTAGACTACCATGACCTGGATGACTGAAAACTTACACAGACATGTTAGAAATGCAACAGTTCCTCTGGTGAATCAATGAGGTTTTTTTATAATTGCTTTCTGTACCAGATTTGATAAGTGATTATCACAGCCAAACCCCAGGAACTGGCATTTTTAGCTGCATCCACACATCTATAAATTAGCCATAAAATGTTTGGATCATTGCAACTTCAATCGTCGTGACGTCACAAAACAAATAAACAGACAGTACACAGTAGACATCAGAGTCCTTATGGTCTATTTCACACTTTGTATTGATTTGTACCATCGTTGCAGGCCCCTGATGAGTATTGTTAGACAGTGGATGAGTAGGAGGCCAGCGTAGCAGTTAGAGTTTTGTCATTTGAGCTGAGCTAATATCAGTTTGCTTAAGCTGTCTTTAGTGATGTGCAGCTTTTGTGCTTTTTATTGAGTGCATGTCCCATTTGTTCTTCTCAGTTTGGTTCGGCAGTGGGAAAAGGGCGCCAGTGATTCCTGCCTCTCCTGCTGTGGTACTGCAGCTTCACCTCTATTTCAGGAGCCACTGGTTCACTGGAGAAGAGGAGAGAAGAAAAACTGGAATTTATTATTTTTGCATATTTCTCATTTATGTGTTTCAGATCATCAAACAAAAGATAGTCTGAGTAAATACAAAAGGGAGTTTTTAAATGATGATATCAAACCTTCTTGGGCCTATGTGAAAGCGTAACAGTTCTAAACTGGTTCCACAACCTGTTGCAGAGTTACTGCTTCTGCAACAGTAACTCAAAAAACCCTCATTACAATCAAGTATGCAATAGAGCATCTCTGAACTCACATTCACCACACATTGAACCTTGGAGCAAATGGATTACAGTAGCAAAAGACCAGGCCAGGAGTCACTCCTGCCAGCTTAGAAAAGGAAAACGAGACCTTAATTTGCACAGCCTCACTAGAATTACAATACAGAATATTTCAAAAACAAAGAGTCCAGATTTCTGCGGTAACATTTAATAGGTAGTGTCAGAATTTGGCAACGTTTCCCATATGGAAAATATATATATATAAATCTTATAAGGTTTTTATCTGTCTTGTATGAAACTTGTATGAAAAGCATACAAGAGTGAAAACACATATAAGATCCCTTGAAAAATTATACAATGAAACTTGTATGTTTTGTATACTTACTAAAAAAATATATGAAAGTAATGAGAAAGTGGCCACTTTCATGAGTAAATCATATATGTTTTTACTATTTCTTTTCCATATGGGTTGGAAACATTTTGGCATGAAAGCACAGATCCATGCTGCTTGGCACATTATTTCAGTTCAATTCAATTCAGTTTTATTTATATAGCACCAAATCAATACAGCTGCCCTATTTTATAAGGTAATGATTCGACAGTTTACAGTGTTATTTATACATTACTGTCTAAACATCACAGCTTGCCTATTGTTGTTGACCAACCCAGTCTCACACCCGTCCATGATGCAGTCATGAGCTTTAACCTATTAATTCATGTTGCTGAATCAATACATCGATCTATGACCTTTAATCTATTGATTCATGTTGTCGGACACAAATCTCTTTAAATTCTCTTCAACACAAATTTGCATTTTGTATCCCTGAACACAAACTTTTATCAGCCCGCTATGTCCAAGTCCACAGCTAGAAGTTATCTGGACTTTCAGTGACCCAAGTCTGACTCGTGCACATCACAGTTTTTTTCTACACATATTTAGCATGACTTTTAAATAAATGATTACAAATGTCTTGTTGCATCAAATTTAAACATTAAAAATTACTGAGTTGGGCTTAGAACAGTATGATGATTTGGGTTAAAATGCACTGCTTGCCATATCTTTTCAAATACTGTTGTCCTGGTTGCCATGGTGACACCTCCCTGCTTTTTCTGCAAGTGTAGTTCCTCAAACAAAATATCTTTCCTAATGAAAAGCATTACTCACAAATTCATGCTCACTGACACAAACAAAAAACACTGAACAATTCGTGTCCATGAACACGAGAAGATGCATTCATTTATCGTGACTATTTCACAAACTGCCTGAAGACCAGGCTGTACCATCCCTCCCCCATCGGCCGCAGTGTACCGATCCTCTGATAGCTGCTTTTAGCAAGATAACAATAAAGTCAAAAACATGACTTTTGCCTTTCTTCAGAATAATAATGAACTGGCTGTACTCAAATAGGCTCCAGTTCCATAGAGCACAATTTAAAATGTGATTTTTGCAACTACATCCCAACAGCCAACAAATCTGCAACAAGGGTGTTGCTGTCATGTTAACATGGACCAAAATGTCTGAGGAATGTTTGCGGCACCTTGTTGTGTCAGGAAGAGGACTATAACAGTATATGCTTATTGATTGTTGAGGAAAGAAATCTCATGCACAAAACTATCTCCCCACCTTTGTAATACATCTGACATGACAACCCCCTATCCTCCTACAAATCACCCGGTTACAATTCAGCTCAATTTTATTTGTAGAGTGTACAGAGTTCCACTAACAGTCTTCCCAAGGTGGTATATAGTCTTAGGTAAAAACCAGACAATATAGGAGAAAAACAACCATCAACAATCAGTCTTCTGCGAGCAGCCACTTGGAGACAGTGGAAAGGAAGAATCCCCTGTTATCGGAAACAAGAGAACCAGGTTCAAGTGGGCACATCCATCAGTCCAAGCCAAGTGAGTTGTGTGGAGATAAAAAGGAGAAAAAGCCTATTAATCTGCTAAATTACATTTAGGAGATAAACTGTTTAATAATCCAATTAATGTCACGCAAACTGCTTTCTTTTAAAAGTTGCACCTCTCACCGATGCTTTAAAACATCCGTCATTTTTCTATAGTTCCAATTTACAAAACTGACCAATCAAATTCAAATGTTACTTGAACTGCACAGTTGAATTTCTCACTTATTTGCAGTTGCAGTTGATCAAAGGTATTTAGCGTTTGTGTTAGTTTGCGTTACTATGTTGAAGTTTCAAGCAATGTTTTGGTTAGCCCTGATTAGCATGAAAACCAATGAAGCCAAATGAATACTGTATATATTCTATACTTGTGCTGAGCTATGCATATTCAAATTAACTTTGTAACAAGGACAGTAAACAGACACAACTAAATAAGAGTCTGAATATACTCCTCACAGGTTTCCAGTGGATTGCCAGCTACATTTTCTATCACCTCAAAAATCCTGCTAAAGCTGTCTCAATGCATCTTGTCTCTTCTCTTTTCTGTTATCTTAGACTGACTCCATGATGTTAAGATCAGGGCTCTGTTAGAGCCATATGATGTAGAATTTCAGAATTGCTTGGTCTTCTTGGCTGGAGTGCATTTTGTCATGTTACAGAATAAATATGGATGACATAAGACACTTTTCTGATTTTACTGCATGATAGATTTAAAAAAAAATCTATAATAATATAATTGTATTCTGAGCACATGAAAAGTCAAGCGAAATGTAAAACTGGTATAAGTGGGGTATGAGTGGGGAAAGGTATTTTTATTTTCACTTTGGGATAGATGTACATGCTGGTTGGCAAAAGGCCATAGATTCTAATCAAATGTAACTTTTTTAATGCGAGATGCAAAACAACATAAAGCTTTTCATCAGCAAAAGGCAATCGCTGACATCTGCTTGGTGCGTCAAGCAGATGTCAGCCTAAAAACCTATCTGCTATCAATGAAAAAAGGGGGGAACAAGATAGTACTAAAAAGATATAAAGTGCAGGGAGGAAATCAGTGGGTATGAGTAAGTGCAGTTAACTGAAAGAGGGAATTTCAAAGTGAATTAGTCTGTGGAGGAGAAAAAGAGATAACTCCTGCCAAAAGCAAAATCCATGCGTTTATTTCCCACCAGGATCCTCTCATTGGCAGAGTGCACTGTGTTTCTATACTTTCACTGGATGTTGGGGAAAGTACAGAAGCTTTTTTTTTTTTGCAATGTTACCTCAGCCTTCTTGCCTGTTACTGGATCACCTGACTTTATATTTTCTACAGAGAAAGAGATAATATTTGATAGCTTTTAGAATTAGCAACTGCAAGTATAGGTCAGGGCTTCTACATAGTTTATTTCAGAAGCTGCAGTATTCACAGCGCAGAGCATGTTAACCTCATCTTTCAAGGAAGGATATCCAACTCTACGCAAAGCTTTTACTCCAACTGAAAGCCAGTTTTTCTGTCGCTACAGTGCAAGGAAAATGCATTTAAATCATTTTCATTTTCTCTTTGGATCTTATACTAAACAGTCAGATTTTGAAATGAAATTTAACATTTCAATTCAATTTTATTTATCTAGCGCCAAATCACAACAAAAGTCGCCTCAAGGCGCTTTGTATTGTACAGTAGATCGCACAATAATAGATACAGAGAAAAACCCCACAATCATATGACCCCCTATGAGCAAGCACTTTAGCGACAGTGGGAAGGAAAAACTCCCTTTTAACAGGAAGAAACCTCCAGCAGAACCAGGCTCAGGGAGGGGCGGGGCCATCTGCTGCGACCGGTTGGGGTGAGAGAAGGAAGACAGGATAAAAGACATGCTGTGAAAGCGAGACAGAGATTAATAACAAGTATGAGTCGATGCAGAGAGGTCTATTAACACATAGTGAGTGATAAAGGTGACTGGAAAGGAAAAACTCAATGCATCATGGGAATCCCCGGCAGCCTACGTCTGTTGCAGCATAACTAAGGGAGGATTCAGGGTCACCTGGTCCAGCCCTAACTATATGCTTTAGCAAAAAGGAAAGTTTTAAGCCTAATCTTAAAAGTAGAGATAGTGTCTGTCTCCTGAATCCAAACTGGAAGCTGGTTCCACAGAAGAGGGGCCTGAAAACTGAAGGCTCTCCCTCCCATTCTACTTTTAAATACTCTAGGAACAACAAGTAGGCCTGCAGAGCGAGAGCGAAGCGCTCTAATAGGGTGATATGGTACTACAAGGTCATTGAGATAAGATGGGGCCTGATTATTTAAGACCTTGTATGTGAGGAGCAGGATTTTGAATTCAATTCTGGATTTAACAGGAAGCCAATGAAGGGAAGCCAAAACAGGAGAAATATGCTCTCTCTTTCTAGTCCCTGTCAGGACTCTTGCTGCAGCATTTTGGATTAGCTGAAGGCTTTTCAGCGAGTTTTTTGGACATCCTGACAATAATGAATTACAGTCGTCCAGCCTGGAAGTAATAAATGCATGAACTAGTTTTTCAGCATCACTCTCAGACAGGATATTTCTAATTTTAGAGATGTTGCACAAATGGAAGAAAGCAGTCTTACATATTTGTTTAATATGTGCGTTGAAGGACATGTCCTGGTCAAAGAGTCCAAGGTTCCTCACAGCGTTACTGGAGGCCAAGGTAATGCCACCCAGAGTAAGAATCTGCTTAGATACCATATTTCTAACATAAAGCTAAGATCTCCTGATTTAAAAACTAAATAAAATGCTCAACTGATGAAAAGGTTTTCCAATACCAAATCACCAAAGTACTGCCTCTCCTGACCTTCGTTCAGTAACAACAGCTGCAACCAAACATTTTCAAAACATGGAGCGCAGTCTCTCACATTACTGTGGAGGAATTTTGGCTCACTCTTATTTACATAATGGCTTCAGCAAAACCTTACTGATGGGTTTGCAAACGTGAACTGTTCTTTTCAGGTCCCACCACAGCATCTCAGCGCCATGACTATTCCACTGCAAAATTTATATTTTATTCCTTTTGAGCCATTCAGAGTTGGACTTAACACTAAAGGGACAAACCTAAAGGCAGAGGCTTGCATGGATTTTCCTGTCAGAGATGTTGGTATGTCAATGAAATCTGCCAACCAGCAACAACTTTTCTAGCACTTTTCTACACAAGCACTCAAAGCACTTTATACAACATGGCTCGTTCAGCCAAGCACTTTTTTCTAAGTGTTTTTTAACATTCACACCTAATGCAACCAACGCCTGGAAAGTCTGCTTGTAAACTGCTGACTGTCTGAATAATTCAGATTCATAATTCAGATTATGACTTCAAGGTCTTCTGTGTGAGACCAGAATCATGCAACTAATCAATAAAGCCACATCTGTGCTGTAGGTATAATGTTCCTTTTTTTGAATTCGAGTTTGCCTTTTGACGAATCTAAAATTTTAGATTGTCAGTTTTGTTTTGGATTAATTCTTTAACATGAAGGCTGTTTGAGGTGGGAAAGCTTGAGCATGAGTTCCTAGATGACTTGCCCCGTGCTCTTGAATTTTAGAAAGTCAGCTTCAGTGTCAGTATGTGGAGTCCCAGAGCTGTGTATCTAATAGGGATTACCAAACTGCTGGTGCTGTGTCTCTTAGCATGTTTAGATGCAATTTATTTCCTCTTAATAATAATATTTCATTTACTTTCCTTTCAGGTCACTCAAAGCAAAAGTATCTCAGAGTGCAGAGGTTAACCCTTTAAAACCTAAACCATCAAATAATTGCCAGAAATCTTTAATTTTTTGACAATAGACTGTTTGTTGAACCTTTAGACAATATATATATAAAATATATCAAATTCTAATCTGCATATATGAGTTTTAATTTGTATCAAATTTGCTACATTAGCCATATTTTTGCAATTTAGTCATTAAAAATGTGTCATGCAATTTATATCATTTTTTGAGGGTAAAAAAAAGGTCATGCTGATGATATAGAAGTCTCAAAAACTCACAAAAACACATGTATCAAATATGATAAGCTTTAAAAAAAAATGTAAAAATAGCTTTAGAGTGACACTGGGTCCCTGACCAAATAAGAATAACACATGAACAGTTGTTTACATTGAAAAAAGTCTGTATTATGCATTAGTTGATTTTTTTCTATCATTACTTACTATGGCTTTATAATTATATTTATCAAAAAAGAAAATAGATGTTGTAGTAAATTATAAGTGCTTTTCAAATAAAGAGTAGAAATGAAAGCTGCAAAGCAAAAAAGAAGACAAAAAAACCCCACTGAACAAAGGTTTGTGGAAAAAAAGGCTTTTACGATGACCTTGTTAGAGATCTGAACTGTGTTGCAATTTAGTTCAACGATTAAAGTTAAAATTCTGCGGAAATTAGGTTATAATGGCTTGAAAAAGACCATTTTTAACATTTCACTTTTCAACCAAAAGGGACATCCACGTAAACAACCATTACCAGAAAACCAGATTCAGACTAGAAAATAACACTGATGCATGTCTGATGCTTGAGAGGAAAAAGTTTGGAAGGAACCAAAGGTCAGAAAACAAAGACTAAAGCCAGAGTGAGCCTTCTTCACTACAGCACTTCACTGATGCAGCCCTGTCCTCTCACACAAAGCAATTTATCCTAATAATGTGATAATACTTGATCCTGGTAGTACTGGCATTTCTGTGGCAAGCAGAAGAACACTTAGAAGAAGTGATAGTGTACTAAAACCTTTTTTTTTCCATTTACGCATTTGTTTTTTGTTTTGTATTTGGTTTTTGATGATGATGATGAAAAATACAGGAGCCACCACAGCTGGAAAACACTAGGGGTAAACTGGTGGAGAAGTGGTTCACTAAAAATTTAGGAGCCAAGTGCCTCAGTCTCACACAGTGGAAGTGGAACGCATTTAATAAAAGATCATTGGAGACCGTTTTTGAAGTTCAACCTTGAGTTGAAAAAAAAAAAAGCACAGAAACTGAGATATTTTGTCTTGTTTGATAGCAATTACTGGCAACCTGGCAAGTCTAAAAAAAATACTATATTCCCACATACCCCCAAAACAAAGAGCAGCCATTCTGAGTGTTTCTGGTTTCTGGAGATCACCTAAACAGTCTTCCAAGGGACTTCAATTGCTTCAAATGCATTGCCAGAGAAAGACAAGGACCTGGCTGCAGCGTATAAAATTGCCAGTTGAATTTTGCTGAGGCTACTGTTGATCATATTTTCTCTACTTTGTGAGAGCATTAAAGCACTGAAGCGTACCATCTTTCTTTTGGACAAAATTAATTAAAGGAGAGCAGAATTCCATCTGGGAAATCTTATAATCCTTCCACATGGCCAGATGGGCCCGGAGAACTGGGAAACAGACCTCTAACACAGGAATTCCTAACTGTGAAGCCCAGTTCTGTAACACTGAAAAGAAAAGGCAGGCAGATGATTAGACATGGAGAATTTCTGGTGTCCATCTTTTGTTAGACTAAAGTGTGGAGAAAAATCACATCTGACAGCATTTGCTGGAGAGGAAAGGTTGTCAGCGCTTCTTTACTGGGCAATCAAGAAAGTTTATTCTTGATAAATCGCAGAGACATTACAGACATTTCTTAAAAAATGACCGACAGAAAGCTGCTGTGAATATAACCATGAATTCAACAAAGATTTAATCCACTATAAAAGCTTCATTTGTCCTCCTCTTTTTATTTTTGAGCACCCATCTCCTCAAAGGTATCTCAACAATCCAATCGCTTCCATTGGTTGGACTAACACTGTTGGGATTTCTAAAAGGTCCTCTAGGGAGTGATTAGGGAAAAATCAAATACCCACACGATTCACAGTTAAGATGATGTCAAATTCAAGATGGAACGCATTTAATCTGATAGAAAATACTTTCAGGAGTTTCTCTTGGAGACTGACGCCCATTATTTGACCTCATTTCAGAGATGCTTTGGTTTACATGTAGTTTGGGAGTTGATCACTTTTTGACAAAAAAGGGGGGGCAGACTTGTTCAAAGGAAACTTCTGACATTCAACATAAATGAAAAAAAAAAAACTTATAAAAGTTAAATGAATGTGATCATTGGGCCCACCTGTCATTTCTCTATATGTGCTTATTCAGTCTGCTGGTCTACTGTTTTGTGTTTTTTTACTCTGTGCCTACAATCTGGCTGTTTGTGTTTTTTTGCTCTTTGACCTTGAGTGTTTCGGTTCTATATTCCAACAGGCCAATATCAAAGGGGTAGTAGAGAACATGACATTGGTTTTAGTTGTGGAGGATATCGTGAACTTCACTGGATTCATAAAAAAGAGAAGCTGTCAGCTGTTATTATTCCTGAAGGATGCAAGGACACACTTCCAAGTTTGGTGTATATTTCTTGGTTGGACCAGTTCTAATTTAATTTAACGCTTCCAGTGTTACATTGGTACAGACAACACATTTGCACTTGTTCACACATACACATTAATTTTGATGTCCTTTCTTTTTGCTCCTGTTTTTTACCTATTGTTTATATTCCCACAAAGCACTGCCTGACTTTCTCAAACTAATGTGTATAAACAGACCAGCGCATATTATGCACTGCATGTGTGCTTTGGACTCAGATAATAAGAATAAAAAAGTGCAGGTGCACTGCTGTCTTAGCTATTTTGCTACAGTATAACACCCTGTTGTAATTTGTTGTGCCACCACTTTATCATGTAACTAATTATCACATTTAATGGGATTGTTTTCACTACATTAATTAATGTATCCCCCTGTGAAAAGCACCAACGACCACAGAAATCATGCAGATCCTCATTTTTTATCATGATGTTTAAGCTTATAACAAATTAAGCCATCATTGCTGCTTTTATAGTATGTTGTTTATATAGTACGCTGTTTTTATAGTAGGTTATTCTTCATTTCAGTACACTACACTGGCTGAAATGTGTCTAGATTATCTATGTGTAACTTTATAAATGTCACAGCAATAACTTAATATCTGTTGTGAAATATTATCCCTCTATTACTACCCATGATCCACAGGTTTAAAAGGTTTCCCAGAAAAGGGAATGAGTGGGGCCTGATGAGCTTCAATGACCTAAGCGACCTGAATATATCCCCAGTCTTGGCACAAGCTTGTAATAGCTGCCTTGATTAGCTTAAGAGGCTGAAAAGGAGAAGCACAATCATACTTGGCATTTTCTTCATGCAGAAACAAAACCACCGCTCCCTCTTTCTGTACCCTGTGAGTTACCTCTGTATTGTGGACGAAGGGCACGGTTGTTGGGGCAGTCACGGCCCTGCTTGCTAAAGTTGATATTGGTACGGATGCAGCGTTGAAGCAAAGGCTGGGTGGGCCGGGTGTTGTCGCTCATACTAAGGAATATCTTGTAGGGCTCATTCTGGCTGAGGAGGCGCAGGGAGTGCATCTGTGGGAGACATAAGATCAAATCTTAGTTCAAGAGCAAGCTAAAATGTCCTGAGTTCATCTTCAGCTTCTCTAGTGGCACTATGCTAGTCTATCCACCCATCTTCTGCTTATTTGTAGGTGGTGGGGACAGCTACCTAAGCAGGAACTGCTGCTGCTCCCCAGCAGTCCCATTCTCAATACTTCACCCCAGACCTTAAACTTGGCCATAGAGAAGAGACAAAAGCTTCATTTTCAAAGAGTGTGGAGAATCATCGCTGGTGATAAGAACTAGTATCAGTGAGGAGTTTCAATGGAAGCAGTGCCCTAGCTCAAAACATTTAAAAGAAAAAAAAGTGTCCCACATGTTGACGTGAAAATGCATACATTTTTTGGCCATGCCTACGTCACATTTTAAAAGGACAACCTGCATTTGGGGGAGATCATCAAAAACATAATTCAGAATTAATTCAGAGTATTATTTGTGGAACACACTAAACCTTGAATGATTTATAGACTGTGATTTCGATCTAGTCAATATATAATTGGAAAAGAAAATCAGTCAGTCAACACCACAGGACTAGAACAACACGAGTGAGCACACATGTAGAACCACACAGGGCTGAGTGGAAGGAGAAACACACTGTTCCATCTTATTCTTTCTATCTTGTACCACAGATCTTTTTCTGTTTTTCACCTGCCTCCTCCACCACAGTTCTTTTCTCCCTTATTTCCACATCATGGTCTTCTTCTCTACCTCAAGCATTCTGAACTGAGGTCAGAGCTCTAACATAAAGAAAAGAGCATGAGCATGCACAGATTATTTAGTCACAACGTTGAGTGGTGCTTCGTTGACTCATCAACCTTGAGCATTTTAAGTGGCTAGGAGAAAAAATGTAAATATTGTTAAATATTTCATTGATACATATTTGTTTTAATCCAGATTTATGTCAGTATTATTCACATGCATAAATATAACATATAGTATATAGAAAAAAGAATTCTAATGCAGACAGTATTTGAAACTGGTAGATTATAGGTGAGAGTTTTTTCTTTTTATTCTTATTGACCTGCTCTCAAAACTTTTTTTAAACACCTTAAAAAAATCACTTTTTAAACCACAAGTTTTTGTCATTAAGCTAAAGATATGATGAATTTGATACAGTTTTCACGTACCTACATCAAAATAAACCTCAAATATTGCTCAACATATTTAAAAGAATCAGAGGCCAAAAAAATGAAAAGTGCAGAATAACTTTGGTGCAACAAATGAGTTGCAATCTTGTAGTATTTTTCTGGTGGTTGCAGCTCATTAAATGGTGCAAACACTCAAACCCAGCCACGGGAAGGCCACAAGCCAGTTTATTCCTACTGCTGGTCCCAAAACGGGAATGGGGAGGTTCGCTTCAGGAAGGATCATTCACCCTAAAATCTGTGCACATCATAAAGAATTAAATTCTCGTGCAGATCCGGTGCTGCTGGTCTTCAGGATCACCCTCCAGGGTGATTTGTGGCATAAGGAGAGCAGCAAAAGTGAATCGTGAGACCTGGTATGATGAATGGTTTGGAGACAGTGGTGCCAACAAAAAGACAGACCTGGAGGTGGCTCACAACCAGTGAATGTGACACGTGAGGTAATTTTGCTTTTGTGGGTTTTGTTGCTGTCAGTATTATAAATACAGGGTAGGATTATAATGCAGACCAGCCCAAAAAGATTTTTCCCCACACAGAAATAAAATCCTGCATCATAGTTCTGACTGCATGACTTTTATGAAACCATCATTGGAAATGGTATGGTTATAAAGAAAGGGGATGTTATGTGAGAGTTTGTGTGTGTGTCAAAATGAGTCAGGTCTAGCAACAAAAAGCAAGCTTTAATTATGCTGCTAAGAAAAGCCCGAAAGGCTGGCCCAAAAAAACAGGAAACCAAGAATAAAAGGAGGGCAAACTGATGGAGACACAAAATGGCACACAGGGCTGATTGAACACAGAGATGAATAGATGAACACATCTGCAAAAGCAAACCGCACCAAGGGGGACGAACCAGCACAGGTGTGAAAACACCCTAAGTGTTAGCGTGTCACCTTTTTCTCCTCTCACTGTCGTTCCTTTTCCTGTTTAAGCCAACTTTTCCACAAATCAGCATTCTACCTACGCTAAACATCAGTGCCATCAGACTACATGTGGAAAGAAAGGATGCTTCTGTACCCTTGTCAGTTCCAGCAATCCCGCCTCTCTGTGGTTGCCTATGCAGGACAATCAATCCCACATAACACATTAGCCAAATCTCCCATAGGTGTTCACTTTCCTAATCACCCTGGAAAAGACCACATGAAAACAAAGCGATCACACAGAACAGCTTGGATCTGCAGTGAGCCTTCCCTCTCATGAAAAGACTACAGCAAAGGGTTCCCAGCCAAAGTGATTTCTTCAGTGTAGAGCTCAATGGTTCAAATCTTTCTGTTCATGCTTTAATTTTTCACCAGCCTTTTAATGATCAAATTATACATTTAGTGTTTATACTGATTGTATCATTCCCTTGAATCGCATGTTGTTGATATTTTAATCCGAGGCCTACTATTCAATTCAATTCAATTTAATTCAATGTAATTCAGTCCAATTCAGTTGTATTTATATAGCCCCAAATCACAACAACAGTCGACTCAAGGCGCTTTATATTTCAAGGTAGATCCTACAATAATACATACAGAGAAAACCCAAGAATCATATGACCCTCTATGAGCAAGCACTTTGGCGACAGTGGGAAGGAAAAACTCCCTTTTAACAGGAAGAAACCTCCGGCAGAACCAGGCTCAGGGAGGGGCGGGGCCATCTGCTGCAACCGGTTGTGGTGGGTTGTGGTTGGGAGCTGTTACTAAGGTAACAGTGTTGGCTGTGGCACAAAGGTTATTGTTCATGCACTTTTCCACTTCAGTTGTTATTTAGATTTTTTTTTTACATACTTCTATGATAACTCTGGTAAAGAATTATCAAAAGGATTTCATAATTTCATTCAAGTGGCAGTGCCACTGTCAAAACCACTGGCTTCATCTCTAATTGTTTAAATACGCTATTTGAATGATCAGTTATTAGAATTCATATTTTTGCTGATCTCTCTCAACTTTTTACTCAACAGATTTGGACTTGTCACATTGTCTTTCCCTTTGGGGAGCACTCACTTTGTTTTTTCACTGTCATGGCTCACTGGGTCACCTAATTAAACGGACCCGTCGTTAATACATTTGTTCTTTCTCTATTGTGTCAAATCAAAACGTCCACTATATTACTAATATGCCTGTTAATCATACAAGAAACACAATCTTCTAGTAGTTGAAGAGCATGAACAATTTTAACAACTGTTCAATAATAAGATTTTGGCTCCTTTAACTCGATGATATTTTTAATACTACCTTAAAATACTTTTTAATACTTACTTTGTATACTTTAAATTTTAATTTCACAAATTGGTGTAAAGTAATTAGTTCATTACAGTTTTGCACATACTGATGATTAACAATCTTTGTCCCCAAAGGAGTGGTTGTGTTAAAAAGCCCCCAAACTACAGTTTTGCAGGCAGTGCTAAACTACAAAACTAAATGGTCTCAGAGACACTGGATGGGTTCAGATGAAGACTATTATAACACTGAAACAGGAACAAAGTGTTCTTGGAGGTTTCTGCCGAACATCACATCTTTTTCAACAGCAATCTTCCCCTGTGCTGCCCCTGCACAGACATATCTCTGAGTCCAACCTGCTTGCCTCACACAAGGTTACAAAAATCAGGAGATGCACAATAAGAAAAAAAATGACACAACTTCAGCATGTGCCACCAATCGAGGAGTCACTTTTGCCACTTGCCACAATTCACAATGACAATGAACTGAACTGAGTCAGCTTAAAGGAGTCTCCCCAATTACCCCCTGCAGCCTACACTGAAGCGATGGAAAGGAGTAGGTGCTCACGAATGAAAGCCTGTATGTATTACTGAAGACTGTGCAGAACACGTGTCAAACTCGGCATCCATGAGACAAATCCAGCGTTTTGTAAATTTTAATCCAGCCGCATGTCAGTTTTGGTCCGCTTGGTTGTTACAGCAGTGTGCACGGTGACTGCTCAGCTACTCTTAATATGTTTTTAATGATATTTCCTACACCACCACTAAGTTGTCATGTTCAGGCATGTGAAACATTCGATTTAAGACCCATAGAGTTATGTGAAACAAAAAACTTAAAGATTCATTATTATGCTTTACCATCGATGTGTATTTGTTTTTTCCAACCAAATCACTGCCAGTAGTTGTTATGTTGGGCAGACGAATGAGGTTGTTGTGCACTGTCTGTATGTGAGAGCCTACTTGTAAAACTGTAATCAGGATGCATTATTAAATGTGTGATTCACATTTTCTACTGTGGGCCTTAATGAAACTGAGCGCGAGAGGCATGATGTGGAAAGATGGATGAGTGGAGAGCGAAGATGGATGGACGGGGGGGTAAAAATGCATAAGAGGAAAAAAAAGGAGAAGATATTGGAGAGAGGGAAAAGAAAAAGCAAGTGAAAATAAAGATAAAAGACAGAGAGATTAAAAGTGGATGACAGGTAAGTGAGAAGACAAGACAGGTGAATGAGAACAGGGGGAATGCAGTCAGAATAAATGGCACATAGTGTGTGGGATTTCACTGATGCATGCAGGCGCTTGCTGTGCTGGACTGTAATGTGCTGCACTCTGACACAGAGCTTCTTGGTCTACAGATTGCATATTTGATTTGATCTACAGTATAGAGCAACTATTCTGACCAAGCAGAAAAGGTCAAGGTATTTAATTCATATAGTTTGACCCTGTAAATCTGAATCATCATTGATTATGACTCTAAGCTTGACTGTCATAATATATAATTTTTCATGTGATTTGATTTTAATTAATCTCTTGACAAGTCTTGACATTTGTGAGACAAAAAAACAACTTGTTTTTGCTTTCCTGATAAACATAGGCTTAGACTTCATAGCTAGGGCTGGTTTCATCACCGAAGACCTCACAGGTTAAAGTTACTTTTTGTAATTATTGTATGTAATTAAAATTGTTTTACCAAATATTTTTGTTTTGCTGCCCAGCTCTGTAGTATAATGCAAAAAGGAAACAGGTGATCAATAGGTGTTGATGTGAGAGTGTCTCTCTCTATTAGCCCTGTGAGCTATTCACAGTCTGTTCAAGGTGACTATCAATGATCCCACAGTTTACAACTGGATATAAAGCACTAATCACATAGAGTAATTATATTTGTCCCACAGCATTAATAAAAAGCTAACCAAGAAAACATCTCAGCACTGTCGGTAACAGTTGGCTCCATTTATCAGGGTTCATCACTTTTACCTTACCAGTCTAGCAGAAATGTTGTAACTTGAGTGCCAACACTCTTTCCAGCAGTGAAATGATAGTCCTTTTTTTTTTTTCAATTCAATTGAATTCAATTTTATTTATACATCGCCAAATCACAACAGTCGCCTCAAGGTGCTTTATATTGTAAGGTAGATCCTGCAATAATACATACAGAGAAAAACCCAACAATCTGATGACCCCCTATGAGCAAGCACTTTGGCGACAGTGAGAAGGAAAAACTCCCTTTTAACAGGGAGAAACTTCCGGCAGAACCAGGCTCAGGGAGGGGCGGGGCCATCTGCTGCGACCGGTTGGGGTGGGAGAAGGAGGACAGGATAAAGGTATGCTGTGGAAGAGAGACAGAGATTAATTTTTTACCATTTTCTTTCTCAGCATAGTTTCTTTTTGGGATGTGGTGCTTGTGGTGATACGTGTCACTTTCCAGGTGCCTTAGCCATTATTTGCTTTTATATTAACTAGAATAGCATAGGGCATCCTGGATTCTGCATTGACAAACATCTTGTAGGACAAATTCATTTTGCAATATATCTGATCCCTGGTTTATCTTGCATTGATGTCTCTGTAACAAAACTGATTTTTTTCTTCTTTTATTATCTGATCAAGAGCAGACGTGGTTAAAAAAGTACTGCTACAGTGAAGCAATGAATAGAAGAATTGGAGTTGTGCAGCTGTTGATTTCATTGCGTACGGACTTTGTGGACATGAAGTCATGGTGTTTTTTTCCGTTACATTGTGTTTACAGCTTTAGTTAGTTTTTGAAGGTTTTACTCTGTTTTTAAACAAAAGGATTTTCAATGACTTGAGGACCTTGTAAAAAAAAAAACAGCACAGTTGAATCGAGCTTTTATTTTAGACCTTAAGATAAAGAAAGTGGATTTGTTTGTTTTCTGTCGTTTCATTACGTTACTGTTACAACAGCCTGCTTTATCTAAACCACTTAGGGAAAAACAGACGGTTTGAAAATTGCAGGTTATGAAGGTGTAATTTGCAGTTGAGGCATGTTTGTACCTCATGCCAGCAAGAAAATTAGAAATCAAGTTTCTTCCCCGATCAACACAATACAAGTCATTTTTTTCCGCCAGACGCCAGATACCTGTGCTACACTTTCATACCTGCATCTGTGTCACGTAGACTGGCTTGTTGATGAGTATCCACGTGGATGTCTCATAGCAGGGAGGAATGGTGATGGAGCCCTCGTAGGTGATATAACGTGTGGTGTCGGGGTAGAGGTCAGCTATGTTCAGACCCATCAATAAGAAGGCATCGTCTAGAGAAAAGAGAAAAATGGCAGGGGGAGCCCGTTAGGCTGTGTGTGCAAGTTCGCTTATGTTCTAACCTATTAACAGAGACACCAGTCAAATGAAAAACAGAAAAATGTGCATCTTTTAGTGCATTCGTCATATTATCACAGTTAAATTAGAACTTTAAAAATACAAGTGCTGATGAGATACATCTTTACATTTTAATATAAAGACTCATGCTTTTCCAGTTGCATATGTCTATACCAAAACTCCACTATTTTGAATGTGCAAGTGCTCTGAGTACCCAGGTGGTGTATTCATAGCACTCAAAATGCTAAGTGCACACTTGTGTTGGCCATGTAATAGAAAGAGAAGGACCAACAAACAACTTCACCCGGCAGAAGGAGGCTATATGTCAACCTAACATCTGCACATTTTTAGCAGGTATTGTTGGTACAAATAATGTGCTGAGGCATATTTTATGCATGTTAAATTATCAGCTTCACTGTGTGCTCAGAGGCACTATAACTCACAAATCTCATATTATATAATAGCAAGTATGATAATCATGGTCCAACATTGCAAACCTAAGTATGCGGTACTACATGAAAGTGAATCAGCAGAAGTATCCATACTCAGACTCCTGGTGTAACGTTGGAATAAAGTAAGGGTTAGGGTTGGGTAAGAAATGGTTAGGGTAACTCCTCACTACATCATTAAACCCTCACTGAATTTATTAGACACAATAAATAAAGTGTTGACTGGCAAACATGGCCTACAATTGGAGGGTTGCCGCATGGCCCACGCCGACACTTTTTGGGCAGTTCCTCCTACAGCCGGCCAATCTCCAGCAACTGTGTGGTGCTATCATGTCAATATGGATCATACGTTTGAGGAATATTTCCAGCAACGCAATGAACCACATAAAAGGGAATCAAACCCAGCATTGGCAAGATCTAACTAATAAAGAAGCTGGTGAGTGTAAGTCAGTGTAAAACCTTTCTGAAGTGACTGATCCACGATTTCTCTGCTTGCATAGGGTTATTTCAGGACCATTATTAGTTTTTAAAAGAAGTAAAGCAATTGCTGGTCTTTTCTTTCTGAGTTACCTTCAAAGGTTTGTTTTAAAGTATTAGGGTTAGGGTTAAATGAGAATAAGGTTTGGTTTAGGTTATGGACTTTGATGTTAATAGCCAGGGTGGGTAAAGAGCTCAGGAATGCATTTATCAAAGGTTAGGATCGTGGTGTGAATGTACAGCTCAGATCTATCACATGGCCAGATTACCATGCAACTTCTAAATTTTGGAATAGCCTTTCTAAGACCATCAGGTTGGCTGAATCGATACTCATACTGTTTCCTTTTCCTTCATTTGCTCAGTTTCTGGGGAGGTATATGACACCATATGTTTGAAAGCATGTCTGCATCCTGAGACATGTACATGTTTGTTTTTGTCCAAATAACAAAGCGCTTAGTAACTGTGCTTTTTATGAAGTGCTATTCAAATATAGTTGCTGTTCTTATTATCAGTTACATTAGTCACATCTAATTTAAGAACTCACTGCTGGTTCCCACAGGTAGTCCTCAACATTAACTTGAATTGGATCTTGGTTTAGATTAGTATAACCTAGGTTTACGGAGAATAAGGATAAGCATATGGATGTCTTGTGGTTAGTCTGTGTGGTTGTTATGTATCTCTGCTATGTTTAGCCTCATTAACAGGAAGAGAGTTCATCAGAGGACTGTACATCTTCACAGCAGAGGCTGGAAAACAGATTTTGGGCAATATAGCACTGATTCATATGTAATTAATTAAGCTTTCTTTCTGAAGACAGATTTAACTATCAGGGAGTATTGTTATGTAAAACAAGATGTAGACTGATTTTGTAGTGTCAGAATGAACTGTTGTGTAGCAGCTTTAGAGGTTCAGGACAGACTCCTAAGTCCGCCATGGTGTATTCAGACCAAACAGTAGTGAAGCTTTGCTTCATGTTACTTTCATGAATATAATTAGTGGACTGTTTCCAGACCGTTTCACTTTCACCCAGGACAATGAAAGAACAATTACCTTTACTTACTCCGACCAATAGCTGGAATAAAGAATGAAGTAAGAGGCTAAACTGAAGTTGAAGCATTTTCAAAATGTACCTCTAGAGTGCTGTGAAAAAGTATTCGCCTTCCTAATTTTATCACTTTTTGTATATTTACTTAAATGTTTCAGATCACTGTAATGTAAAATGTAAGTATTAGACAAAGATAAATACAAAATGCAGTATTTAAATGTTTATTACATTTATTCAGAGAAAGAAGTCCAAACCTACCACCTGTTAAATCATTCACAAACTGTGAATAACCTCTTCTTTTTTTTTTTTGGAAAACTAAGTTCAAATTCACTAGCCACAGCCAAGAGTTATTGTCAAAAGACCTGATGAATCAAGAAATCACTTACACTGAATTTGTCTGTCAAAGTGAAGAAAGTTAAAAGACTAAAAAGTAAAACATATTATGCCACAATCTAAAGAAACTGCAGAGAAACAAAGTCATTTGCTGTTTATCTACATATACGTACAAATGTACAAACTGCAATGTAGACTGTGCTCTGCAAAAAGTCCTCAGACATAAACTTCAAATCCAAGATCTGCTTGCAAAAGAAGCAAAAGTCCTAACCACTGCATCATTGTGCCACTTGTTAACACTCTGCTCAAAAACTTTGCATTGGTCTGAACACAGCATAAGATTTGGTGCAAGTAGAATGATGATGACCTAAAATAAAGTGAGGCCCTATGTTTCTGTATATATGGTTATATAGAGATGGAAATTCAAGAAGCAAACATCATAGAAGGTTATATACAGTACATATAAAGTTTTCAAGATTTTATTTAGTCCAAGAACCAGAGGTTTGTAAATGTTCTGAACTGAATTAGCTCATCTAAAGACAAAAAGAATAAGTGTGTATATGTGTGTGTCAGGTAAAGACTGTGCATCTTACGTTTGTAGTTAATTCTGGTGATGGTGTCTCTATTGAGCATACGGTTGAGGAAGGCGTTGGAATTTTCAGAGAGCTGAAAAGGAGAATCACAGACAATCACAAACACATAATGCTATAAAACATGTAGCAAATGCAAGGTTTTTTTTCTTCCATGCACTTTGACTATTTCATTTAGATAATGACAATAAATAATCCACAACTGAGAGGTTTTAAAGCCGTATGTTAGAGAGTACATGGTAAAAGCTCTTCTGCAAGTTTAATTCAATTCAGTGTTATACATACATAAGATACATACAGAGGTATATAAATGATAGTCTGATTCTCTGACCAAATGCTCAGTGTCAGGATAAAAGCTCACAGTCATAAATTGTTCTTCTGATTTGGCCAAGATTCATGAGCAATTACACTCAACACCATCAAATCAAAACAGCCATCTTTCACCTGTGTGATGTCACTGGAAAAGAAGTGGATGAAGATGCAAAGAAACACTCTTGGTTGTTTTGTTTTTTCAGAACTTCATGATGCATCCCATCAGATTGTGTCAGGTATAAAATACTACATATGACAAACTAATTTGTCGTTATGACAGAAGCTGCAAACCAAGTGGTTAGCTAGCACAGAATAAAACAAAAAGGAAAGTTGAAAGCAGATTTCAACTGAGGAGTCAGACACTCAGTGAGTTGCCATGTTTAAGCCTGTGAAAGAAGCTGGAACAGACTTGCATAAATGTGTGCAACAACAAAATTAAAGATTTATTACTTTGCTTTTACATCAGGACACATCTCGTGTTATTATGCGCACCGTACTAGTAGGAGCTGTCAGGCTGGAAGAAGCTGTTGTGAGCCAGCTGAATGGAATGCATCTTGTAGAACTGCAGTCAGAATACATTATTCTGCATGACTAATGTTATAAAGACTAATACGCCTGTTCTGTGGACTAGTTATGAGGGCTATATGTGGATCAAACTCTGAAAGGGCTATATAACACACAAACACACAAACACACACACACACACACACACACACACACACACACACTTTCAATTAAGTTAAAGCATGTCAATAAACTCTATACTGTATATCTGGCTCTTAATGAGATTCTCTCTGTGTGGCCCTTAGTGAAACTGAGTTTATCACCCCTGCACTACACCTCTGTATTATGGCTGTTTTTTGTATGAGTCTTGGGGTGTCTGAGACCAGCATTAATTGCTTTTTTACTCTATTGCCCTGTATTCCCAGAAGAACAAGCAGACCTTTATGAAGATGGAAACAACAGCAATTCCATGAGGGCTCTTAGCTGCCTCGCTGTAGTTGGCATACAGATCTTGATTATAATGGATCAGCTGGACCTGAAAGGAAAAAACAAATTTACAGCAATTTATAGAATATTTCTAGCAAAGATGCAGCTTTTACAACTTAAATTTCACCATAATACAAAAAAAACAAAACTTTTTTGCATACTTTCCTTTTTTGACGAAGGTGCTTGACTGACTGAAGGAAGGGAAAAGAATTCTGAGGTTTGTAGCATTAGCAACAGCCTTCTAACATGTATGTTTTGGAAAACTTTTAATTTGACAGAGGACATGGTAGGACATGGATGACTGAGAACCTTCACAGACGTACTGACAGAGGACGTTAAAGTATAATGATCATGCCACTAGTCTTCAAAAGTCAGGGCTATCTAGTCATAGTCAATTTTCACAAACTTTTAAATGCAGGTATAACAAGGAAGAAACAAACACAAAAAAGGAGGGAAAGCGCTGTGCAATAAATTAAGCAGACATATTTATTTCCTAAAACAAAAGAGGTATATCTATCAAGGTCTCCTGGGAGCAGAGTGAAAAATGAGAAGCAAAGAATGCGTCATAACATTTATTTAATTTTATTAGGAAAATAGCATATCCAAGCTACAACTTACAGTACACATTGTGATTTTACTAAAGTTTCAAAGCTTTCTGGAGAATTTTTGAGTTAGTGTTTTTCTGCTGTCTGATAACGAGGCAGCTTGCTAACCTGGTTTGCAAGACTCTAAAAACCAACAGAGTTTCAACAAAGATTATATTATTAAAAAATAATAATTTAAAAATGACAGCAATGCCCATGTTTTATGCAATCTATGCTTCCTTTCCTTTTTAATTTCAGTTTTGATGTAATTCCTCAACAGGCTCTTGGGTTGGTCCAAATGTCTGAAAAAACTACAAAGAAAGGCTTCTGGGGCCAAACAATATCTGATGTGTGTCCACTCAGCCACCCTATAAAAGCCATTTGACCGCATGTATTTGTGCTGCCATTTGTTTGGCCCTGACCCGAAAATAATGATCAAAAGTGAAGACTGGAACATAAGCTGACTTATAAATCAAGAACTGCGCCTTCAGGCTGAGCTCCAGTTCAATCCCCAGTTAATACTGCCTGACCGATTCGATTTTTGACTCACAAACAAGAATCGGAAAAACTTTTTTCTTTTAAAAAGTATCTGGGGGTGTGTTACTCTTCACTCCTATGGCAGAGTAAGCAGGTTCTAAATTATGATCAAAACTCGATATTGATATGCTTTAAAAGTATATCAATATATGTAACTCTGACAAGTTAATGAAAAGCACTTCAAATCACGACCTCCACAGTTACACCTTCCCTCCGATAAACCATAGGCAACAACATCAGAATGTATAAGCGATGAACTAAATTCATTTTAACCAAATAGAAAGACAAAAGAATTACTCATCTTCTTTGTTTATTTTAAAATAATGCTTTTGTTGTTTTTCAACATTTAATTCAAAAGTTTAGCATTTGAAATTCTTTTTTGGAATTCTGAATTTCTGAAATAATAAATCAAATAAAATCAGTCATATTATCCAAACTTATAAGAACTCCTGTTAAATTCAGTTTTTCAGTTATAGAACATTGTGGAACTTAAAGGTCTTTGGAAAATTGCATCAAATATTTATAGAATTCTACCAACACAGAAACTCATTTTCTCTTTCTCTCTATTTTAAAATGGCCAGAAGACTTTTTTAATGGTACCGATGCTAACTTCTTAACTCAAATTTGCATTAACATCTCTTCAACACACAGTTACATTTTATACAGCTTACAAGTTCTAGATAGAACAGACTACACAGGCGATAGATAACATATTAGTGAATTAAACAAATCTACACACTGCTTTCAGTACACCCCTGACAAGTACTGGCATGTTATTTGTCACTGTTTCAGATCACCTTTCGCACTTATTGGGCTGCTGCATCCCCACAACTCTGCATCTCAGGCAACTTATTATTCCAATTCCAAGCTTCGTCTGCTTTGGTTCTCCTTGCAGTTCCTTGCCGTGAATGTTTTTTTTAAACAAACGAGGCATGATCATTAGTTATCGATAAATGTTGCCTGATTCTTAGTGCCAATGAGAAACAATTATCTTTCATTTTTACTAGTATCTCTAATTTCATTGTTACTATTATTGTATAGTTATTATTACAAGTAAAATTTACATGTTCTTGTCATCATCAGTATTAGTATATCCTAATCCTTCTATTTGCCATCTTCGCACTACATGAATATTGTGTCTTGACTACTAAAACCTGTTGTTCGTAGGTTGTATAAACACTGGCTTGTCTCCTGAACAGTACTTACAGTTATTTAGAAAGAATAGTAGTAGCTCTTTTGCTCTGAGTTTTGATTTAGTGAGTGAGATTACTGATTCTTCCAGAACATCTGACAGAAGTGAAATCACAAATAAAATTTGCATAACAAAACTGAGAAGTGTCTCAGAAGTGTACACTTTCATCTCTGTGGACAGGGTGGATTTACAAAACAAATGCACCATTGTTATTACTGTTTGGTTAAAGACAGACAAGCTTGGGGTCTCTCCACAGAGCCCCAAACTGAACATTTTCAATTTTGGCAACAAGGTTTGAATTTCCACTGAGATGGATTACTGGCTCAGTGTTCAAGTCTAAGGTTTTATGTATCATGCTGTATCATGTTCTATGTGTCAAACATAGAAGATAGCCTCTTTTAATCAGCTAAATGTGTTTATTATTACAGAAACATCATCCCAGTGGACACTCTTTCAAGGATGAGGATGTAACATCCTGACAGGGAGGAACGCTGGTTTGAGCGCGGAGTCAAGGAGGCCATTTACGTGAAAAAGGAAAGACCATCTCTGAATCGAGGAGGGGGCCTAAGGGTACATCTTTCACCATCTTACAATGCTGTGATTGCAGCCATTCCCCAACTCTCTGTGAATGGTACTCATGGCCATTGATCAGTGGGTTTTGGTCAGTGGTTGTTGATCAATGGTCATGAGAATTTGCATAATTATGATTAAGGAACTGACCTCCCAGCCCATTGTTCCTTCAGTCGGCTGGTTTCAGTCATTATGCAAATGTACTGTTTATAAGATTGAAACCTGCAGTCAGCTGAGACTGAAGAAGTCACTTGGATGAGTAATGAAACGTTTCTCCCACTGAAAACGCTACGTCTAGATGAACAGAATCAACTTTTGGAGATTTACTTACCTGGATGATTAAGAATGCATCAAGATGTAAACACTAACACACTAGTGGTTGAGTTCAGTTTAATTTTTTAGTTTTTCTGCTTATAGAAACATCTGATAGCGTTACCTGTGTGTCGTACAATAAGATAGCTATAGAACAACCCTGCATCTAAGAGGTGTGATAACATCACTTTTAATGGAAACTCATGCAAACTTCAGTGTAAATTACAAAGATGCAAGTCGACTGCATACAGGCCTACAATCTTATATTCTTTATTTATAGGCATATTTCACTAAAGCAGTATATTTACATTTTACAGCATTTACACAAATACTGGGAGAAAACACAAAGAAAATATGTTTAACAAGTTGACAGGTGCAAAGTGCGACAGGCAGACAGGAGAGACATGTTCTGATAAAACCGATGCATTATCACTGAGACACATGATCCCTTTAATAAGGAAACAATACAATAAAGAGATAGTAGTCTGAATTCTAGACTGAAACTGCAAAATCAGTTAAACAATCCTATCAGTTATAGCTTTTATAGTTCATATAACAGTAGGCACACCTGGACATTGGCTTCAGGCAGACCAGGTGTCATCTGTAGAGCCCACTTTGCAGCGTCAGTGTCTTAGAGATTTCCAGAGTTGGAAGCTGCCATAAGCTATCCTCACCTCGGAAAATGTCCAAAGCCACAGTGAGTGGTTTTATCAGCAATGTTAGTAAAGGAACCAATACACATTGATGGAGTCAACGGCTAGTCGGCTACAGAGATTGTTAAAAGCTTGCGTGGGAATGTCTGTAACGTAGGATGGGGCATCATGACATCTGATTTCCATCTCGTTGTTGTCGGCACAGTGAGTTTTTATCCAGTCCAAAGGCCAGAGTATTTTCCTGTTGCACTTCTGTACACTGATATGGACTCTGATATGTGTTTGCTGTAAGCCATTTGTCAACATCATTACTTGAAATTAAGTTTAGTGTGTATCTCAGGTAAAGGGGGAGAGAAAAATGTCCTTGGTCAGTGTCAGTGGAGCGCACGTTTCTAACATCTGTGAATGTCACAGCTTGTTCTTCATCCTCTTCATCAGAACCTGACGCTGTGGTCTCATACATCTTGAAAGCCTTCAAAAAATTAGTTCCATTGTCAGTGACAGTTGCCGTGTCTTTGCGTGACAATCCATAAACTGAATGAATCAGTTCAATTTCACTAGCTATAACATCGTATGTGTGTCGTTCTTTCAGTTGCTTGCAGACAGTTGCAGCTTTGTCATAGTGAAAGTTATTCGTGTTAATCCAGTCACAGGAAGCTTTTATTGTGGCAAGTCCAAATGTCAACAGTCGTAGACAAACATGCAGAGCTCTGAAATGTTTTCTTTAACTCAGTTTCCATTGCTAGTCGATACATCTGGAGAAACTTTTCCTGTCTGAGACTGGTCTTTTTCCTGTTTTTGGTCATTTGCTAAATAGCTTTCTGAAAGATGGCCATCCCATCATAAAATATTTCCTCCACTATGTATGATGCCACCGGCCTGTTCATCTCTGCTTTGGTTACCTGCTGAAAACAAGCTTTGGTTGCTTGCTTGGGGTCACCATACACAGTCTGAGTGTCACTCTCCCTCCTGCTGTGGGACTCTTTGATACCAGCTTAGTGTTAGTGTAAGTGCTTGGAGAGATCGGAAGTCGTGTTTGCAGCAGTGGAGAGTTGCTTCTGACCAGGGCACAGTTTACATCTTGTCCTTTCAAGCAATAAATTATAAAGAGTAATGTGCATATCTCCCTCCATCAAACTCAGCCATTTTGGGCTGAGATTGGAATCTGTTCAAGATATTGTTGCACAAGTGTGGATATGAAGTGGATTTTGAACTTGGGCAACAAAAGTAAGTAATGTATTTTTTTCAAATTAGTAACTGTAATATGATTACTAGGGGCGATCGTGGCTCAAGAGTTGGCAGTTCGTCTTGTAATCAGAAGGTTGCCGGTTCGAGCCCCGGCTCTGACAGTCTCAGTCGTTGTGTCCTTGGGCAAGACACTTCACCCATTGCCTACTGGTGGTGGTCAGAGGGCCCGGTGGCGCCAGTGTCCGGCAGCCTCGCCTCTGTCAGTGCGCCCCAGGGTGGCTGTGGCTACAATGTAGCTTGCCATCACCCGTGTGTGAATGTGTGTGTGAATGGGTGGATGACTGGATGTGTAAAGCGCTTTGGGGTCCTTAGGGACTAGTAAAGCGCTATACAAATACAGGCCATTTACCATTCACAGGCCATTTACTTACTCTTGGACAGTAATGTAACACATTACTGTCCAAGAGTTAAAGAAAACTGTAGTAACAGTAATGAGTTACTTTGTAACAACCATCACTTATGCTAACAATGAGACATCAGCAATGATCCTAAAAAGGTGTTGCCCATCAGTCTGGGAATCGTTAGCGGAACATTTCCAAACAAATACAGGGAAAAAGATTATTCACATGGAACAATCAAGAGAGTTGCCAATCTTCCCAGAAGTGGACATTCCAGCAAGTTCAATCAAACCATGAACACCTCCAGAGTTAATGTCCGACAGGTAAAAGGTAAACCTTTTCCAAAATTACATCATATAATGATTCCAAGCACATAAGCAAATCTACAAGAAAATGACTGAAAAAGACAAGAATCATAGTGTTACAATGCCCTAGGCAAAGTCAATACTGCAATATTGTGGTGGGATCTTAGGAGAGCTATGTATAAACAAATGACCACAAACCTTGAAGAACTGAAGTGTTCTGAGAAGGACTGGGCCAAAATTCCTCCGCAATGATTACTCCGACTTATTGTTCCCTAAAGTGGTTCTACAAACTATCAGATCCTGTGGTGTGCCTTGTTTGTCCTTCAATACATATTTTTCTTATCTTGTTTAAATAAACAATAACAAAGTGTAAAATCAGGCTGTATTGGCCTAAAATTCAGGTTGTATTGACCTAATTTTAAAACCTTAAAGCAGTGTAATTTTTCTCTTTTCTTTACCATGTTTGCATGTCTTGTCTCTTACCTCTCCAGGAAAGCCCTGTCCATTAAGAAGGTGCTCTGAACCTTGAGAGTCTTCACTGCCAAAGTGGACGCGGACCTCTTCCAGACGGTAGCTGTATCCCAGTGGGCCCCCAGAGATGTTCACCAGGTGGGCTTTGTCTGGCCGCAGGGACACATGCTTCCCAGTGTTGTACATGGTGCCTCCCATCTACAGTGAAACAGTCAGAGGGGGATAATTAGATAATAAGATGATAGCTGTCATTTCACCAGTACATTTTTGTTAGATGGGAGCACACAACAGAGTAGAAACTGACTGAAAAATAATAAGTAGATCAACATAAGGAGTCTTAAGCCCTAAATGGCACCATTCACAAAGCTAATGGATATAAATGGTTTGTTATTAACAAATCTTGAATTGCATTTGAGCTACTAGGATCCAGTCAGTGCTCTGAATTGTAATAAGGTGGTAGGTAGGATTTTTTGTACAGACACAGTACAGTAGAGGTGCTAGTTTTTATGGTTTGTTAATGAATATCATAAAAGTCTGTCAGGCTCTTTCCTGAAATCTCTGGTTTAATCTGTTTGACACATGTTTTTGTGTGTAACTTGACAGAAGCTGAGAAAATCAGCAAAGGGATGACATTACAAAATGCATTACACACGTAATTATTATGGAACCAGGTATTAATGAATGCATAAATCCACGACTGTATCAAACACAGTCATTTCTAAAATACATTAAGACTGCTGTAAAAATACATTATGGCAGTAATAAGTACCAGGGTTACCTGCATCTTCCTCCTGCTCCATCAGTGATGGGCTTGGCATTGGCCCAGTCTCAAACTAATCTGTTATGAAAGCAAACAGATTGCCAGCACTCACTATTTGTGGTAATATTTATTGTTCAGGTATGACCCATATTTTGGGGTTGATTTAATTCTATTGTGTTTATATCCACTCATGATTTTTCGGTCGTAATGTTAGAAAAGTGTCAAATGTTGTAAAAGCAAGACAATGCAACAACCTGCAACATGATTTGCTACTTTTTTACAACACAAAAATCAGCACTACTTAAAATTATAATGACAGCACTGGCAATAAACTGCAAAACATTATGGAGTTTTAATGTGGGTGTTGCTTTTATTATTACTTTCATGATTTATAGAGTATAACATATGCTACCTCTTAACTCTTTCAGTGAAACTGTTAATAAGCCACTTATGTATTTTTAACATGGATAATCCCATTGACCCCAGTGCGTAATCCCCCACCACCTGTCATTTAAGGGTCAAGCTAACCCTGGAAAACAGCCGCCCCCTTTTACTTGCAACTTATTTGTTGTTAGCAGATATCAGGACAGCGATTGAGGTTTGGTTTTTTTCACAAAGTAATAATAAGTCTTGAAATGTCAACAACACAACTGATCATAACCACCAGCAGGGGTCTGCTGCTCATTACTATACCAGGCCTTTTATCACAGTTTGGCAGGCAGGGAGTGGATCCAAGTGACAGATGGTCACTCAAAAGGTTACTTTACTATAATATATATATCTAAAATATAAAAGCTCAGAGACTACAGAAGAAACACAAAACACAAGGGGCACAGAAGGAAAGAGCATGAAAAACGACTTGAAAGAGGACAAGGGGACACAAAATAAATACATAGCAGGTAATGTGGGAAGATGGAAAACAAGTGGGAAACACCGCGGGAGCAAATCAGAATTAACGAGACAAGTTAAACTGAACAAAAACCACATGAGACAACAGACTTATCTGTTAGTAAAATGTACAGGAAACATAACTAAAACCAAGACGGAGACTAAGACTGTTTAAACAAACATGGAGACATGACTGACTTCACAAAGGAGACGCTAAAGGACAAAACACAGAAAGGGGACAAAAAGAATAAATAACCTAATCACCTAGTCAAAAGTCATCTATAATTAACCTGGAGACACAAACTAAGCCACTTCTCAAAACCCAAAAACGTAATGAAACTACAACAACTACTGCTGTGAGAATGTGATGAAGTGATGAAGTAGTCAGATACCCTAAAGACGCCATTGGCTATTATGATTAAAAAGTAAATCCTGTCTTGTATATTTAAAAGAAATTGACTTAATCTACAAAGGCAGATTAGCAAGTAGCAACTCCTGCTACAGTTATGGCACAAAGGCTCCTGTAATGCAGCACAAGAAATCACTGCAAGAGTAGGTGGAGCAATTAATAGAAAACAAGGCAAACTAAAATCACTAAAAGCCTACAAAGTAAGTCATTTAAATAATGAATTATAACATTTAAATAAAATTAAAAAACTGTTAAATTAAATGGGATACACAGTCAATGACAACAACAACAATAAATAAATATTAATATGCAACTAACAATATGAAACTGGTGTGTAACTTTCTTTGTGCTTGTGGTACATTTCTGTACATGTTTGTTAATATTTCTGTAGTTTTGTTGAAACCAGAGAAGAAAATCTTCCAAACCAAACTTTCTTCTTGCCTTCTGCCACTTCAGCCTCAAATCATTCTTTTACAAAAAGTGTCCAATGTCCAGAGATGCATATTTTTTCTGTCTGGTTAACTGTGCCTCAGTCACCAAACCTTTATATTTTGTGCGTGCTAGGTGCCCTTATCCCTTCCTCTGTGTATGAAGAATACAGCGAATATGTTTGTGTGGATTAAAACAGCTTTTCGTGTTGCTAAAACAGCCCCAGAGCTGTATGTTGTCAGCTCCTCACAACACCCCTGGCAACACGTAAAGTATTAATGCTCTTTACCCGACTCCCAACCATATTTATCATACATATTATATGACACTGCAGCAATCACATATTCATTACCGCTGTTTGTATATAATAAATGAGGAGAAAGCACTCAGCTTTAGTTTAATTGTGACACACCACTGCTGGGGTAGTATAAAATTAAACAATTACTCACCAGCCTGGAATCTATTCACAGCATTAATCCTTGAAGAAAAGCACGGAAGGGATTTAGAATCTAAAAATGGATGATTTTCACTCTTCTACGTCACTCGACAGGTTCAGGAAGCATAAAGATAAATGCATTTTCATTTACACATGTACCAGTATTGTGCTGGAAAATTTGCATAGTCTAATCTTAAATCTCCAATTTGAATTCAGCGAGCTACGTCGAAGAATGGCCTGTTTATAAGAAGGTGTGTGAGTTACATCAGCAGACTGTTGGCTACTGGCCCAAACATTTTCACAGTTCACCAGCATGTTGTCTTAATTGAACCACCCTCATCAGGTCATGCTACAGCTAGGCTGAAAATGATTTTCCAACCATTCTGCTGTTGGTTTACATGTGTGATTCTGGTCCTGTGGCATTAACCTTTCCAAAGCTCCAGGTCTTGGACTGCTGCCCAGACATTATTTTGTACAATGTCTTCATAAAGCTTTTAATTCCTTGTTTATTCCAGGAGTGTGACAGTGTCACTGTCAGTCACAAAGTGCATAGCTATGGCTGCAGCAAACTAGTTACTGAAAGGAAAGAGAGCAGCAGTAAAGTGGATAGTGGATCTGTAACAATAAAATTACTGGCAGGTGATTTTTTAGCATGTTTGAAATGTTAATTAATACTGGTATGCTATGCTTAGCATGCATAGTGTGCTGCAAATTTACAACAAACCAATTTGAGATTCAGTTTTGGTGTACAGTACCTTTTCCTCCCCCTAACCACAGTGCTATATTCTTGCTAAATAACTTTACCCTTTGTCTAATCTGTCTAAACACCTTGTAGTAAGTGGGAAATGCTCCTTCAAGTAGTCTGCAGCATCTGCAGTGAGGTGGAAACTGTACCTCTCTACTGAGGCAAAGAGAGAACTGAGCGTAAAGGTGAGTAGCAACCCAAAGATCAAAGATACAAGGGGCAGAAATGAGCTTTCTCCAAACGGTGTCTGGGCTTAGCCTTATAGATAGTGTGAGGAGCTTAGTGATTCGGGAAAAGCTCAGAGTAGAGCAAATGGTCTTCCATGAAAGGAGCCTATTAAAGTGGTTCCGATATCTCACTGTAATTCCTCGTGGGTGAATCCAAACTAAAAAGGGCATGCCTGACCCCCAGACAGATCAAGAACACACTAGAGACATTGCATCTGTTTGGCTGGCTTGGGAACACCTTCATATCCCCAAGAAAGGATAGAGGAGTGCGATCTAACCATCTCTGCTTCGACTATGCTGCTGTGACCTATACAAGTGGTAGAACATGGATGGTTCAAAGTATCAAGATAAGACCAAGTTATCAACAAAAAATGCAGAAACTTCATAATTTCAGACTTCATCAACTTTTTCTGTCTTTGTATGTTGGTGAAAAATCCTTAAGACACAGAGTGCTCTGATGTTACAGCAGAGAGGCTGTGTGTACAGACAGACAAGCTAAGATCTCAAGTCACTTCCATCTTTTAACAAATCTGCATTAGACGATAGTGTTGTTGCACAGCAACTGGGACTTGCCAAATGCATGTAGGAGTTCCTTATACTGGATTGATGAAAACCAATCAAACATACTTCAAGTAATTCTGCACAAACAGGTTACCGCTGTTTGATGTGTGGTCTTAGAAAATCAAAACAGCATGAGGAAAATCTTCAAAGCCTTTTTGTGGTTTCCATCAAGCATACGATTGCATCAAATGTATATACAGGGAGAAGCGTTGGGGTTAAAGATAAAAATAACATGAAGTGACACAGAGATTTTAAAGGAGAACTTGTAGGAAATGGAAATATGAGCGGAAAGGGGGAGCATTTTTGGAAATAAAACTAATGGAACGAAGAGAAGAGAATGGAGATGGTTTGGTAAGCTGAAACAGAAAAAAGAGAGATGCGATGGTCGAATGGTTAAGGCACTGGACAGGAAATTTAATGAGGACCTCGGAGCACGCTCAATCCCCACTAACAATGAGATGAAAAGGAAAAAAATTAAAAGTTTTTGGTTCATTATCGGTAAATGTTCTGAGTGAAGTGGTATTCATGTGAAACATCAGAACTTTGGTTGAATTAAACAGATATATAAAGTTGGAGCCTGATCTGAAAAGAATTAACATCATAACTCAGCACATATTAGAAATGTGTTTTTCGAGATTTCAGCATTTTTCAATTATCTACTTAAAGGAAGTCGTTTTAGATTTGCTCTGATTAAAGTAGCATTGTTCCAAATGTCAGTGAATGTTTTCTTACTTCTGAAAATGAACGGAGCTTGCAAAGAAAAGTGTCTGGACTTCTTTAAGTTACTTGAAGACGTTTCACCTCTCATCCAAGAAGCTTCTTCAGTTCTAAGGTCAAATGGTGGGGAGTCCCAGATTTAAACCTAGTGGGAGTATCTCCCCAAAAGAGGGACAAAAGGACCCCCTGATGATCCTCTAATTGCCTGAGCCAAGGTGTGAAACTGGGTGTGGGTCACAATCAGCCAGGGTTTCGGGTGAGCTCACTGTGAAACCTGGCCCCACCCTATCATGTGATTTCCTGAGGTCAGATGGCCCAGGATGTGAGTGGGCGTTAAGGCGTCTCCTCTCTCTAGTTCCACAGCATTTTGTGCCTGTTTGAGGGACCAACTAACCAAGTATGACTAGGCTAGTTGGTGGGAAATAAGCCCGGTACAAGAAGAGAAAGAATGGAAAGCTGCAGTGGAGACCTGGGGAGAGTATAAATCAAATCAAATCAAAATGTATTTATATAGCACATATTAAAACAACAGTATTGACCATAGTGCTTCACAGTCAGTAAAAACATGAGACAATTAAAACAAACAATAAAACAGGACAACAAACAATAGGTAACAACACAATAAGCTAGAACAGCCAACTAGTTAGAATCAAAGGCCAAAGTAAAAAGATAAGTTTTGTCATGGTCCGGGTGAGTACGGGGTTTTTCCACTCCGCTGGGCTCCACCTTCAGGCAGAGACTCCAATCAGCTTCCACACCTGGTTCCAATCAAGTCACCAGCATATAAGACCAGCATTCACAACAGACCTCTGCCAGATCTTCTGCTAACTCATGTTAGTGCTACGCCGCCAAGCTCTTGTGAGAACCCTTAACTACTGCTTTTCTCCTCACCGTGTTTTCTTTGTCATAGGACCCACCTGGCAGTCGCGCTTCCCAACCTAGACAACTCACATCTCCGCCTGGACGCTGGTTCTGTCATCTGGTTGCTTCCTTTCCATCATCGGACTACACCTGCCTGCCTCCCTGCCAAGCCCCTCACTCCAAGCATATTCTGAATCCTCTCTGGACACTCCTCACCCGGAACCCCCTGGACACCCCCTCCTCGCATGACACTTTAAACCTGCAACGCTGACTGCGTACCTCCATCCAAGCCGCTGCCCCTTTTTTCCATTCCCCGGATCCATCCGTGAAATCTAGCACCTAGTCATAGCACTCAGAGTTTCATGTTCACAGTTTGGCCTCACAGTTCTCAGTTCATAGCTTCCACAGTTCATAGCTTCCACAGTCCATAGCATTCATAGTTCATAGCATTCATAGTTTCCTGCTTTGTAAGTTCACTAGGCACTGTAAATAAAACACCGTGTTCACGCCCGTTTTGCCTCCCTCTGTGTCTGCATTTGAGTCCACACCCACAGCCTGGCCCTCTCGGCCGTAACAAGTTTTAAGACGTGATTTAAAAGACTGGATAGACTCGGCAGTACGAATATGAACAGGGAGGTTATTCCAGAGTCTGGGTGCCACGGTTGCAAAGGCCCGCTCTCCTCTCGACTTCATTCGAGACCTAGGTTGTGCTAGGAGCATGTGATTGGATGATCTAAGTGCTCTGTTGGGATTGTATAAGTGGAGTAGTTCAGAGAGATAGGTGGGCGCTAAATTATTCAGAATTTTAAAAGTGAACAAAAGAATTTTAAAATCTATGCGATATTTAACAGGGAGCCAATGTAGTTTGGCTAAAATTGGGGCTATGTGTTCATAGATTCTCGTACCTGTTAAAAGACGCGCAGCTGCATTTTGAATTAACTGAAGCCGGTAAAGAGAAGAGTGTTGGAGGCCCGAGTAGAGGGAGTTACAGTAGTCCAATCTGGATGTGATAAATGCGTGGATAAGCTTTTCAAGGTCGTTTAAAGCAGCGGTCCCCAACCTTCTTTGCGCCACGGACCGGTTTATGCCCGACAATATTTTCACGGACCGGCCTTTTAGGTGTCGCGGAAAAATACAACAAAATAAAACTAGTACCGGTACCGAAAAAAATATGATTTATTCATAACACACGTGAAAAGACCCAGGAAAACCAAGTTAAAGATAAAAACGATAACAAAATAACGCTGAAAACCGATAAAAACCCTGAAAACCATACATTTCACACCTGAGCCTCAACTCTCGCTGCCTGGTACCAAATGAATCACGGACCGGTACCGGTCCGAGGCCCGGGGGTTGGGGACCGCTGCTTTAAAGGAAGGAACGGCTTTGCTTTAGATATCTGACGCAACTGGCAAAAGCTGTTTTTTACCACAGTGGAGACCTGTTTCTCAAGTTTAAAAGAGCCATCCAGGAACACTCCAAGGTTCCTTACAGTGAGCGAGAGATGGCTAGCGAGAGGGCCTAGGGCATCAGCTAACTGGTCTAGCGGAGTGTGACTACCAAAGACTATGATTTCGGTCTTATTCTCGTTCAATTTAAGAAAATTATGTGATAACCAAGTTTTAACTTCATGCAAACAGTTGAACAGAGGTTGCAAAGAAGCAGACACATCGGATTTCAGAGGTGAATAAATCTGGATATCATCTGCATAACAGTGAAAGGAGATGTTGTATTTTCTCAAAATGAATCCCAACGGCAACATGTACAAAGAGAAAAGAGCAGGACCGAGCACGGACCCTTGAGGCACACCACAATAAATTGTTAGGATGCCTGAGTCGTTGACCCAGGGTTTTTGAGTTTATTATATTATTTATCATTTCTAGTCTTTGGTTTCTTTGAAGTTCTGTCTTATGGTTTATGTCTCTGTCTTCTCTAGTTGCTCTGTCTCCCCTGTCTGCTGTATCCCCACGTACAGTCAGTGTCTGTGTCTGCCCTGGTCCCACATCTCTGTTCCCTTTGTTATAGTGCCTGCCTGTGAGTCTGTGTTATGTTTCCTGTTTTACTTTGAAAGTCCATGTCTCATGTTAATGTGTCTGGTTTTGCTTCCCCTTGTTTCGTTAGGCCTGATTTGCCCCAGTTGTGTTTCCCTCCTGTTACCCATTCCCTGATTGCTCCCTCTGTGTATTTAAGCCCTGTGTTTCTCTGTGTCTGTGTCGCGATCTACCGTTTACCTAGCTGTGTGTTCTGTCAGTCCTCCGGTTTAAGTTTATTTTGATTTTTTCCAGTTATGTTATATTTTGAGTTTTACATTAAAGCTGTTTTGAGTTCACAACTGTCTCCGGAGTCTGCACCTTGGGTCCTATTCCTGTCTGCACACAGCCACTCATAACAGAAGATCGCGACCAGAACATGGACCCCGCAGACTCTTTTTCCTCGGATTACAACACTGAGATGGAGCGGATGGTGAGCCTGCTCGATCGCATCGCCCAGTCCCCGGATTTAAGGACCATGGCTGTGGGGCTGAGTGCGGTGGAGGCCATCATTCGATATAACCCCCGGCTTAGCCAGTTTGCTAAGGACACTAAGTTGGGGAACACCATAACTGCCTGGAGAGAGCAAGTCAGGGCTGGTGAGCTTGCTCTCTCACTCACTACATCTTCCCCACCGCCGCCCCAGGACAACACACACTCTGCCTCATCGCCACTACAGACTTCCTCTCCTTCCTCACACCAGCCGGGACCTTGTTTGCCTATCCATTCGCCTGCCTTTTTCCTGGCGGCTGTGTGGTCGGAGGAGGTCTCCATTTCTCCACCGGTTCCTGTTCCCTCGTCTAGAAGGAAGCGACGCCACCGTCACTCCTCTCCTCGGTCATCCGTCCCGCAACCTGCCTCCGCTGGAGGATCCGAGGGGCCCGTCCAGCAACCTGCCTCCGCTGAAGGGTCCGAGGAACCGCTTCAGCCGTCTGTTCCCGCTGGAGGGTCCGAGGGACCGCTTCAGCCGTCTGTTCCCGCTGGAGGGTCCGAGGAACCGCTCCAGCCGTCTCCTGTCTCCGCTGGAGGGTCCGAGGGGCCCGTTCAGCCTCCTGTCTTCGCTGGAGGGTCCAAGGGGCCCGTTCAGCCTCTTGCCTTGTCAGCTGGGGGTCCGGGAGGACCCAGCCAGCACATCCCAGTGTCTGCTGACGGTTCTGGCGAGGCCATTCAGCCACCACCGGCTCCACCGCCTGCAACCTCAACATCCACGCCGCCCGCAGCATCTGCAGCTCCGCCTGGTCCGGCCTCCGAGCGTTCAGCTTCATCTGCGCCTGAGGTCCCCATGCCGTCTGGTCCTGCTCGTCCTGTCCGGCCTGCACGTCCTGTCCGGCCTGCTCGGCCTGCACGTCCTGTCCGGCCTGCACGTCCTGTCCGGCCTGCACGTCCTGCACGTCCTGTCCGGCCTGCACGTGCACGTCCTGTCCGGCCTGCTCGTCCTGCACGTCCTGTCCGGCCTGCTCGTCCTGCACGTCCTGTCCGGCCTGCACGTCCTGTCCGGCCTGCTCATCCTGGACGTTGTTGCCGTCTTGGACGGCCCCCTGAACTATGCCGCCGCCGGTGCCTCCCGCCCGGCCGGCCTCCTGACCTGCTCCGTCGCCGCCGGTGCCTCCCGCCCGGCAGGCCCCCTGAACTCTTTTCTGGGCTCTTGGGCCATCAGCCTCCGGGCCGCCCCCCTGAACTTTGTGTGAACTGTTTTTCCTGGCCGCCTGCGCCTGTCGTGAGCCTGTGTTTTGTTATGTTGCTTTCCGGGCTCCGGTGTTTGCACTTTTTTTGTTTCTGGCTCCTTGTTTGGTTTGTTTCAAGCCCTCCATCCTGTTTCCCCCACCGCCCACCCTGGTTGGGTTGTTTTTTTCTTTTGTTTTGGTGTTTCGGTTTGGGCTGTCTGGGAGCCAGCCCTTTAGGGGTGGGTACTGTTAGGATGCCTGGGTCGTTGACCCAGGGTTTTTGAGTTTATTATATTATTTATCATTTCTAGTCTTTGGTTTCTTTGAAGTTCTGTCTTATGGTTTATGTCTCTGTCTTCTCTAGTTGCTCTGTCTCCCCTGTCTGCTGTATCCCCACGTACAGTCAGTGTCTGTGTCTGCCCTGGTCCCACATCTCTGTTCCCTTTGTTATAGTGCCTGCCTGTGAGTCTGTGTTATGTTTCCTGTTTTACTTTGAAAGTCCATGTCTCATGTTAATGTGTCTGGTTTTGCTTCCCCTTGTTTTGTTTGGCCTGATTTGCCCCAGTTGTGTTTCCCTCCTGTTACCCATTCCCTGATTGCTCCCTCTGTGTATTTAAGCCCTGTGTTTCTCTGTGTCTGTGTCGCGATCTACCGTTTACCTAGCTGTGTGTTCTGTCAGTCCTCCGGTTTAAGTTTATTTTGATTTTTTCCAGTTATGTTATATTTTGAGTTTTACATTAAAGCTGTTTTGAGTTCACGACTGTCTCCGGAGTCTGCACCTTGGGTCCTATTCCTGTCTGCACACAGCCACTCATAACATAAATAGGGGCAGAAGCCGAGTAGTGTTGCCCCATAGCAACAGAGAACGACCTCTCTGAGAGGTAGGATTTTAACCAAGTTAAAACCGTACCTTTGAGACCAACAACATGTTCCAATCTTGATAAAAGAATGTTGTGGTTAACCGTGTCAAAAGCAACAGTCAAGTCAAGTAAAACTAAAACCACGGAATAGCCAGAGTCAACAGTTAAAAGAAGATCATTAAAAACTCTAAGTAAGGCTGTCTCTGTGCTGTGGCAAGGTTTAAAACCAGACTGAAACTTTTCATTAATACCATTTTACATGTAAAAAGGCCTGAAGTTGACTTTAATACAAATAAGAAATTCACAGATTATCATTTTAGTGAAAAAAAATTCTATGAGGGAGCAAGTTGCATACCATTAGCCACATACATCATAACCCCTCAAAAATAATTACGAGATGGTGAAAAATCAGGAATCATTCAGTCAAACAATTACAGAGCCAACGAGAGAATGACAAAGGAAGCTAGAATTACCAGGACTAACACAAAGAAAGGAAAACTGTGATGGAAAAGGAAATGGACAGAGTTGGGCACTGATTAGCCCAACCAATGATTGACAGAGAAAAATGGGTTGGAGGGAGAGTTTGACAGACAGTGAAACACTTTTGGGCAGATAAAGAAATGGGTTAGGAAGAGCTTCAGTTCCTCGGAGCAACACTAAGGGAAATGAAATGCTAATATTTAAAAGAGGAAAATGTGATCGGTCCCACCTGGGCCTGGACTCTAATAGGCCACTACATAATGCATGTAACCCAATAAGCACACAGTGAGGGCTGAGGTTTTAATTTAAGTCCTCTGCTCTGCCAGTATCTATTAGAGACAAGCTCTCTGGCTATCCCTCTGTTGACACGATGGGCTTAATTATCACGCTGTAGAACGCTAAGTAGAAATCTCTGCTTTCCTTGCTCTTTCACAGCATTATGCTGCTAGAGGCCTGTGATTTTCCAACCACTTTCTCCCTTAGGGATCTCTGCTACGCGCATATGATAAAGAGCCACAACACTGCAGGGCTGAGCATCTCTTACCAGGCTAATCCACACTTCTTCGAAAAGATGTTTACTGCTTCATCTGCAGCAGCTTGATCTCGTCTATTGTAATGTGAACTCTGAAATGTGATTAGCCGTTAACTTTGATGTACTCTAATTCCAACAAAAACATTTTCAAAGTTAATTTCACTTCCTCATTTAAAGATTTATATAGCGAGATTGTTTACAGTGAGCCTAACAGTCAGTGAGTCACAGTACTAGAAATGAAAGCACGATTTTTTTTGGCAAGTCATCTATTTTGAGTCTAGAAACTGGAGGCAGAATGTGCAGCTATGCAAGGTATATTGGATTAAAAAGAAAATCCAGTTATAAAAGTTCTAAACTTTGCCAGTTTCAAATCTGAGATCAGAAGTTCAGCTTTTAGATTAAGCACTCTTCAGTCTACATATGAAAATTTCTGTGGTGGATGTAAAAACATCAAAGTGTTTTTTATCTTCCAAATCTAGCGTAGCATTCAACAAACGATGAATATACCATTTTTAAAATCCAGTATGGAAGTACTGGATTTAGGTGTTTCTTTCTATTACACCACTTTACAAAATTAAAATGTTAACCATCAATTTAGTACAGTTATGTAACTCAGTTTACATCAATATTGTGGTTAAAACTGACCTCAAAAACTAAATCTACAGATGAGGAAGTTCTTATATTGTTTCAGAAGTTTGTGCATACATTTAATTAGATTTAATTTAATGAGCCATGGTAGTTATTTCAATTCAGTTCATTGATTGTTTTTAGATTTGCTCGTTCACTGAATTCCATAAAAAATTCCATTTGTGTTTTCACATGCTTATTGAAAATACACTGAATTTCCTGGAGGAACCCACCCGAGGGATTAATAAAATTTCATCTAATCTCTAATCTAATCTCTAATTTTAGAAATTGTTCCACTTCAAAACTCAGTGACTACAAACACTGAAACAAAGTTGAGATTTGGTTAAAAAGTCAAAAGTGTTGTTTAAATGTCTCTAGAAACAGACTTTCATTTATTTGAACAATTATTAATCAGACTTTTTTAATGGGCTCGATGCTATGCAACAATTATATATAAACTGCATCTTCACTTATTTTATAACTTTTCTCAAAGTAAGTTCATTTTTAATAAATCTTGAATTTTTGTTTATATGAGATGGAAATAAAAAATATTTATTTATTGAAAAAAAAATTTCAATTCATAATTTATTCTTTGAACTGCCAGAGGAGTCGTTATGACCACTGCTGGAAATTCTGCATGCAACAGTTGTGGCAGGCCTGGCTGCCCAGCAACACATATTATTTATGCACATTTTGATATAAAGTCTGCTATTTGATAAGCCAAAGCTAGCTGACTGATATATGAATAATTATTACAGGGCTGAATGGGTCAGAGATGGAATACTGAGCTGGGTTTCATTCCCATAGCTGAACCAGACTGTGCTAAACTAATCCGAGCAATTGAAGAGTAACTCGTGATAGCACACCGGCCAAGTCAGGCCTGAGAAGCAGAGCTGAGGACGTGAAGGGCTGCAGATGCAGCAGAGCAAATTTTACGGTGGAAAAAGAGACTGCAGCAGCTGCAGGTCTGGTGGAGGAAGAGGCAGGGCTGGGCAGAGTGATGGACTGTCACCGTTCAACTTTCACAAAAACGACTTAATTGTATAATGTGTACATATTTTGTTAACTATTATTGTAGTTAACTGTGTATTTATTTAGACAGTTCACTCTTTTTGATAGTGAGCACTCTATTTTTTTATACCTTCCTTATTTTAGCATCACTCAAACAATACATAATACAAAATTCATTTTTAACCTCTTCTTGCTCTATAATAATAAAACTATTTGGATGTGTTGGTTATTGTGTTTTATTGTACCCATTGTTCACTAGTAGTAAAATATATATTTGCCTTTATGACCTCTAACGAAATAGTTTAAATTATTTTTAAAAATAATAAGACCCCTAAAACTGAACCTGAAACACAAAGATGTAACACATTATTAGAGAAAACAAGAATTGACATACTTGCCATTGCTGCCATTGTTGCCGGAGGGGGTCAAACTGACTCCCGGGAAAAGCTTTGACTATTCAGCTCTAGATTTTGAAAGCCGGATGTCTTTATCATTTAGAGGTCTGTATCATTTTATCTGTCCTGATCTCCATGCTACATATTTATAGCCTTGTGTGTTCACCTTTCACAAATAATTTTTGAATTAAACGTTTAATGTTTGTAAGCACCGCTGCTGCCGTTGTTGTTTTTTTTCTTTTGATAAAAGCGTCACCATTTTTTAGTTGAAGGAGATCACTGAATGAGTTCTGTGGTTAAGCCTCTTTATGAGTACATAGAAGCAAAAAAACTAATTCTGCAGCTTGGAAACCTTGAAAAAGTTTGTTTTTAATAAAGCCTTGCTTTATTCTATACATGTTGAAATAATTATTTGCTCATTAGAGGACCCAGGACATCTAAACAGTGCTTTTATGTAGCCCTCATAGAAATGGTTTGTGAGGGAATCATTAATCTGATTGATTTCTATCAGAAGAGGAGCAATGGCCCATGTAACCTTCAGCCTGGGAGAGACTACCAACATCTGCTTTATTAGTTTTGAAGATTATACCTTTTTCAGTGCTTTTTCACATCCAAACAAGTTCCTCACCATCATCCAGTTTACCCTCATCTCTAAATAAATGGATATTAGTCTTTAACATATACTGAAAGACTGTACTACTGCAAAATAGCCCTCTCTTTGCAATCAGGATGATCAAATACTGCTCGTTTTATACAATTTCTACCGTTCTGTGCTCTGAAAACCCTGCATGCTGAATATCTGTGGCCTTGAAAAGCTTTAACTACTTTTTTTCAGATATGAAACTGCCTCAAGAGCTTTCAGTTGAAAGTTTACTGGTCAGTAGAATCTCTCGTGGGCTCTGGGTCATTTGGTCTCAAAGGTATTTCAGCCCACTTACTGAAAACTGGCCTATTTACTTTTTTAATGTTAGCAGATGTTTAAACTCAAGGAAGATCATAAATAACAAGTACTGAGTCCAACTTAGTGGAGGGTGTAACATTTTAGTTCTTAGGCTAATTTGTGTTGAAGAAGGATAAAGATCCACTGGCTGATTTGTCCACCATATCAAATGCAAACGTGCTGTTCAAGCAAGCTTACTGGAATTCCCTCAAATTTTCCGTACATTTTTTTTCTCCCCTGAAGTAGACATCATGACTGTTGATCCAATCTATAATTACATGTTCTGTGTTCTCACAACAAAGTTGGAAAACAGTCACAATATCAGCATGAACACCTTGGAGCTGCTTAGGTTCTGCTAATCATTTTCTTGAAAGGTGCACATAGCTAGCTTAGGTGACTCCTGCGCTTTCCTGCAAATGTTGACTTCACCATTTTTCTGATTTCCATATATTGCACATGGCTTATATTGAACTGCCATATATTTGGCCAGTATTTTACTGGAAGGCTTTATTAGGTAAACGCTGGGACTGGGACTTCATACAAAAATGTTCTTTGATTTATTTTTGTCCTCAGTATTAAGTGAGATCTAAGTGGGTGTAAAGGAGATTGAAGCCAACAAGGTGCCTTTGACATCTATGCTGTGGCACGTCAGCCAATGACAGTCATGTTTCATCTCTGTAAGATTCTGGATATTTATAATTGAGCTATTTGTATATATTAGAGCTATTTCTTATATATAGTTCAGTCTGTTACTGTTATTGTCTTGTAACCACAGTGTTCTGACAATAGTGAGAATGGTCTTCCACTCTCAACTCATCATATATAGACATTTGTAAAGTAATTTTTGCACTGAATAAATATCAACGTAGAGGATTAATGGAGCGATGAAGCACTTTTTAACCAAAACCATTAACCAAACCATTTATCACCTAAAACTACAAAAGCAAATGAATTAGCTAAACTAACCACTGAGTGAAAGCAAAGTTAAAAGTTGGTGGTGAAATGGCAACTTAACTTCAGTCTCCAGGCTGATAAAAGTCCAACATATTCGATGGCCAATCTAACTACATCTCTACATCTAAAAGAGGACCATCGCCAACGTCCAGTATCACCTTGGCCAGATTGTGTTTCTCAGTGAATGAGCTGCGACAGAAACGTATAACTGCAAAGTTTAGCACTTGGATACATAGATGACAGCCTATAATAGCACTACATAATAAGAAGGAAAATCATTTATGTCAAGTCAAGGTTTTCCTTTGAGACAAGGGTCACATCTTTAATCAGCAGCTGGATTAAATACCCATTAAACATATTAATTAATGCTAAAAACATACATTAAACATAGTGACAAGCCCACTGGAATCGCCAGTTTGGACCCTGCACTGACTCTAAAGAGGGCAAGACAGATATTTCTGTAAATCCAATCTAAGCTTACAGCAGATAAACTGGGTTTAAGATCATTTAAAAACAGTGTCCCTTTTTTTATAGACCAGGTTGTGTTTGCTAATATACTGTTTATCAAACGGGGCAATGCAACATCATTTAATACCAGTAGACAAAGTTGACAATTTTGTGTGAGGTTGGTTGAGAAGTCACAGTTCAGTACATTCTGGAACAGCACAGAAGACTAACGTAATGCATATAAATGACATGTTCATCATTTATTTTGAAAAATGTAAACGTCCAAAAGCTCTGACTCAGGGTTTCTCTTTATTCGTCATCTGTTTGACTGTATAAAGACCTCAGAAGGTTTACTGAACTGAAAGTCTCGAGTTTATTGTGTGTTAGTACTCTACAGCAAGGATTGGTTAAGTGGCTGAGGGAGAGCATGTGATTTATGTGTGTGTATAAATGGCAGAGAGAGGGAGACAGATAGGCTGTCAAAATGATTAATTCTCTGTGTGAATGACCCCCTGCTCACCTCTGTCTAATTCCATCTACTCTATTCCTTCATCTCCCAGTCTGTTCCCGTGTTTTTTCCTTTCTCATCTCTACCAACCTCCTCTCTAGTCGTGTTCTCCAAATCACTTTCTTTCTGTCTATTCTTTTGTTTTCTCATTCCACTCCGTGTGCTCTTGAAATTTCTCTTGTCTGGTCTTTACCTGCACCTTCTTTACTCTTCTGCGATCACTCTCCTCATCACATGTTCAGGAAACTGAAGAAACTTTTATAGCTGATTACTCCTGAAGATTTCACCATTACTTCTTTAACAATTCCAAAATCAGGACTTTACAGGTGCAGTCTACCCACATAAAACGTGCTGAGGATTTTCTCTACAATTTTGTCCTTGCAGGTGAAGCTCATCTGCAATCACGGATAGGTGTTTTTAGAAGTGCCATGGGGCTTCTCCTATTGCACCTCACAATTACTATGCTTTACTTTATGCTTCATCTATGCTTTATATTCAAACAAGTTATCCTATTTTTCTAGATTTAAAAGATGTAGATTTTGGGGCACTCCCAAATTGTGATTCAGAATAATAATAATCTTCTTTTTAATAATAATAATAATAATAATAATAATAATAATGAGTCTTTAGTTGTAAAACTCACACTGTTGTGATCCATCACAAACTGCCCCACTCCACTGGTGTAGTGCACAGATGGGCCCGTTTATAATGATGAAAGAGGCTAAATGAAATGGAAGGACAATGGGAAATCTTTCCTGACCTTCTTGCCTTCTGTCTAACTTCACAAGATAGTATCTGAGATGTAAACTCATTAAACTTTGCACAAATATCTGTATCGTTTTTTTAGCATGCACAAAGGAAGGAACACTTGTGATGTATTGCTATGGAGCCCAGGAAACATTAACAAATACAACAGGAGATATATAAATACAATCCATCATGAAAATGACCACAATATAACAAAAGAAACAGACTACAAAATTCAAATTAGGCATGCTTAAATATATGTGTTTTTCTCTTGCAATACTCATTCATATACTGGCTCACTAAACTGGTACTCAGTCATCAACACTGATATAAATGACCAAAGACATTTCTATAATAAATTAGTTCACAAAATGCACAAATCGGTGCACAGAAATTAGCCATAATGTAGGAAATAAAGTGTCTAACAGGTTTCGCTCAAACCAAAACTTTGCCCATGCAGATACTGACGAGCACTCAGGTGCTGATGTGACATAATTATTGTGATAACAAGATCTCATTTGATCTTGGAAGCTAAGCACCATCTGGCCTGGTTAGTATTTGGATGGGAGTAATGTCACCTGCACAAACTCGGGGTGACTACGAGTCAGGTGATAGAGCAGGTTGTCTGCCAATCAGAAGGTTGGTGGACCAGTACCTGGTGCATACGATTAAAGTATCTTTTACAAAACTGAACCCGAGGTGTCCCTGATGTGTCCACTGAAGGCGGTGTGCAAGTGTTAAACAATGGGCTTAGGCACAGATAAAATCAGTTTGATAAAATCACTTGTAGAAGCCATATTAGCACATCTTTTCAGTTTTTTTAGTTATGATGTTCCAAGAATTGGAAAACTAGGATCCATTTCAGCTTTAAGATACAAGTTTGTTCCTGAGAAAAGCGAAGCCAATGTTAAGCCAGGTGTTTTTGTTGGCCCTGAAATCTGTGAACCGATGCTCAACAATGACTTCAAAGGAGAACTGAAGCTAACTGAATCAGCAGCATGGGAAGCACTGGTGCAAGTTGTCCAAACTTTCTTGGCAATCACAGAGCAGGGACTTATGCTGAGCCTGTGGATAACATGCTGAAAGCATATCTGCTAATGAGTGCCAGAATGTCACTGAAGATGCGCATTTTACATTCTCATCTCAACTTTTTCCCACCAAATCTGGGTGATGTCAGTGATGAGCATGGAGAAAGATTTCATCAAGATATAAAAGTAATGGAAAGCCGACAGGAAAAATTCAATCAGAGCACGATGGCTGAGTTCTGTTAGTTCTTGCAAAGAGAGATGGATGTGCAGTATGCAAAAAGCAAGTGCCTCAAACATTTGTGAGCATACTAACTTTCAAACTGACCAAAACATGCTTTAACACATCTTTGGTATTGTTTACTGTTTTGTTTTCACAATAAACGTAAAACAATTTAGGTGACAAGTAGTTTAAATGTCAATATTGTGGTGATATACCATATTGATATTGTGTCAAATATATATGTATATATATAGTGTCAAAAATGCCAGTGATATATATGTACCTCTAAACCTAACGTGCAAGCTTCAATTGGATTTCATATCTGAAATCAGTGTGAAAAAACTAGATAAAAATCTGGTCTATTCCCAGTAAGCAAATTAAACATATTTTTGCAGACCAGTGTTGTTTTACTACATACTGTTTATTTTGTAATTAATCAACAAATCATTTAGTCTATGAAAAAAATAACAAATTACCTAAAATATTACCAGAGGATTTAGCAAATGAGTCTACAGATCTCAGATTTTCAGTTTGTGTTCAGTGTCTGTCTGCATACCTGTCAGCAAGACTGCAACCACCACGCTAAATCTATTTATTACTTTCAACAAAGACGCTGGGTGAGCGTCAAAGTGCCTTTTATGCTGTTTCACCATTTCTGCTTAAGAAATCAGAAAAAGATGAATTAATTATTTGTTCTGGATTATTTTTCCTATTTCTGGGACTACAATCCCGGTTCACAATGATATTTGTGTTATTCATATAAACAAAACTGGAATGAATTTATGCAATTGTGCAATTTCACATAACTTTTGTTAGCTCTTTTTCACAGTTGTGCATTAAAGACATCTGCACAAAAACAAGCCAAGTCATCAATTATTAATTTGACCCCGTTTTCCTCAACTCGGAGCATGTTATAGCTTCTGCTTAAAGCAAGTTAAGTTCTGTGAAGGATGTCTGAATTAGTTTTAAAAGCATTTCCTTGAGATATAAAGTATTTCAGAAGAGGATATTTGAGCACGAGGACCCACTCTGCCACACTAACAAACTCTTCAAGGCGAACTTCAAATCAGATCAAATGGATGATGCAAATGTACCACAATCACCAATTACAAACACGGAGGAGTTTAATTTGTCTCTTGGCCTCGAAGCTTAAACTCTGCATCTAGTTAAGGAGGACTTTTTCATATTATTATCAATTAATTTTGCATCAAAATTGAATGATTTTAATAAATTCCAAATTGTGCCAGGGTTTCTTAATGAGAGATTGTCGTCACTGATCAATTACTGTTTGACTGCGTGGGTGTGTGCATGTTTCCCTTTACGTGCATTTATGCGGTGGAGTCAGAAAGGAGAAGACTAATGAATTGTCACTTCACAACCACATGCACACGCACATGTACTGTCTAATCTATTAGTAAAATGTCAGCATGCTGCAGAGCAAGTCTTTGTGAAGATAGTCATTTGTCATATTTGGAGGTCTTATCGCACCTTTCTGTAGCGTCTCTTTGCTGTGAATGTGAAGGTCGCCCTGTCACTGCGTCGGATGTAATGAAGTTAAAGTCCTTTTCAGTGGAACATGGTCACAAGTTGACGCAAGATAGATTGCAAGGTAATATTGTTGTCGATTGTCCATTAAAGGGACAGTTCAGCCCCAAATCAAATATAGTCATCTCAGTAGAAAGAATATGCTTCATACGAATCAATTTTCAGTTTGGGTGCTTTGAGCAAATGAGGCAAATGCACTCTGAAAATCAAACTCTGCACACAATAAAATGAGGAATATTTACGAATCATTAGTATAGCTAAATGCTAAATTTAGCAATCCATATATGGTTTACAGATATACTACATAGTGTTTGTTAATTAGTTGAAAGAATCACTTTAAATTTTTCAACATTAATAACTCTAAAGGTTGTCAACAAATCATGACAGAGTGCATTAATAATATAAGATATGATTATCCGATTGAAATTGTAGGACGATACAACCAAATTCTATTTGATGACTACCAACTAACAGCAAGGGATAAAAGTCGCTGTTTAAAAAAGAACAATAAAAAAGCAATATAAAGAACTATACACAAACAAAACATTTTCTTGATTGCTGTGGCAGCTAATAAGGTTCAGAGATTTTTACACTGTGAGGTAAAGATGCTAAAGTATTCCCCTGTGAGTTCTTTGCAACAACGGGAAGAAAAAACTCCTTTTTAATAGGAAGAAACTTTCAACAGAAACAGGCTCAGGACGGGTCAGACATCTGCTGCAGCCGGTTAGGCAGAGAAAAGAAGAACGAGCGTAGGGAGACGGGACAAAAATAGGACCAAACACAGACAATAATTTAATGACATGCTGCAGTGGCGTCTAAACACACACATAGGTAAAAAGAGGTGAGCAGAGAAGCAGTGCATTACAATGTGTCACATGAAGTCCCGCATTACTAACGGCTGGTTTAGGGTCACTTCATCCACTCTTAACTAGAAGCTTCATGACAAAGGAAAGTCCGATCTTAAAAATAGAGAGGGTTGCTGTCTCTGCGGGTTTTTGTTTTTTATCAACACCATATTGCTCAAAAGCTGACCAGTCACTGGATTTTCCTCCAATTAAAATCAAACAAAGCTTAAACGTTTTCAAAGCTGTGGAGCAGACTCATATCAGCCATGCGTAAAGTGATCCAGAGGTGAATAAGAAGATGATCCTGAATGACAGATTGCCCGCATTTAAACAAGGTAAACTTATTTTAGTAAGAAAGCTTTAATCTAATGAGAAATTCAGAATGCAGCTACCACAGAGCAGTGTTGTCTTGTTTAGCCATCATACTAGTGAAGCTAAATAATGCATTCTGATTACAAGCTTCCATACAGACAACTGAATATCTCTTAACTTTCTTTCATGTGTCTTGCACATATTTCTCTGTGTCACAGAGCCTCTTTCAAAGTTCTGCACACCACAAATCAGTGGCTTTGTGGGACTTTTTAATAATAAAAAAGTTAAATATCTACAGTTGATCTGTTCCAGCCTTTTGACCTGCAAAAAAAAGAGCGAGAGAAAGAGAAGAAAAAAAAATTCCAAATAAAGTCTGCAGTTTCTCTGTAAATCCTTGACTCAGCTATTTCCTTTGTAATGATGAAACCTGCCTTTATACCTCCATCCCTTTGAGATTTGGCTCAAGGAGAAAAAAATTATTTGCTGTAGCTGCATGGCTCTTTCTGAAAGGTGACTTATTGAAAGCCTCTGTTCACCGCCCACCATTCTATATCTCTCCTGGTGTGTGGATTCAAAGCGGTCATGCAAATCATACGATATTCTTTAGAACAGTGTCTAAAGGAGTACGCTGTCTTAGGAAGCGCTCTCATTAAAGAAGCACTCTGTCTCCGACTTCTCTTGAAATTGTAAACCCAACGTAATATGTGGACTGAACTCAAACTTTCAAAGGCTTAAATTTGGGCCTTGATTTAAACATATGCAATAGAGAATGGCGTGGACGAACAATTCCCAACAGGGAGCAGCCCTTGGGGGGGAAAGGGTTAATGAGAGAGGTCAGCAGACAAGCATAGGTTCAATTTAAAATATGTCACCTTTTTAATCAAGTCTCTCACATGCATGTTGTTATTAAAGGTCTTCAATTACATGATTTCAATTTGGTATAGATATACACTGTTCCAAAAAATAGTAATGTCAAAGTATCTTACTGTATATTTTACAGTTTTGTACTGCCTTTCTAGAATATCATTAAATTTACATAAGTAGACTGTGATTTTACATGTCAAAGGTAAAATAACATCACTGTAAATATAGTAAAACACAATTTACTTGTTTTTTAAATATATTTTTATGTAAATATGTATATTTAGTTTGTAAAAATACATTCAGAAATGTATCATAATTTCACAAATATTTGTCTGTTATGTGAGAGAATGATCTGTTAAATTCAAATTTAATACTATGGAAAAATATATAAAATGATTGAAAATTAATGAGAATAATCAATAATTAAAGGAGTATTTGAATTATAATTTTGCTGAAAATGTCATGTCATCTAGGTCTGATTCAATAATTCAGAGGTAACAAGTGAAAATATAATTAATAGGAATAAAAACTTAAAAAAAACATATAAAACATTGCACAGCCACGCTGTGCTAATTATATATTTTAAAAAAATAAATGTAGAGGCAGGAATTGCAATTAATATAAATCTCAAAGTATTCACAACATTCCTGAACAGAAATAGGCCTCTGCACCTGGGGTGAGGGTGTGGCCATGAAAACAATGTGACATGCCATTGGATGTTGGGACACATAATAACATGACGCTAAGCATCGGCCAATGAATGTGAACTAACAACCACAAGGTCGCGGCTGCACTGTAGGAAAGAATCCTAATATAAAAGTATTTTACTGCATTTTACAGTTTTGTTCTGTTCTTCTAGAATGTCATTAAAGTTACGTAAATAGACTGTGATTTCACATTTCAAATGTAAATTAACGTTAAATCACTGTAATGTAATAAAACATAATTGTCATGATTATTAAATGTATCTGTCTGTACATATGCATATTTAGATTGTTAAAATACATTGACAAATGTATCATGATTTCACAAATATCTGTCTGTTATTTGAAAGATTGAACTGTTGAATTAAAATGTAATGCTATGGAAAAGCATATAACATGATTCCTATAAGCTTGTGTTACATCACATAAGTATTATTATCATTGCTATTTAGGGCGATCGTGGCTCAAGAGTTGGCAGTTCGCCTTGTGATCAGAAGGTTGGCGGTTCGAGCCCCGGCTCGGACACTCTCAGTGTTGTGTCCGTGGTCAAGACTCTTCACCTACCCCCTACTGGTGATGGCCAGAGGGGCCGATGGTGCAATATGGCAGCCTCGCCTTTGTCAGTCTGTCCCAGGGCATGCAATCCATTATTATTTAAACCAACTGTTAACTGTATATTCCTGTACATTTACGTATTATGATTCATATTGCCACATTCATTGACCTTGTTTATAGGTAATTTCATTGTTTGATCACGTTAAAATTTTCCTAATTTAATGTCTAAAAGCGCTTGGAAAAGGCAGAATCCCATGTAAAATTAGTGCAACAAACTCTATTTTCATTACTGAAAATAACTGTATTTTTATGAGAAAGTTATTTTCTGTTATTTTACGGTAGTATTTTGGCGCCCCAGCTGCTGGAATATTACTGTGTTTTTAGGATTTGTTTGTTTTTCCTATTTATAGATAATTTCAGTGTTTAATCACATTAACATGTTCCTAATTTAATGTTTAAAATCACTTGAAAAGGCAGGATCCCATGTAAAATTACCGCAACAAACTGTATTGTCATTACTGGAAATAACCACATTTTTATGAGGAAGTTATTTTCTGTTATTTTACGGTAGTATTTTGGCGCCCCAGCTGCCGGAATATTACCGTTTTTTTAATATGTTTTTTTTAACAGTGTAGCTTAGTCCTATCCTTAACACTACCCCTGGTGGTTGTTAAGAAGTTAACACAGCAGGGCTCTGCAGTGAATCTGAATGCCCTACATGGGGATGCTTGAGGTGGATCAGATATATCAGAAGACTGGAAAGAGGTCCACTTCTGTCAGTCAAGAACAGGAAGCTGGGGCCGTCCCTCCTGGGTGGAGGGCCGAGGCCCTATTCTCATATAATTAATTAAGTCTGTGCTTTGGATGGCAAGACCTGAAGACGGGCAACTGCTGCCTTTTGGTATTATACATGTAATCCTCGACATGCCAAATGTACACATTCCTCAGCTGACTTTTCTCCAGTAATTAATTGGTGAGTCTATAATATCTTTTTGCACCTATATGAATGTGTGGAAACAGTGAGAATTATACAGTAAAGACTTATGTAAATGTGGTTTGTGTATTTCCAAGCAACAAAGAAATCTGCTGCTCACAGCAGGAGCCAAAACAACCAATCTGTTGTGCACCAGCTTCTGAGGAAACTCTGCTTACAAGGAGCTAGAGGCTGAAAGAGAGGCTGGCCCAGATAACTGGATAACATACTACACACGCAGACACACACAGACAGACACACATACGCACTGACAGACACACACACACAGTGTCAAAGTTGTCCAATTTTCTCTTTGACTCTTTAACCTGCACATACACCCAGAAGCAATCTACTGTCACACAAACACTCACGCTCACATTCCCCCTCAATCTTTGATATAATTTTCTCACACATAAATTGTACGCATGCCTGCCTCCCTCTCTCTCTCTCTCTCTCTCCAGCATATTTCCAAACACACACACGCATGCACACGCGCCAGCGCAGATGGTCATGTTATGTGCTCTCGCTCAGCAGATGCACAAGAGCATTAATCATGAAACAAGACTCAAACAGAGGATTTAACTCTTACTACAGTTTTTAAAGACCTCTAAGACCCCTTTAGTTTTCTTTGACCGTCAGAGAAATCCTGCCCATCTCATATGGTTAGACTGGAACATCACACAGTGTAAGTAACTGGACAGCATTGTGTGTAATGAGTCATTGTTGTCAGATGTCAGGATTTGGTGAGGGAAAAGGCAGACACAAAGCCAAATAACGCTTTTGAATGCTTCTGTCACAGCTTGGCAACCTGTCCAGGGAGTCCACTGCCTTTCACCATCACCAAATCCAAGTGACAGCAATGAAGGTCTTAAGTAATAATTATGTGGCTGACACAGCTCACAAACACAAACTACTTTGTCTAAGCATGCATCGTGCTATCTACAGAAGACAAAACTTTGTATTTATGATCCTCTTTGTACAAGTCGTCATATTAAACTATTCTTTAACAATGCAGCCTAACACCAGCCTTACTAAAGTTTTAAAAACTGTAAACCAACACAAAAATGTCAAACCCTGATTTTAAAAAAAAACATCCTCATCACAAAAAAATGGTACTATCAACGATTTTCTTAATCAGATTACTCTGTACAAACGACCTCCCACAGAAACTAGTGTGTGTGTGTGTGTGTGTGTGTGTGTGTGTGTGCTTCTCCTGTGCAGCTCGGGAAACCTAACCCTCAATCATACACAGTTTCCCATAAATGGCACTCAGTCATCAAAACTCTGAGAACTGTAATAAAGAACTGTAGCATTGTGCTTATCCTGGGGTGACATGCAGCAGCAATAATAACAAATCACATTAAGCAGCTCTGTGGTCCTACGTAGCTCTGGCAAGGTGAACGGTATTTCTCACCAGGTACCACTGCTGTTAAATTTATGCAATAAGATCCAGACATTTTTGGGACAATGACCCATTAAGGCTTTTTATAAAAACAGCTACAATTTTGAAATAGTTAATGGCTTGTTTTTATTAAATCCCCTGCAAAAGCCAAAAGCCACATTTCTACTGTTTAATTTAAAAAGAAATCCAGTGAGTTGGTGCACAAAGGCAAAATTACTAAAAAAAAAAAAAAACGTGTACCTGTCCAACATTGATGGTTTTGGGTTAATTTTATTATTAATTGATTGATTATTTTTTAATTGATGTGATTAGCTCACTGGCGGACAGTAGCTTTATTGGCCAACACATGGAGAAGGGTAAAGTGTCCGAACCTCGAAACAAATTCAGAAAAAAAAGAGGGTTGTTTTCTACCTTGTTGGTCTGCAAAAACTGTGTTTACAAAAACATTTATATGGTTCCATACACCACTCAGAGGATGAATCCTATTAACCTTTCCTTTGTTGTTTTCTAGCACCTCCAGCAGTTTGAAAAAAAAAAAGCAAATAAACAAATAGACGAACAAAAAAAACAACAAAAATATGAAAGAAGCAGAGGACACAACGTTACTCAGGCATGACTGCCTCTGACAGGGAGAGGCGTTTTTATTAGCAGCGGGTCTGTTTACACTCCCAAAATGTTAATATGAATTATAAAAGACAGGCAGTGAGTATTTTGTTATAATTGTAATTTTTCCTACCACACACACATATGCATTCACAGTGGTGTGATCTCGACTGCAGCTGCACAGCCTGTCCTCCAGCTCCTGCACATGCATGCAAACAGGAGGTTCAATATTGGGATTTTCTTCTGCCTGAAAACCATGTTGTGAGACAGCCTGTCTTTCAAAGTGTTCTTCTAGCTTATTAAGTATTCTTAAGGTAATGTCTCCTGTCCTCTGTGTTTTCAGTTAGCCTCGATATAACAGACAGGAGACGTCCATTAACACTTAAAACAGGTGACGATATGTGGGATCTGTTTTAAAAATGCAAACAAATCTTGCTGAAACAGAACTAAGCTAGTACGGGTTTAATAATTAATTCATGAGGAGTTGACACATAAGCATGCACAGCATTTTGTCTCCCTAAACAGAAGAAAGGTAGCAGGAAAAATAGAAGAGCAATATAGTGATATCAAGCAGAATTGTCATCTCGTTTAATTCTAATTTTCTCATTTAGAACCAGGAAAACACAGGAGAGGACACAAGAGTCTATCTGTCTGTGTAGACAGCAGTAATAACATAAAATGAGAAATGTTGTGAGTAATTATCTGATAGCAACACAGAATGCCCAAGAGCTTCACACGGTTCTGTTCAAGTATAGACTGAAATGTCACCTGATGCCAGAATTTAGTTTTTCCAACATACCTACAAGTGAAGATGCAGAAAAGGTTAAATGAAAAAATAATAATGTATTAAATTTGTTTTTTTTATTATAAAACATAAAACAAACTGCTCTTCATTATTTACAGCTATATTATTTACAAAATAATGAATCCTGTTTATCTATGAATTATATTCCCTCACAGCATGACAACAACAACAAAAAGCCCTGAGCAGCAATTCAAAGAGATTCTTTCTGCCACACAATACTGTCTTGGGATGCACTGTCACAGGTCCACATGCTTTAACTTTTCAAGATTCCACTGTCACATCTCCCCGTGTTAAAGTGAAGTGTATTTTTAAACCAGAGATTTTATCACATCCCCCCTAAACTGGCATATCACCTCTATCAACTCATACAGGTGATATGCCAGTTTAGACATATCACCTCTAAATGCATATTCATATTTTCCAAAAGTAATGAGTCACAGATTCAGTTACTCACGCAACACTTTTAAATACTTACCATGTTAAAACCATATGTATTTTTTGAAAGTGTTTGCATGAATGATTGTCAGGTGGTCATGTCATCTGCCCATTTCCCTGTTTTTCCTCTGGTCTGATACTCTTTGTTTAGTGTTTAACCTGTTTTTTCTTACCTGAGCTACAGCATTCACTACCTTGGTTACTGTAGCCCAAGCAGTTTTTTTTTCTTTCTTTTAAGCCACTGTCACTCACAAGAAAACGCTTTGGATAAGTGTGCTGTTTCTTTTTTCTTTTTTTCTTCTGCAGTCATGGAGCTTTTTGCTGTAACTACCATGCTTCTCTCCTACAACAAATACAACTGTTGTTTTCTCAGTGGTCCACATAAAGGTGTTTGCTCATATGGAGACATCCACACTGTAGGAGAGCAAGCTTGTGCCTGTCACCTTAAAATCATTCTGATTCACTTTTATGGTTAAAAACAGAATAAAACTGAAATTTAAAAAAAAGAAATTTGTATGCGGCCTTATTTTATGAGCAAAGTAAATCTAGTGTACGAACATATAACCAGTCTTGTGGAGTAACTGAATACATGCACTGGCGCTACGTATTTAAAATACAAAATATGAGTAACTGTATTCCGTTACAGTTACCATTTAATCTAATTTTGGTAATTTTGCTGGCAACCCAAACAAAACACACATTAAGAGGCTCTAATGTAAGTGTCCTGTTAATGTTGGTGTCGTCAGTCACAACGGACCCACCAGTGCAACAGAGACAGCAGTGCACGGGCAGGAATGCATTTCTTACTTGGAAATTCCAACACCGTTTTACATTTAAAGAAGAAAGGGATGGGCGAAATCTGACCGTGAAATGCAAACTCTGTTTGCCAGCAGCCGAGCTGCTCTCAGCGTCAAAAGACTCCAACCTAAGGAAACATCTGGAAGTAAGTTCTTTTTTAAAAGCTAATGTTAGCCTACCACAACTACCTTGTTGTAGTTGTGCTACCTACCTGGGTTATGTGTCACTTCAGCATCTTCGATGTGCTATTGCTGTGTGATTTATTACTAACAGAAACAGACAGAAAGAAAACATATGACTGATACAGAAATAGTTTTCAATACGAGATCACTGCAAAAAGTGCAGCCTTACCTAATGGCCACCCTACTGTTACTCATTTTATATAAAGATTTATAAATCTAGTTGGTGTTGCTTTCAGAGCTGCACATGAATTTTTGCAGCTAGCAGGTTGTTAATGCTTTCCATCAAGTCTAACAATCTGCAGTCTATGAACTAACCTCAGCTAACACCAGCTAACAATGTTAGCTCGGTGGCGAGTAGCCTTGAGTAATAGTAATAAATCACACAGCAATAGTACATTCATGCAGTTGCAAAAAGCATGACAATATATCAAGTAATCCAAAGTATTCGGAATACCTTACAAACTACATTTTGGACCATGTATTCTGTAACCTGTATTGGAATACATTTTAAAAGTAACCTTCTCAACACTGCATATAACACATAACATATAACCTCAGTATAGGCCATCAACAGCTTTGAAAATGTCTGAAGTCATCTGACAAATCCAGCATGAGCTTCCTGTGATACAGATCACTACTGTCACAGGACTGAAATCTAAGAAGACATTATTTGCAACAAATGAATGAAAAAGAACACTGCCGACTGCTAAAACCATCCCACACCAGAAATGTAGGAAAGCCAGAGCACATGGTTTCACAGTTCATCAAGCAGCTCTGAGAAAATCCTGCATGACTTTCCCATAATACAGCTGGCCTGGCTGCCACAAAAGAACAGAGAATTCTGATCTACTGTTAAATAAGGAAGCAGAGAGCCTGCAATGAAACATCTGTGTGCTAAAGCCATCCCACAGGACAGGTCCTGTTAAGCCTAGTGTGGTAAGCAACATGGATTGTGGATTTGATGCATGGGTGGATTAAGGCCCCCTGGAACCTAACTGTACACACACCACTTTGTCTGAAACCATTTCGAACAACAACACCGGAGGGATCTAAAAGGTGCTAAGAGTTTTTGCAGCCTGCAGTCACAAGCTGTTAATGTCTTGATCCCCGATTCAAGCAGAAAGCTGAACATATTACATCGTTATAACACCCTGTTTTAGTGAGGGATCGCCAGCGCTGGAATAAGAAGCTGTTGCTCATACCAAATGCTGTTCACAACCTAAGGGATGCTGCTGTTTTTCAGAGAGTGGTGGAAAGTACATTCAAGGCACTTGCATTATGCTGAAAATGTCAGTTTTAGACTACTTCATACCTGCACATTTCAGATGGAAATATTGTCCTTAAATCTAATTTATTAGTTTGAAAATCGGCATAACTTGTGAGCCTGCCTTAGTCATTACCTGTGCTTGACATAAGTTAGAGCCGCATTTGGGGGTGGCAGGTAAGTCACTAGCAAAAGCTCCTTATACTTCCTACAAACACCAATTGATAGGCCATTAATTGAATGCTAGTGACCCAGTTATATAAAATGCTGAACCTGCACAACTTAATGAGGACTCCTTTTTTATTCAAGTTCAGTTAGAATAAAAAGTGATTGCAGATTGTACAGGAAAAAAGCAACACTGACATTTAGATTAGTTCCATGAGACTCACTCTGTCTATATACTTCTGTCTACAACGAGGTAAAAAATGTCCCAGGAAAATGGAACAACAAACAAACAATGAACGTCCTGCTTTGCTCCTTGTAGTTGGTGGTAACGCTTAAGAAGACAGAAAGCAATAAATCTGAATGAAAAGCTTACCACTGCCACTTTAAGTAAGCACTTTAAGAAGTAGTTACCTGACAGACAGGTAAGACAGAGTAGTATCGCTCATCCACCCCCATGGCACTTCTGCTCATTATTATTTTCCCTTTCCCGTAGTTTATGATGTGTCCTTGTATCTCAGGGTTCCACTTCTTGTTTATTTCTGGGCAAGATAGGGCAATAAAAATGATTTTTCCTTTTTGATCAATAATTGTAGAGGATATTTGCACGATTAGCTGTGTGCTTTGTCATAGTTTCAATCACTTGTCTGTGTTAAAAAGAAGAGAAAAAAGAAAACACACAATAAAAAGCTCTATTTTTGTCACAAATTAGATCACGAAGGGACTGATATGCGCATTTGCATGCATATTAACAAAAACTCCAACAAATTTATTTCAGATGAGCCCTGGCACAGTGATTCAGTAATCCTGATATTTCATTAGCCCAGACGACCTACATTCCCTGGTGCTTTGGATTAGCAGAGCCTGAGCTACTACTGTCAGTCATCTGATCTCATATCATATTTGTCTGAACCACAGCGTGTCACAGTGACTGTGATTAGTGGTTGACACTGCTCCCTCTGGGAATAACATGGGGGCTCAACCCAGTGACACTTCTTAGCCCTCATCACAATGAGCAAGTCTCATGGGGAATTATAAGGATAGACCTTTTAAATAGAGCATTATGGGGTTAATGTTTCTTTAAGATTTCTCTGTGTCCTATAGTGAAATGTTAATCACTATAAATTGAAATAAACAGAAATGAAACAAAAGGACCCAAGAGACGTAACGCATGCTTAGTTCAGATTTAAACAGTGTACGATCCTGTTCAGAATTTACACATAATAACTTTAAACACAGAGCAAATTCCAAAGGGAACAATTTGCACTAAGCTGACAGGGGCTTGAAAGCTTGATTTTAAAACTTGCAGGATTAAGTATCACTGCTGTCAATACACAAACCTCAGATAAGAGACTAGTGATAATGTAAGAGCTAAGTGGATGAGTGGCCTGGCTTTGCTATTTACCAGATGAAGTGGGCACTTTCTGTTACACTTGTTGTATTAAGAGTGTAATCATCCCTCTATCTGTCTCCACTCGCCTACAGTCTTTGAAAGACTTAGGAGGGTGACACATACAGTAAGAAACATAAAATACACTGTAATGCAGGTATAAGTGTAAATTTAAACATCCCAAAAAAGTGTTTTGCACAGAAAAATCAGAGACTACAATTGTCATTGTGCAAATATGAAAATGTATTTAATAGGTAATAGATTACACAGAGCATAACCACTGTAATGCTCACTGATCCTAAAAAATATGATCAGGGTGTCATTATTGATCCCTGCAGGGAAACCTCTTCCCTGAATTTAACCCGTCCCAAGTATCAGCAGCAGCTATCGGACTGCTAACTCCAGTATAAGTGCACAGAAAGATGCAAGTGCACACAGAGGTTTTCTGCCATGACCCAAGCATAATGAATCTGAAGTGATCAATGTTTATCAAATAAATTAGTCTAACATGCTTTTAAGCCAAATATCCAAGAGTAGACAAGCATAAGCATCTCACCTTCATATATATGCAGTTTACATCTATAAGTGTCAAGATGTGTCATCACTCCATTTAATTATATTTAACATTAGTGTGCAACATTGCCATAACTAGTACATTAATTCATTTTTTGTACACAGACTGAATATAGATTCGATTTCATCAATGAAACATGGTAATTCCAATTTGTAAATTACAGTAAGGCTTCATTTAAAACAAAATACATAAAGCAAGATATGCTTTAGGGTGGAAGATTAGCAGGAGCAGGTATTACAGACAAACAGCTTTGTAGTCAGATTCACCGCCTGCTAATCACGTTTTGCTTTAAAGCTTGAAAATGACAACAGACAAAAATCCATTAGCACCTTCAAAACTGGAGGTACACGCGTCAGTAACTGACGTCTCCACGGCGACATCCATCTATGCTTCTGTACGTCACACTTGTCCTGATCTTTAAACCACAGAATTTTAAATTAGTGTATGTTTAAGCCATATGTAATAAAATCTCCTGAGGTTCCTGAAGTATTTGGTACGCACAAGAATGTCAGCCCAATCTGGAATGCCTGCGTTCAAGTACAAAAATCTTGGCAGAATTTGGATTCCACATATCCATTCCTTTTTTAACCTTTAGCCATGCTGGGGCACAATAACCAAAAATCATCCTTCAGAAAATAATACTTGTCAGAGGCTGCCGCTTGGGGCTAATGCTGTATCCTTATTCTTGATTTAAACCCTGGTTTCTGTGGTGGAAAAGAGTCTTCTTCTGGAAAGTGTCTGGGAACAACACAAATATGCTGACTTTGATATTTTCTGGAGGTTTCAAAGAACACCTACAAAAGCTTCTTTAAAAGGGAACATGATGGGTGTTCTAATAAAGAAACAAGCTAAATGGATATATATTTTTGAAAATATTATATCAGCAGTGTTTAAGTACCAAGTCCAAGTAGTGCCACGGAGAAAGAAAAAAAAACATGTAATCAATGGGCAGGATTCAGCATCTTGTAATTAAGCATCCCATTTAGCCTCGATCGTGCAGTTTCTACATACAGAAAAAGAAACAAAGCTTTTTATTTGAAGTAAATATTTTAATCAGTTTAAACCATAAACAAGTTAAACCCATTGGTAACCTCAGTAGTTTATAGACATATTTCGTTTGTCCAATCATATGGACATACATAGAATACCATCATCATTATTATTATTATTATTATTATTATTCAGCATTTCTCAAGTTTGAAAGTTCCAGAGGAAAATGATCATTATTCCTAAAGTAAACAAATGTGCGTCATGTGCTCCGAGAAAAAGCTTGAAGGCAGTCAGTATTCAGACATTAAACTGTGGATATGAATCACCCACAGTCATCATCACATCAAACCTTAGAAAACATTAAATCCATTTTGAGCTAGCAAAGCATCTGGATTTTGGAAGGGAACAATGAAATGTAACAGCAAAGCACCATATTGTTCAAGATCAAAGCAGCCTTTGGCAGTGAAATTTTCATAAAGACATTATGTTGTGAAATAATGACTTATGATTCAGAACAGACTATGTCCTGAATCAAAGGAAGATATGTTAAAAATGTACATTACGTTTGAAGTCGGACTCATTTTCAGGATGGATTATTGAAAATAAAGGAAATATGCAAGTCCCACAAGAACAATTATTTAATGAATGCTGGTAGTGAACTGCTTTCAAGGGAAAAGTGAAAACCAACGATGTAGATGTCAAATATAATTACATTACAGGTTAAAGCAAGAGAAATTTGTAAAATTCATAGTTCATCACCTATGATTTGTGCAATGTACTTTCTTTGCTTATTTAAGGATTTGCCCATAAGTTACACCTGTTATGTTGGCTAATGTATCTTATTACCCTGTATTCATATATATGCAGCTAAAAAGTTGTGTTTTTGTTTTGTTTTTAAGAATAAGGAACAATGTTAATGTCAAATAGTTCTGAGAACAGGCCTATAAATATTACAATTCTTACATGTTTTAAATCTGGCTAATCTCACATTCAAGATCACTTTCTCGTGAACCTCGTGTAGCTCCAGTTATTAGATTTTCAGAAGTTCCTTTATATCACAATTCAAAAGGTTTTCTCTGAATATTTATCCCTCAGATCCCTCAGGATACTACAGTAGACCTGCATGTTGACAGTTTCCCCGAGGGATGAATTCACAGTGTGCAATCCAATGAATATTGAAATAAAGGCATTGTTCCCCCAGTGTTGTTTCTGGGAGAACCTGCCAGAACCTTCTTTGCCCAAAGGCAAAGAAACTGAAAACTGCTCAGTCATAGCTGGAGACCAAGCTCTCAACACCAACCTTGACAGAAAATTCAGGTCAGTTTAAAAGTCAAGTTAATGCTTTCTGTCTATCCCAACATATCTGAGTAGATGACCTTGAACATGAGCTTTCAAAAGTTCATGGAACTCTTACAGCTGAAAACCGTCCACTTTTATCCAGTAATAACAGATTACCATAGGCTGGATCATGCTGAGCTGCCTCTTTCAGCTAACATGAACATTTTGGGAGCACAAAAGCTTCCTTATTTCTAATGTAATGACAAATTTGGCTGAAAAAGACTAAAACTAAATACCTTCAGTATTCAGTATTTGATATTTTAGTTTATTTTGTCATTATACACTATCATTTAAGATTGTTTTTTTTCCCCCAGTTTTTAACTATAATGGTTTTCTGAGTTACTATAACAACCTGTCTATGGGCAAATTGGACTAATTGTTAAATTGTTAAATTGTTGTCCTGCTTCTCAATACCTTTTGATGACCTTACATTACTCTCTTTATTGCCCCCGAATAGCTACTTGTATGTCATTCACAGTGGCAACTGTAACAATGTTCTGCTATAAACATCTCATTTGTCAAGTCTTGGCCTCTTTTTACGAATCACAAGGAGGGAAGTTTAAGAAAAATTCACTATCTGGCCTTATGGGGGTTTGTTGTCCCAGCCTAAATTTCCTGCACTGCAACTCAAATACAGTCCGTATCCCTTTCAACCCCAGTGGTCCCTGTAGCAGGAGTGAGCCTTTTCTGTTATTAAACTGCAACCAGCTGCTGTTATTTGAGGGTTTCAGAGTGTGGCACACTGAAGTGAAAAAGTAGTCTGGTATTACTCTGACTGAAATGAATGCAGCATTTATTGTGCTTTCATTTCTGATGTATTACATTTGGTGGAGTTACAGGTGAGAATTTTTCAGAACAGATTTAGAAGCATCACCACGGCTGGCTTGTATTTTCACTCTAATTTACAGGTTTAACTGGGAACAATTTTGCCCCGTAGTTGTGCAGTTTGTACTTACAGTTCTGTAACTGTTCATGATGACTGAATGGGAAATTTCAGATCAAATTTCTATAAAAAATAGCCTAGGGCTTATGTATTAACACATAAGCCCTTTCTCGGTTTCTGTCAGCTGCTTTCACAAAATATGTCCTTGTTCTGCCTTCAGACAGAACCTTAAATTTCTAAAATGCAGAAAGGTTCACACCCATCCACATCAATCCGACGTGCAGGCAGATTGACCACCCCCCCACCCCACCTCCAAGGCCAGCTGTGACCCCAGGACAAGGCCAGTCCAGCCCCTGAACCACCAGCTAACCCCCACCTGAGGCAGGGTGTTGGAAGTCTTGCCCACTCTAAATTTGTGACAAAGCTAAATTTGCACTCTTGTAGCCAGACCCCTTTTCCTCACACTGACATTATTATGGCCAATAACTAAAATACATTTCCAAACTGTCATAATGAATCCAGGATGAAAAGTACAACATCCCACAAGCTGTGTTTAACTGTGATTTTAGGTGCTTTAAAGAGGATTTTTCCTCCAAAGATTAACTGTGATTGCTGTGTAAAGGGCTAAAATTGTAATGCCTCCTGAGCCTTGGTGCAGCAAAATGCAGCTGGGAATTTTAAAGCCTTTGGATATAGATGAATCATTGTCTCTGACCAAAGTTTCTCTGCTTCTTGATTTAGAGGTAGTGTCCTGGTCTGTGTTCTTTCACCCTGATGAATTAAAGCCCAGCGACTGTCACAGAAGGACAGTCCTGCTTGTGTCTCGACATTTGATGAGTTTTGTCTCAAAACATGAGCTAAAGCTCCTCGATCGCTACGTGAAAACCATTAGGAAGCATTTTCATTTGGTGACCCTTACCTTATGTCCTCCTGTATTGAGCCTGAGAGGGGTCAGGTATGGGTCAAAAATCATGTGACTGGTTTCGATGTCGATGGGAGACTGCCTTTTCCCAATGGCACACAGGTTCCAGGCTGAGTTCACCAGACCCCAGAAGGATGGAACTAGTGTTGGAACGAGAGGGAAAAAAGAAAGCAATTATTCTGTGAGCGCCTGTGCATGCCTGTGCACATGCAGGCACAAGATCAAACCATAAAAACAGAAAGAAAGGGAGCAGATGAGCTTCATTATGATGGGACAGAAGTGCTGGTGGAGTTTAGGGAGATTTAAATTTACATATGGCTTCATTAAAATCCAACTAAAAAAAGAACTTTCATTAAAGTCTCCAGGTTATTATCTGCAAGTACAAGTAAGGCGGAGAAATGGACTTCTTAAAAGTGACTCAAAAGTTCTCTCCATCGTTTTTATTGCACATAATTTACAATACCAGAACTTGGCAGACCCACAGGCTAAGCTGAGCCTTGCAACAGAAATATACCTCCCCGGAATAAAGTAGTACATCTTACTTTTACACTTAAAATATTTTCATAATGGTTGTTGAATTTTCTGTTGATAACATAATAACAGCATTAATTAACATTGTAAATATAAGGATCCTGTAATTGAGTCTGTGTTTATTGTGTGAATGCTGAGTATTAAGCTCATTCTCATTCCCAGGGTGTCAGTTATTTGGGTAGATTTGGCGTGTGTTCCGAGTGAGATAACTGGAAGGGGTGTTTCAATGTTTTCCTAAAAGTAACCAAGTCATTTTCAGCACCTAAACGTAACTCTTTTTTTAGTGTATTAACCTGGCAATATAGTTTTCTTTGCCTAAAGCTGCCCTAATACTTTAGTGCCAAACCTAGCCAAGACGTTTTTGTTGCCTGTACCTAATAAGTGAATCAAAGCCACAATACAAAGTTAATAATAAAGCTAAAATAAAAACAATTAGCGAGGGAAAAAATCACTAACTCTGTTAACTGAACTGTAAAGGAATAAAACACTTTTGACATTCACTAGGGCACAAAGGCTTGTGTTTCATTGGTCCTCTAATGAACTGGAACTGAATGCTGAAAGGCATCACTGATGTCCCCTCATACCTAATATACAGTGCAGACCACATGGAACCATTTTTTCTCCCTCTGTGCTCGAGCACATACACTTGGAAATAAAAGAGCAGATACTCGACTGAAGTGGCGAGACTGAGCTTCATTTGATTTGGTTTCCATTAATGAACAGTGCTGTGATAAAAGTCTTTGCCCCTTCCTGATTTCTTCTTCTCTTCTTGTCATACTTGAATGTTTCAGGTCATCGAACAATAATAGTAACATTAGACAAAGATAAGCCAAGTTTTTTTTTTAAAAAAGAAAAAGAAGATTTAACATAAAGATTTCACACTTTAAAAAAAGGTATCAAATAAAACTGGTCCAATGGGAATATTTCAAACATTTAATTGACTCAATGATATACTCTGATTAGAAGTCTGCTGTGTCTGATCTCATTTAGCACTGTAATGATATACTTGCATATTCTACCTTGTAGTTGCATTAAACTGTACTGTGGATTTTAAAAATCAAAGTCTTTTTAGAAGTGAAGTAGTTTTATGCCTTTTATTATGACACAATATTTCATCACAATACTTCGTACACCTCTCTGCATTTAATCATTAGTTATTATTAATCTCTGGCTCTCTTCCACAGCGTGTCTTCGTCCTGTCTTCCTCCCCTCACCCCCAACCAGTTGCGGCAGATGGCCAGCCATCCCTGAGCCTGGTTCTCCAAGAGGTTTCTTCCTGTTAAAAGGGAGTTTTTCCTTCCCGCTTTTGCCAAAGTGTTTGCTCATAGAGGATCATTGTGAAGCCTAGCCCTCAGTAAATCACATGATAGGGTGGGGCTAGGCTTCACAATGGGTACACGCAAAACCTTGGCTGATTGTGACCCATGCCGGTTTTCACACCTTGGCTCGTGTGATTAGGTAGAGGATCAATCGGAGGTCCATGACCCTCTGGGGACTCTCCCATAGGGCTTAAAATCAGGGACTCTCCACCAGTTGCTCTTAGAACTGAAGACACCTCTCGGATGAGAAGGTGAAACGTCTTTAAGGAAACTTAAAGAAGTCCAGATGCTTATCTTTCCAAGCTCCTTAAACAACTAAATTGAACATTCCTGTGTAAGAGAACAATTTTCCTCTTTTTTCCATATTTTTTTAATTTTGCAATACCTGTACTGCAGGATCCCTGCAGTCTGAAACGTTTAACCTCTAAAAGGTAGACTGTTCATTTTAAAAGGTGTTTTTTAAAAAACAAGAGCATGGAAATTTTCTTTGATTCTTGTCAAATTGCCATGTGGCTATAATAACTGCCATATCCAAGGTTTATAATGTAGCAACACATAGTAACGTGTAATTATAATGTAACAATATGATGATGTCATGATGAAACAAGCATGTTTTCTGAAATATTGCACCTGGGAGGGAACAATTCTGAACTTTATAGAATAGAATTCAACTTTATTGTCATTGCACATGCACAGGTACAGGGCAACGAAATGCAGTTTGCATCCATCCAGAAGTGCTTTAGTGATATAGATATATTACAATATATATTAGCAATAATATAGATATGTGAGTATATTACAGAAATGGGTCTATTATGGTATGTTATAATGTACACGGTATGAAGTATGTTGTGAATATTCTATAACTATAAGTATGTACAGGCTGTAGTGAGTACAAGCTATGTACATGGCTTGTACTGGCTTTATATGGTTGCTACGGGTTAATTAGCCAAAGGTGAGGAATTTGACTACCAGTAGATGTTTGTAATAAATCTTTTGGCTTCAGTGTTCACTTTAACCAAAGCACGTGTCAGTGATAAATTAGGCTTTGTTGTGTTATCTCAACATGTAATGCAGGATCGTTGTAAACCCAAGACTCTTGTAGGATTAGATGTTCAGATAATCAGAAGAGTTTTGCTCTCTATCAGATAATCCTCTGTAGTCACATGATTACTACTATCCAGAACAGAACAAGCTGGGCAAAGAATGGGACTGGAAATATGGTAATGATAGCTGATGTTTAAGGCAGCCAGATGGGGGCAACATGTGTTAGCAATGCAATTGACAGATAGGGAAAGGATGCGCACATGCTCACAGGCATACAGAGCCTTAGATGACATTACTAAATCAACTGTAATTTTGACACATGCACACAAAGTCTTTCTCTCGCCCCAGGGCTTATCACTAACTGTCATAATGCTTTTCATCTCCAGGCTTAATGACAATTCAGAGTGTGAAACAGCTGTCATTTTGCTCTAAAAAGTAATCAAGTCGTCTAAGCTAAGACCCAGCTAAATGGATAAAGAAAAAAAATTGAAGGATTGAAGTTTTGGTCCACAAAATTTAGATCAGAAAACTTATTTATATAACTTTCTCCAATTGCACTCTATTTTAAAATTCATGCACACTGATTAACACCTGGGAGCTGTTCCTGACAGCCTCTACTGCTATCCCCCCACCCTTCCCTTCTTACAGTCTGTTCTCCGCTCTCTCCAGCCTCACCCATTCTTCCATCCCTCTCTGACCATATTCTGGGGAGAAGTGGAGTGACAGATGTGGCAGCCCTGACCTGCGGAGTGCAATCCTGACCCCTGCTTGGCACATATCCGCACACGGTTATATCACCAAGCTTTGTTTGTTTGTGTAAGTAGGTCTGTGTGTGACACACAGACACCCACTGTATGTCAGGAAACACATCAAGCTCTGTAGGAAACAAATAATTACTTGGGTATAAAAAGTGGAATATGTCTATTGTGTTGTGTATGGGATTTAAATAATGGTGGCAGCTATTAGTCAGGACTCCTGTAGTTTCATTGTATCTAAAATCCAGATTGTCAACTGTGTTAGATTACATCATGTCGGTCCAGGTCTCTTTTAATCTTGAAGTGCTATGATGTAAATACAAAAAAGACTAAATATAAACACTTCATTGTTTCAATTTCAATCTAAGCTGAAATTTATTATAGAAATGGACAGCTGACAAAACAGAACCTGAGAAAAATAAATAAAGGCAAATATAGAAATCATAGAAAAAAGAACCTGCTTGAACAGTTACGCACCCAAGTATTTCACAGTATCAAAGTAAGCCATTCATACTTTTCTGTATGCCCATGGGTAAGTTACAAACATACTTATATTGGTGAAAATATGTATGAATACACAGAACTGCCTCTGCAACAGCTGGCGGCTTTAAATTCATTTGATTGTTATATTGGTTTTCAAGTAGGTCAAATAAAACTTTTCCTCAAATTTCTGCTATTTTAGCACAAGTAGAGATTCCCAACAGACAGATAAAATCCAAAAAAATTATCCCACGGAAATAGTTTAGAGATCTTTAAAACACAAATATGCTGCTCTAGACTGGTTATGAAATACAGGAGGAGCATCATATTTTCTAAATAAACAGAGTTCATTTTGGTTTGGCAGAAAGAAAAAAGAATTCTAGACATACTGGATTAAAGTTATTGACCATGGCGCCACCCCCAGAGAAATAAATCTCATCCGAATGGCTTAAGTCAGTGGCTAAGCTAATGCTTCTATGCAGCTGTACTTAAGCATATTGATGTTTTAAGCTAATTGCTGTCAGCATGCTAATATGTATGTTTAACATGCTCACCATGTTAGGATGTTACAACGTTAACACATTTGTTAACAAACCAAAGATGAAGAACATCCTAAATCCTAAAATTATTTGAAAAAAACTAAATCTTTTCACCAAATCTCTACAGATTTGAGTTCAACTCATACACCACAAACTTCAGTTCTCTCAATATCTTTTAGTTCACATGTCACAGGCATTTTTCAGGATTTGCTAGCAACTGGACTACAAATATACACTAAGGATACAGCTTTGCTTGTGGCAACAAATTCCTCTTGAACATAAAAAGGGTTAAGTGGCAGCACAGAACAACAACTAAGTTTATATAAACACAAAAAAACACTCATTAGAACTGTAAGGACTAAGTTTTGATACATTTCTGTCATTTATATCATACTACTTAGCCTTTTGGTCTCAGGTATCAGTCTGAGCTTTTGAACCGTTGACATCCCTTAAAATCATCGTAGGAATGTTAAAAGACAAAAGACTATTTAAAAAGGAAAACTGTGGAAATCAGTGAAACCAGTGGGTGATGTCACACACACACAAAGTCCGTACAATCGATTAATAAAGAAAAAAAGGACACAAAGACTAAGACAGATAATGAGAGAAGAGAGACAGAGACTGGGACGGAGGGAGGAAGCCCTGAGGACCAACCATCCTTTTTAATATTAATAAATGTAACCGGGTTCAAATGGCGGGGAAAAGAGAGAGAGACAAAAACTGAGAGAGAAAAGGGAGATAAAGAGTCAAAATGCACTGCCTGCAGATATGTGGAGCTTAAAAGGAGAAGAGCTTTCTGGAAACGTGCGTGTTAAGTGATAAAGACTTGTTTAAATCTGCACTGTAGCATGGGTTACTGTATGGTGGATGACAAAAGTTGTCGGATACTGGGTTAATCTGTATTATCAACCACCAAACTGAAAGAATGCACAACTAGTAAAAAGTCTGTCTTACTCTTCAGTGCTAAATGGGCTCCATTGTTGTCCAGGAACTATTAAAATACATCAATGAGCCAAACAGCTTTTATGGGTAATGTGTCCCTTCATTACCACGAACATTTACGTTCCCACATACACAATTCTGCTGCCCCAAATGCTCAATAAAGCATTAAATATGGATTATTCCGCCACAGATTGTAGAGCTTGAGAAACGCTCTAACTCTATCTGATTGAATAACCCTTGTTAAACATAGTAACCAGTAGTTTATGGGGTATTACACAGGTTTTGTTTTAATGTAAACAATAATCTTGTTGACAACAATTAAGAGAGGTAAACTATGGAAAAATATTGTTTTTGCTTGTTTCTCATCTTTTATTTAAACTGAAATGAACTCATGGCGTGTAAGCTCCTGTAGCTCCATCCAAAGATACAGTCTCACAGTCACAAAGATTTTGAAGTAAGGCAAAGAGATATTTTCATCAAGGGACTTTTTGCTGGACTACTTTTGGTTGGATGAACGACTTTCACAAGTCTGCTGGTAACCTGACAACCCCAGTTCATTTTCTGTGTTTCTTTAAGCGAAAATACGTAGCTCATGGAATAAACCGAAAGCACATTTTACACCTATAAGAGAGACAGTCAGAAGATTATAATGAAAAATTGAATAGCAGCTGTGAATGAGCAAGGCAAAAAGAGAGAACATGAGCTCTTAGGGAACAGTGGAGTGACTGCTGTTCTGAATGGAGGATGGAGTTGCTATCAATGTGCCAAAAATGGAAGCTTAAGGGTAGATAACTGGGAGCAGAACAACGCTGTCAGGGGTGGAGCTCACTCGTGGGGATGAGGTGTAAGGCTGTTCTGAAACCCCTTCATTCAATCAAATCAATTTGGAGTGATCCTCCTCTCCTAGATAACAATAGCCATTAAGTAGATTGGTTACTTGTACAAATATGAGTTTTGCTACTTTCAGAATTGATGTGTAACAGCGGGGAACACACGACTCCGTCACAAAGCCCGCAAACGCTCACATTAACCTTTCTTGTTCTTTACAAAAGCAATTTATCCTCTGAAATGATTTCATTATCAGGTCCTGCTACAACGGAAGCCATAATGAAAGACCCTTATCAGACATACATTCTGTATCAGTACTGCAGTTTGTCGGTCTCTTTGAAATTCTACAAACATAAGCTCAATACGAGTACTTATCGCATTCAAAATTTTGAAGCACACCTATTCCTACTTGTCTTACTTTCATCTAAATGCATGTCCTTTACCAAGCATTCATGTTGCTTGCTAAACCCCATCACAACAAGCTTCCTAAAAGGGTTGATTTGGACAGAACAAAGTTAGCTTCACTTGGGACACTCTAAAAGATCACTGGGATTTTAGATGGTTGGTTGCACAGTTGTCATATCAGAAAAAATCTGTTACATATACACATAAAACAGAACGGAAGTTTAAATCAAGCTCAAAGACTGCCTCGTAGTTTGTGCTGGAATACATTCAGGGCCTCTGGGTGAGATAAGAGCACCTAATGACTCTCTATATCTGTATTTTTCCTGCTTTCTTTTCATGCTTTGCATTTGTATTGACAAACATTTTCTAATCACCAATGAATTCATAGAAATCTGATTATTTTAGTTGAATGCCCCCAGAAAGTAACAGGTAAGCATTTAAAAAATATTCTTGGAATTATGCTGGCTATCGCTTGACAGGGTGACACTAGTAGCAATGTAGAGAGGTAACTATGAACTGAAAGATAAATGGCATCAATAACATAGATTCTGATACTCTGGATTCAAATAGCCACATTCTTTACAATGACAAGATAGCACCAAAGGCCCTGGGTTACACTGCCATCTTCTCTGTGCATGCTCGAATACATGCTGGAGCCAGCAAGAAAGAAGATTATCTGCACCTTGACGGTGGTTCCCGAGTACTTTCTCATCTAAAGTACACTGAACACATTGTACAATGGATGAGTTAAGGTTTTTAAAATTTCAGTAAAGATTTCGCTACATTTAATAAGGCGGTCTCACTGGGTCAGTCTCATTCTGAGACTCAGCTTTGAAGACCCCAACAATCTCATTGGTAACAGCAGATGTTACAGTCATAGCTACAACTCCAGGTTAAGCCTGCTTCACCACAGACTGTATAACTGGCCCATCCGCATCCAGCTATCCTATGTAGTCTAAAGTCATTAAAGGTATCCCAGACAAATACATAACGGAGCAAAAGCTTTGACAGATGCACCTGAGGGGTTTATGGTGAATTGCTTATTCCTCCTAAACCAGCCTCTGTGCAAGCTGTTCAACCATTACATTCTCCTGGGAGAGATGCGATGTGCATGCCAACACAGATTTACCAACCTTTGGTAGTCCCATGCAAGTGTAGAGTGTCCTAGAAGGATATGTTTTGCTATCGTTGGAATGCTGGATAAACCTAATCAGAAATGATTCAACCACCTACTGTGTGACTCCTGGTCAAGTAATCTGTGAGTAAGCCTTTCCAAAAAGGCAAGCCTCTAAGTGATGGAAAAAACACCGGTACTGATGACTCAGTAGATGTTTTAGGTGAAAATGCTTTAACATGGAGTTGTGTTTCTTGTTTAATTTCAGAAATACATCATTCTGCACCCTAACCCTACAACAGTTGGGTCTACCTCACCTTTGCTCTATATAGTATCTAATGGAGAAGTGTGACACCAAGATTTTTTATTGTATTAATTAAGCTTGTCAAGCTGTTGTAGGAGCATATGTGGTTCATTCCTTTCATGCCCAGGGAACACTGGCACTTGATAAATTTTCATAACTGTTTAGTTTGCAAAACTGTGGCCTAAGCCGCTTATGAAAATTAAGGCACAATAACAGCACGTTTGTGATCATACACTTGTCACAGAGTGTCTGATTAGTAGTTTAAGTATGAGCTGAGGGAAGATGTGTGTATAGGGATGCTGTAAGTAGTATATATATACACCACCTTTGAATGATAATAATATACCAAACAAGGTGGTATATTATAGATTTGCTAGATTTGGTTTAGACTTTAAGCTGAACATGACCCTAGCTTTCAATTTACTACAAGAACCACTAGTAGACCTTGAGGACAGCATTTAACTTAGCATAAATACTTGAAACTCAAAAAAGGCAGGAGACAGATACACCTCTGCAACCAGAATCCACCTACATATGAAACTGACTATGTAAATAACACATCTGTTCCATGTTCAAAGTATAAAAATACTTAATTGCCAATTTTACAAAAACTATTAACAGTTTTATAATTTCAGTAGATACAACTTATAGCCACTATATTGTTAAGATAGCCAGTTGCTATGGCTGTTGGTACACATTTACTCAGCAAGCGAGCTTAAAAACTACAACTAAGGAGGAATTTTTGGTATGTTGGTAGCCACAGATCTTAGATGGATTGCTATATCTTTAGATTCACTAACCTTTCTAGCAGGCTTCAGCATTATTTCTAGGCTGCTGGGATTCAAAAGCACATTTTCTTTGTACAGGTGGAAATAAAATCACCAACCTACTGCTTTATTTTACTTCTCATTAAGTCTACTGAAAAAACACTTCAAAGAAGTGGATTTCTAAGAGAAATTATCTTGAAAGAACTGCTTTAACTACATAAAAGTTGCTGAAAATGCAAATGAGTATTGGAGGTGAAGGAGTGACTCATGACCTCAGTGCGTCTACAATCCTCGCTACATTTTCTGTTATCAGGAAAGAGGGTAGTTAAAGTAATGTGAACCAGGTGCACATGTTTCATTCAGAAGGCATCCTGTTATCCATATATTAACCCAGCTCAAAGCTTGAAAGCCTGTTACATATGTCTCAGTCACGGGTACAGAAAGATTTCCCTTTGAGTGTATTGACGTGTTATATGTTTAAACGGAGAGCAGAGATTGAGATGCACTGCATATACGATTTCCTAAAGAGTATGAGCGATACGGCTTTGATGTGCTGTTGGCACGATGTATGATATGTGTGTGCCAGAGGGATCAGTCAAAGCTTAAATAACTTGCACATCATGTACGAGGGGTTGGTGCAATAATATTAGAAGATAATGTTAATGCATTTGTAGACATTACACTGACTGTGATTAAGTGGATAAAATGACCACAAGCACAAAAGTCAATGTCAAGAGTTCTGCCTCTGTTTTCAACACAAGGCATTAGATTTATTCGCCATTAGGGCGATCGTGGCTCAAGAGTTGGGAGTTCGCCTTGCAATCGGAAGGTTGCCGGTTCGAGCCCCGGCTTGGACAGTCTCGGTCGTTGTGTCCTTGGGCAAGACACTTCACCCGTTGCCTACTGGTGGTGGTCAGAGGGCCCGGTGGCGCCAGTGTCCAGCAGCCTCGCCTCTGTCAGTGCGCCCCAGGGTGGCTGTGGCTACAATGTAGCTGCCATCACCAGTGTGTGAATGGGTGGATGACTGGATATGTGAAGCGCTTTGGGGTCCTTAGGGACTAGTAAAGCGCTATATAAATACAGGCCATTTAGATTTATCATTTTGAATAGACTCATGCATGACAGTATATACACCCATATATAAACAAATACAATATTAATGACGTATCTTTCTAAACCTGGAACACAAGCTACCAGGATTATTGAACCTGTTCTCACCCAGAGCATTCTCATTCCCAACGCACAACATACCGATCATTGGTCACGGCCTGACACAAAAGGTACCCCTCCGCGTCCTTATGAAGCGCTCTTGGAGATTGAAGCACGGCTTTCTATGTGCTTCCCTTTATATTCGCTTTGCAGCTTTCTATTGTAGCCCTAACCCTAACCTTACCCCTAACCTTAACCCTAACCTTACATTTATAGATTCATTCCAACCTGCTTTCGTGCCTCGAAACGCACAACATAGCGACGATTTGTCACATAGCGTTGTTATGTTATGTTTTGGGTTGAGAACATGTTGTCTCACCTCAGCGTGTCAATTCCAGCTGTTCTCTCAAATAGTGCTATTCTATCAGTACACAAAATGTCTCATTTGGCATTTCCTTGACCCACAGGCTGCCTAAATATTGGACACCAGGAGATTATTAACAATCAGCAATGCTTGTCCGCATGTGGAAGTTTAAGGGATGGTGGTAGAATATCACTTGATTTGTTGCCACTGACATAAATGCTGTTGTGTACATGTGCACTTGTTCACTGGTGTATAGGCATTGCTCCTCTCTCACAAGCTAATAAATCCTGAACTAAGAGCCGTTGCATTTAGGAATATTTCCTTTGTTTTAGCATTTTGTGAAATGATTAACATCTTTCCTTACTTAACTGTCAGACGTGCTAATCATACCACTCTAATGGGGTATGGTTCAGCCCACACTGGAAGAGTATTAGCTGCATGAGGACTGTAAGCAGATAAAATACCAGTTTGACTATGTTACGACACATTATTCTTAGGCTAATTAATGTAGCGTGGTTGCATGGAATATTATTAAAAGTCAAATGTCCTGTACAAGATCAAACATATTCACAAGAAAATGATTTAATTTCATGGGAGTAGGTGTTCATGCAATGAAATCCTTTGCTCATAAATTTATATTAATATTTGAATAATACTCATTCACAAGCATTCTGCAATGAAACGCACATGCTATCAGTACTAACTGCATTCTTGATAAACGACTGACCGAGCCACAGGCAGCATTAAAATTCTTTGTAGCTTTGGCCTGCAGTGCCACTGCAGGTCTCAAAGAATGTTTGAACTAAATAACTAACTGGCAGAAAAGTTTGTGTTAGCTTTGGGTTGCTGCAGAGAACATCAAGGAATATTTAAGAATGGCCTTGCAGTGTTTGGGCATCTGCATAGCGGCACAAGCTGTGCAGGATTTTCTCACGACATTTCAGAAATGTTTACGATGGGAAATTTTGTCACTGACAGCAGATGTCAATACAAAATTATGATAATAATGTGTGTCAAATAAACTGCCATGCTGCATTCAAACAATGATGTAACTCCACTGTAATCCACTTTGTGTACTCTCTCCCTTTAGTGTCTCTCTGTTCATCTGCTGTGCCCTGTTCTGTATCCAGCTCACCAGTGTCTTTACCTCTGAGGACAGTGGTAGGCACAGAGTAGACACAGCATGACAGACATTGACAAAAACAGACATAAGAAGATTTCTGACATGCACATGAATATATTGTGTCAATAATCTACGTACTTATCTGACATTTTTATAGCATGTTGATATAAATTACCAATGCAAACACTCCTGTTTATATTTTTCTTTTCTTTTCTTTTTTTAATTCTAATTCTGAAGAGAACATGCTTTAGTTGAAAAATAGTGAAACCTCCCATTGTATTATAAAAGATGGGTGCAGCTTCTGGTTCTGAATAACAATTGTCCCAGAAGCGGACTCCCCAGCAAACTCTCCCTCATACACTGTGTGTCTATACTTGTTGTTGTACTAGGGTTAGGGAAAGGTTTACATACATATATATTAATTAAGCATTGTGCATCAGGGCATTTCTGATTGGTCCCAATTTCATCCCACAGCATGATGATGACTTCAAACATGATCGTAGTGAGACAGATCTAGGCGTGCAGCATAAAGTTTGGCACCAACAAAACAGAAAAAATCAATTTAAGAAGAACGAGTTCTCCAGGATACTTGGAACAACATATCTACCAAGTTCCTTCTAAGCTTCCTAAAAGTGTACTGAGAATAACTGGTTTTCAGAACAAACACAGATTTTTTTGTCTTTTCACTACACCCCTAAACTTAAAAAGAATAAATACATGAAAACTCTTCATGCCATTGTTTTTGAAAGTGATTTAACTGTACTTTTAGAGCCTACAACTTTTTCATAGACCCTCTTCCTAGCAAAAACCCTAAAACAATCCGCAGGCAGTTCATAGAGAAGTGTACAGGCTGTACAGTTTCTTTTAACTTTCTTTTCTTTTAATTTCTAACCAGAGTTCAGCCTTATATAAAAACATATCTAGTCACCTCCAGCTGCTTGAAAAAAATCACATAATAGTCACATTATCTCTGCTAGTAATTTTCTTGTTTTGCTCGATTTTATATTCTACCGAGCCCAAAGCAGACTGCACACACAAACACAGTGCACACTCACAGCACTGTGATTTCTGAGCCATCTCACTCGGCCTTCTGGAACGCATTTACAATGCCCCACTCTCTAACACAACATAATAATTTTTAATTCATATTTAAAGTTAGATTTTAGTTTTAAATAAAAACGTTTTCTGTTACATTAAATAATCTGTTCAGAAATCTTAATTAGCAATAACTGCAGGCTGTATGTGTCACTTTCTACCTTCTGGCTCATTCCAAGCAACCTCTCGTTTATATTTACTGCAAACTAGTATATATTAATGTTTTACAGCAATGTTCAGCATTATGAGTGCATGATAATTATAAAAACCCTGAGAAAATTTAAAATGCATGAATAGCGGGCGGTAAATATACAAGTTTCCATTATGGCTGCTCCCGCTGAAACAGAATACCTGATGACTGGTTTACCTATATGCTGCTTAGAGGTGTACTACTAGAGCTGTGTTTGATCCCTGTTTAGCTACACTGAGAATATAATTGGCAGGTGATCTCGTATGGACACATATCTGCCAAGGATCCACCATCATCCTGTCATGGACTAGTGGGCCATGTTAAGCAACTATATCTGTACATTAAAAATATGAACATGGTTCAAACTAATTTTTTATTATTTCTAATAAAATTATTTGTGATTATTTGAGTAAGACATTGAGTAAAACAATGTATTTCACTGTATGTTATCCTGTCTTCCTTCTCTCACCCCAACCGGTCGCGGCAGATGGCCCCGCACCTCCCTGAGCCTGGTTCAGGGAGGTTTCTTCCTGTTAAAAGGGAGTTTTTCCTTCCCACTGTCGCCAAAGTGCTTGCTCATAGAGGGTCATATGATTGTTGGGTTTTTCTCTGTATGTATTATTGTAGGGTCTACCTTACAATATAAAGCGGCTTGTGGCGCCTGTTGTTGTGATTTGGCGCTGTATAAAAAAAATTGAATTGAAAAACATAAACATTTAGTTTGGGATAGATTTTTTCTCTTTCTAAATCAATTAACACTGAAAACTGCATTTTGTATTGTATTATATACTCAAGTTATCTTTATCTCATGTTAAAATTTGTTCGATGATCTCAAACTCCTGCTGTGTGATACTGAAAATTTGGTATTGATCAGATACCAACTAAATTCATGGTTAGTATTCCCAATATCAATGCCAATACTCATACTTTTAACCTATAAAGTCAGCAGTGTGTCATGACATATGAGATTAATCATCATGAATTTGCTCATTCTGAACACATTTTAATGACCACTAAATCAAGTAATTTTTATTTTCCAAATGAATCATTAATACAACAAAAACACACCTTTCAGCTATTCATGTATTTTAAAAATTGTTTTTTGGAGGCCTGGAATGTAAATGTGTAAATGTCTCTAAAGCACTTTCCACTTCTATTCTTTAAATGTGCTGTTAGCGCTACACAAAATAGACGTGATAGACAACGCAAAAAGGTTCAGACATTTTTCATAGTGCATGTTGTGCAGGTAAAAAAGAATTAACACAGTGAGCTACATATGTCACAGCGGGGTACACCGGTGTGTTCTGACAATGGACCCAAATTCAGACACTGAGAGGGGAACTGCAGTCTTAAACAAAGAGTGTCGTTTATTTTGGCTGGTAGACGTGAAGAAAAACCTCAACCAAAGGCAAAACAGGAGCGACAACTAAACTGAAACCTAAACTGTAAAAAACGAAATCTATGAAAACGGTGATAACTATGAAACAGCTATGACGACTGTAAAGACTAAGATGACTATGAATACTTTGACGAGACGAAGGAAAACAGACGACCTCACACCTAACAACAAAAGACAGAGGACTTTAATACACACAGGAGGTGACCAGGGGAAGTGGAAACACACGAGGAAACAGCTGACACACATGAACATAACGACAACACAGGGGAAGTGAAACTAAAAACAATGACAAAGACACACAGTCTTTCCAAATAAACCAGGAAACACTGAGAAAATAACAATAATCAAAAAATGAAACTAAAACACACAAAACACTGGGTCACAGACCCAGTGCCGTGACAACATACTGAACTTAACGGATACAAATAGTGTATCAATACTATGGTGCTAGTATCGATCCAATACCAATATCAGCATTAGTATTGGTATTATCAATTTAGTAAGTATGACAGTCAAAAACTAGGAAATCAAAAATACTTTTTCACTGTATATGTCATTTTCACCAGGGCCCAACCACGAGACTCATAATTAGTTTTCTACTCAAGTCAGATCAAATGGATTTAAAACTTTTCAGAGACAATGGAAAGATTGAAAGAAAATTGGAAACAGGGGTCCTTGATTGATGTGGTTATGAAAAAGGAGTATTTTCACAATAATAAACTAAGATAGGTGCAATTATTTTTTAAATGAAGGTGAATACTGTTGACTCTAGACAGTGAGAAAAGACTGTTTCACTCCTACAGCAACCAGCATGCTTTGAGATCTGTTCCTTCCAAGGCCATTGCCCAGACCGTTGTCGTTTTGATATATGACCCAAGCATCTAAGGAGGTGTGCCAATAAAAAGAAAGGCGGTACAATAGTGCATTTTTAAGACAAGTCTAAATAAAAGAAGGAAGAAGCAATAAAACATATTTTGTGAAAATAGAAACGGTGTTAAAAATCAAGGAATTTGCCATTTATAGCTGAATATTCACTAATATTAACAATCATGTTAGGATCACAAAGCAACACATTGAAGGAGTTTAACCTTTTTTTGGTACTATTTCTTGAGCCAGTTTTAACACATGACAAAAAGCATGAATCACCGGCCCTTTTCAAGACACACCCCACCATCCTGCCACACATCACTCTTGGTTTGTGGTTATACCTAGAATCAAGAACAGAGGGTTTACGTGTGTGTGTGTGTGTGTGTGTGTGTGTGTGTGTGTGTGTGTGTGTGTGTGTGTGTGTGTGTGTTAGGGCTGCACGATTAATCGTTAGAAAATCGCGATCTCAATTCATACTTATGTGCGATCTCATTTCCAAATGACAACGATTTAAAAAAAAAAAAAAAGACGATGACGATTGTACCGCATTTTGATCCGGGACGTAATCTACATGAAAACAAGCGCTCACTCTTCCTGCTCAACAAATGACAAGGGCGGAGCCTTATACCACGTGATACAGAAGCTGGCTGCTAAAATTGGCAGGGAAAAAACAACGGAGAGCACGTCAGGGATGACGAGAAAGTGACAGGAGAAAATCCGTCCCGGTCAACCACCCAAACATCAATAACGGGAACCTTATACAGCGCTTCCCCATACCCGTCGAACTCCCACAGGCACAAAGAAATTACGGAGGCTATTACTTATCACCTGACCAAAGATATGGCTCCCATCAACACTGTGCAAAACGAGGGATTCAGGAAAATGATCAACACCCTAGACAAACGCTACACAGTGCCGTCCCACAACTATTTTTCTATTGTTGCACTACCTGCTCTATACACGCAGCGTCGAGCAACAGTGGAGACGAAATTTCAAGCAGTACAACATTTTGCGGCAACGACAAAATGTGAGACATTTGTTGTTTTTATGTTTATTTATTGTGTTTATGTTCAGTCTCAACTGTTACGAAGTTGATGTGCAGTTAATAAGTGCAATAAATATTTATACTGGAAAAGAAAATCGTGAGAGAATCGTGATCTCAATTCTAAGCCAAAAAATCGTGATTCTCATTTTATGCAAAATCGTGCAGCCCTAGTGTGTGTGTTTATCAGTGAAAAAAGCAGGTGCAGTCCTTTGTAGTTCTTTGTATTTCTGACCCAGGTGTGCATGTTAACAATATTATGACCCAGAAATTCCTCTGATGATTTTTGCAGATGACATGAAGTACGATTAAACACACTAGCAAACACCCTCTCTGCAAGCAGTTGTTGTCAGGCCTTTAATTACATAAAGGTGGCGTACATTTACATTACATGTTAAACAAGGGGTTGATGAATATGAAAGTGTAAATAATTGGAACTTATAAGAATGTTTTTACACATATAGATGTTGATAATTGCTGTATGTGTGACAATAAGTTTTGTTCAGACTGACCCATTCATTACAGAGGAAATACATGCAGACATACATATGGTGCACTCATTATAGTAAGATACTCATCACACATATGCAATATAAAAGAAAAAAACAACAGACTTACAGGAAACACATTATATAACATCAGAAAAAAGGGATGAAAAATGATCTGTGAACCCAGTGTTATCAGCTGACTACTGATAAACAGTTAGATGCTCATTGTTAAAGCAGAACCTTATTAATCTTTGAGGAATAAAATCCATTCCCATCACTGGAAGACCATTATGCACTGCTACTTTATAGCATCAAGTGATTAAAAAAACATACCAACAAATGCAGACAAGTGGCTGTGCTTTAATCCCTGGTTAAAATATGAAGACTACATGTGCTGTAGCTGCAACAACCTCAAGCTATAAGGACCAACACTGGCTGAAAGACAAAAAGCAGGTCCATAAAGATTATCAAAATGTATTACTCAGAGCAGTTATGACATCACAGAGTGAGATGAAATGGTTTGAAGTGATTTTAGTGAGTAAATGAAGCAGAATGTTTAAAGTGGTATGACAAGATCTAATAAAATTATGTTACTGCCAAACATAAGTGTATTTACACCACAGTACACAGTACATCTGAACTGCCCAAGGAAAGGCTTTTGTTTGAAAATTAAGTCTTACTCAATTTGCTATTTAAATAACAATCTTACTTACCAGCTCAGTTAGCCCCTACACAGATGGGGGTTGAGTAGTTTAGCTTTTTCCAGCCCTCAACTATCTAAAACTAAAATCTAAAAAATTTAAAATTAGTCATTAGTCAAAAGTAGTCATTATCCAGTGAAATCTAACAATACACATAAATTAAACTGTACCAAAGTTAGAGCTAGCAACACTCCTGTGATTTATCATCTTACATTATATATTACCAGTTTTCTCTTTCTGATCACCTTGGTCAACATGAAATGTAGAGTTCATAAACAGACAAAGATAACCCAGGTAATTACAAAATGAACTTTTTAAATGATGACACTCCCACCCCCTCTTATAATGGAGAAAATATGGAACATGGTGAACCTTTCCAAGAGTGGCTGACCTTCCAGCATGTCAAGGAATCATCCAGGAGGTCACAGAAAAACACAGAACAACATCTAAAGAACTGTAAGACAACACTTGCCTCAGTTAAGTTTATGATTCTGCAAGAAGAAAGAGACTGGGCAAAAATAGCATCCATGGGAGACTTCCAAGACAAAAATCACTGCTCACCAAAGAGAATACAAAGACTCGACACATGTTTTCCAAAAAAACATCCTGATGATCTCCAAGACAAATTTTTCTGTGGACTGACAAAGTAAAAGCTGAACTGGAAGTTTTGTGTCCTCTTTACCTGGCATAAAACTAACACAGCATTTTATAAAATGTACATCATGCAAACAGTCAAACATGGTGGTGATAGTGTGATGCTCTGTGCTTCTGTTGCGGTTTTTGGGACACATACAACCTGTTGTAACTGATCACAACAATGAATTTTGCTTTCTACCAGAAAATCCTGAAGGAGAATTTTTAGCAATCTGTCTGTGTCCTGAAACTGAACTTCATTCAGTTTATGTAGCATGACAATGATCCAAAACAAACCAGTCTGGTCTGAAAGGCTCAAAAACATGTGGCAGGATTGAGCAGGATATTGGCTCACCGATCCACCGTGCTAGGACCTACAGTGATGTTATCAGAACGGCAACACCCTGAGGCTCTCTAGGCAAGTGAAAGAGGACGGGTGAGGATTAGTAAGTGTCAGAGCCACAATCCAGAAAGAGACAAGGAACATTTACAAATACATCCGAAAGATTGTCTCTCAAAATGAGCTGCTCCAAAAATACCTAGGCAGGAAGACAGTAAGAGGAACATGAGGAGGAACAATGATGAACAACCAAGCCCCATCATGGGATGTAGCATTAACAGAGGAAGTGGCTGATTAAAAAAGCCAGTGGAAGAAGAAAAGGCCGGCTTAAAGCACACCACACGGGCTCTGATCATGGCAACACAAAAACAGGGCTTAAGTACCAGATTCACCTCAGACATCAGGACCCAGGTTGCAGACTGTGCAAAGGTGCCTCCAAACCTATCCAACACAATGCAGCAGGATGTAAGATGCAACCTGGGAGTGCATACACTGAGAGGCAAAACTAAGTGGCTGAGATAGTATAAAAGAATATCCATGGTGCATATGGACCAGAAGATCTCAAGATCCAATGGGAGACACCACCAAAGTTGGTTGAGAACAGCGGGGTTAATATCCTGCTGCTGGCCAACCAAACAGACACAGTGAGGTTCAACAATGAAGAAGACTGCAGCTGCGACAGATGTGGACAGTTGTGTACATGAGCACACTATCCAGTTTGAAATCAGTTGAGAATCAGTTTTGTGGCATTTAAAGGCTTTAAAATCTTGATGTAAAATCTTGCCGTATGTGTATCCATGTGTATGCATTAGAAATAAATGCGATACATACTCTTAAAACTCAATTTTGAAGCACTGCCAGTGGTAAAACCTTCACACATTTGCCAGCTTGAAAAAAGGAAAATATAAGTTCTGTAGAATATTTCAGGCAATTTCGGTTACCCATTTTGATAACTAGTGGCAAAAGGTAGTTGTTTTTCATAGAATATCTAAAATATCTATTTCATTGCGCATCCACTTTTTAACTAATGACCATTTGTTTTACTTTGATTTTGTTTTTTCATTTTGCATGAGAAATACATTAACACTCAGCTGGAAGGAATAGGTATTCCAATTTTCCAGACAGCAGTCTGGAAAGTAGCACTCAAAACTGGGGCAACTTGGTACCTGTGTGTCTGACTGTCAACACTGCAGACAGGAAGTAGGAAGAGGAACTTTTAGCTCCTAAAGTTTCTGTTAAAATATGGGTTGGATATACCACTTTCTTGCTTTCAGCCCAAGACCCAATTTTTTACTGACATGACATTCAGTTGCATTCTTGGAGCTAAGAACCCAAAGAAAAATGTGGTTGTCTTTGGCATATGGAAACACTTAGACCTGCAACACATTTTTCATTCATAGCTCATACAATTATGCAAAAGTTGAACCAATACATGTATTATGAGACAGTGTCATAAAGCAAGATTAAGGTTTTATACATGAAATATATTAAGATAATCAGAAAGTGTGAATCCTGGTTTGGTGAACTCAGACTCTATTTAAACATTACAAAGTGTGCAGACTACATGTTTCCCAGGCATTTTAACTAAGCATTTGAGCACACTACTGTAACCATTAACATTTAAGACAAAGTAAAACCAAGTGCTAACATTAAGGGCATCTAATGGTCACCTGATACTGGTCCCAAAAGCAATATGGCCACTTCTGGTTCGGAAAAACTGGCATGATGGCCAGTTTCAAAAAGTTAAAGTTTCAAAAAGTAGAGTCCAAAAGCAATGTGTAATCTCTTAGTGGTTATTTCCATTAGTTGAGTACAGCTGAATTATAAAGCTGCTGAAGATTTAAAAACAATTCATCTAATGTTTATCAAAATAATTCAAAGATAACAGAAAAAAGGCAAAGGATGGACAAGATAAGAAATTAGTAGATGAGAGGGACAACTCCGATGTACTATTTGGACAGAGTATAGTAGATATACTTGATAAAGGGTGTTGAATACAGAAATGAAAGAAGGAGGACAAGAGGAAGACAATAGAGAAGACTCACAGATGTAGTGAAGAAGGTGACAGAGGAGAAAGCTAGGGACAGGGTGAAATGAAGGCAGATGATCCACTGTGGCAACCCCTAAAAGGAGCACCCAAAAGAAGAAGAAAAATTTGAATGGTAAATTTGAATAGAGTCTATCCAGAAAGTATTCACTTCACTTCATTTGCTACACGTTTTGTCATGTTACAGCCTTATTCTAAAATGGATCAAATTCATTTTTCACATTCATTTACCCCATAATGACAAATTCTCACCCTGTGCACAATACTATTTTGAAGTACATTTGGCAGAATTTACAGCCTCGGGTTTTTTTCAGTATGATGCTACAAAGTTTGGCAAGTCAAGTCAAGTCAAGTCAAGTTTATTTATAAAGCACATTTAAAAACAACCGAGGCTGACCAAAGTGCTGTACAATAAAATACAACTATTTTAGGGATGATTTCAACTATTCCTCTTTGCCGAATCTGTCAAGCTCCATACGGTTGAATGGGGAGAATGGGAGAGTCACTGCACAGCCAATTTCAGATCTCTCCAGATATGTTCAATCAGATCCATATCTGAGCTCTGATTGGACCACTCAAGAATGTTCACGGGGTGGTCCCAGAGTCACTTCTTTGTTATCTTGACTGTGTGTTTAGGGTAGTTGTCCTGCCAGTCCAAGATCCAGAGCACTCTGGAGCAGGTTATCATCAAGAATGTCTCTGTATAATAATGCATGTTTCCCTAGACCATGACTAGTCTTCCAGTTCATGCTGTCCAAAAAAGAATGGGAGTCATTCCAGTGCCTTTTGGCAAACTCCAGGCAGACTTTCATGTACCATTTACTGGCCACTTTCATCTGGCCACTTCACAATACAGGCCTGATTAGTGGAGTGCTGCAGAAAAAGCTGTCCTTCTGTAAGGTTCTCCTCTCTCCAAAGAGCAATGCTGGAGCTCTGTGACAGTGACTGTCAGGTTCTTGGTCGCTTCCCTGAATAAAACAACCCTACCCAGATCACTCTATTGGCTGGAAAAGTTGGTGGTTCCAAACTTCTTCCATTTATGGGTGACGGAGGCCACTGTGCACATTTTGACCTTCAACGCTGCAGAAAGTTTTCTGTCACCTTCCACAAACTTTTTTCACTTTGCCATGATTGGGCAGTAGGTGTAGAATTTTGAGATAACAAATGAATGAAATCCATCTTGGAATAAGGCTGTAACATAACAAACTGTGGAACAAGGTAAGCGCTGTAAATACTTTCCAGGTGCACTGTAGGTTATGATGAGGTACAACCTGGACAGGATGCAGGTCTATCACAGAGCTAACACAGAGACAAACACTGACATTTACATTTATATTCACATCATTGATCACTTTAGAATTACCAGTTTACCTGCATTTGGCTTGTGTTTTCTTTCTTCTTTTTTATTTTCTCATAAATCCACTTCACACAACAGCATAATTTATTATTATTTTTATCACGACTACAACATACAGGAATTCTTTTATTTATGTTGTTTAGGCTGAATATTGTCCAGACAGTTAACTCTCAGATGAAAAATTAGACTGGAAACAGAAACAAAAGTCAGAAATAACATTTTAACAAGATGGGATATTCTATAAATTTAGTCTTACATTTGACACTACTGTACAAAGCACTTTTTATTCCAAAGTGGAGGAAAGCTGGATCAAATGCCACACTCCTTTAGTTGTGTGCTTATAAAGATCCAGTTGCAAAGGAAATCAGAAAGGCCTGATGGGTGGATGGACAGCTTCAGAAACCGCCTCACCCAAACAGCTATACAATATTTGACAAGAAAAGCTCTAAAAGCTTTATTATACAGAAAACGCATTTCCTACATCTGCTTTGTAGGTGGTTGTTTGTAAAAATTTTGCACAACCCCCCTTCTCCCTAGTCAGGAGAAGGGTCATGTGCCATGTTGATATAAAATAACCTGAACAGGGGAAAAAAATTGCCAAGCTTTTAATTATTATTACATTTTTCATCGTTTGGATGATGAGAAAGGATGATGTGCATCTCGTCTTCTCCTTATCCATCTCATCTATTTCACATCTGACATTACAGAGATAGACTTAAAATAACACTGTCTTGGGAGATTTCAGGGTGCTGTGTGTCATGTGGTAATCTCACATTCTTAAGAAGATATAAAGGGGGTGGGAAAGTAGTGTGGGTGTTGTGAGTGCTTTTGAGGATTGTTGAGGAATAGCTAAACTGCGCTGTTCAATAGGAGTCTTTACAGACTGCTATCAGCAGCTCTATAAGGGTGATACAGGTCAGATGCTAATCCTACAATGCTTGGTGAGAAGAGACGGTTCCACATAGATGACATAAAAAGGATAAGTCAGGGGTCAGGGCTCTTACAGCTTTATGCCTTTTATTTCTGCTTTACTGAACATATTATACCTGAATATGAGTGTGCCAGCCAAAATATACAACTTGATGCTCTGCCTAATTCACATTTTCATCAAAGGACTTTTTGTAGCTACTGGAGTTACATAGTTAAAATTACAAAATAAATGAAATCCTAAATCTAATCCTACACTATAAAAATGGAATTAAATATGGATAATAAGTAAACACACAGACCAAAAAGAATTAAAGGTAGAAAAGCTTACTGTTATTACCTAAAATGTCCCGTTCTCTGTTTGTTGCATTATTTTTATTATTACTGTAAGTTGCTTGGGTTATATTTTTGCAGTTTCTTTAGGAAATGGACAAATTGTGGAATGATTTATTAACATTTGAAAACATAGAAATAAATACAGTATAAAAGGAAAAACAGAGTCTGTATAGTTCTACCAGGCTTGGTCCTCAGCCAGAAAAGGGTGGAGTGCCAACTCTGGGTCAGGGACAACTTCCTGCCCCAAATGGAGGAGTTTAAGTATCTCGGAGTCTTGTTCACGAATGACGAGAGAAGGGCGATTGACCGGCGGATTGGTGCTGCGGCTGCAGTGATGCAGACGCTGTGCCGGTCTGTCGTGGTGAAGAGGGAGCTGAGTGTGAAAGTGAGACTCTCAATTTACCGGTCGATCTATGTCCTTACCCTCACCTATGGTCACGAGTTGTGGGTAGTAGGGATGGGTACCGGTAATGGCATAAACGGTAGTAACCAGACCGAAAAGAAGCGCACATTTCGGTGTTTTATTTCGGTGCTTTTTTTTTTCCTGAGATGTGATACACTTTGGATTCTAGACAATCATTTTGCCTTTGCAAGGATAGTAGGTGGGCCCAGGTACGTACGTTCTTTTAGAGCAGAGCTACAGATTAAAAATGCCCAAGGCGAAGCGGCTGTACTTCACAGCAAAAGATGCAAACTCAGCAGCCTGCAACGAGTGCTTTAAGGTGGTACTGTGATACTGTGCAAAGGAGGTAACACCTCGAATCTGACGACGAACCTGGCGATGCATAGCGTTTTTTAAAAGCCGAAAAATGCGTCGTATTTGATAGCTTGTTGCGAGGCCTCACATCGAGCACATCTACTGCGGGTGTGGTGCCCGTTATCGGACCCGGAGTTATCCCCCAAGAACCTGAAGAGTAGAGTCCTGGCCCCTAGCCCTGCCAGTGTATGATGTGTATGGTGTATGAAGAAATGATGACGGATGATGATGGCAGCAGCAGCCGTTCTTCTTTGGGCAAGTAGCTTAATGTTCGTGTGTAATTTACGTTGAGTAGGCTAACCACGCTCCCTTCACCCTGGCCAAAAAGGCTAAAATGACCAAAGAAAAAGTGGAAAACAGTTAAACATGAGAGGTTTTTGGACAAAGTTTGTATTCTTCATTCTTTAGGCACCAGTTCGAGCACTGTTTAAGCACCAGCACCATTTCAAAAGTACCGGTTTGGCACTGGTATCGGATAAAACCTAAACGATATCCATCCCTAGTGGGTAGTGATCTAAAGAACAACATCCCGGATACAAGCAGCAGAAGTGAGCTTCCTCCAAAGGGTGGCTGGCCTCTCCCTTAGAGATGGGGTAAGAAGTTCAGCCATCCGGGAGGGGCTCAGAGTAGAGCTGCTGCTCCTCCACATCGAAAGGAGCCAGTTGGAGTGGTTCGGGAATCTGACAAGGATACCTGCTGGGCACCACCTGGGTGAGGCGTTCCAGGCATGTCCCACCGGGAGGAGGCCCCCGGGGCAGACCCAGGACACGCTGGAACATTATATCTCTCAGTTGGCCTGGGAATGCCTTGGTGTTCCCCCGGACAAGCTTGACAGAACTATACAGACAAATATGATTACACAGAACTATATTAACTATATTATATCTTGTAGGACATTGCAAAGGTCTTCTTTAGATGTTGGCAGCCTGTTGTTCCGTTCTCTGTCAAGCTGATCCAACACTTGAGCCCCTTTTTCCATTTGTAACTACTCGGATCGACTCATGGATCACAACGACTCGACTTGGATCGACTGGTTTTCAATTACAATCCAGTACTACCTAACGTGCGAGGTTGTCATTGTAGCAGCATGTCCGAGCATCCACACGAACAATACAAAAAAGGTAGACATCGATGCAAGAATATACCTGCTGTTCAGTCTGTGGCTTTTCGTCAGATCAATGATCAATGCGTTCTTTGTTGTAGGCATTTCATGACTTATTGAGTGAAGCTACTGACCAGCCAATCGGTGGCATGCAGCCTGACGACGTGACATTTTGGTACCTGCGTGGACTGAAACCCCAGGCGAGCAGGTACTAAAAAAGTACCTCGGACCAGTTACTATGACCTAATGGAAAACCCTGAAGCGCATGTCAGACCCTGCCGAGTTGATCCAAGTAGGTACTAATGGAAAAGGGAATGACGTCCAGTAATGCTTTTACTTAATTGGGACTCTGCCTGGTTTCATTGTCAAGCTGAAAAATGAAGCCGTTACCAATCGGATGCTTATGGTATTGCATCTTAGTCTTTGTTGGATTCCTTTCTTGTTTCTTAAGGACTTTCAAATACTTTTCCCCGGCTTTACACGTTTTCGTACTCCACTTGACCAGTTTGCTCAGATTTTTTAAGGATACATTGCACACCAGGAGTTTTCAGCTTATAACCCTTTTTGAATGATCATTTTGTTACAAAAATACAATTACACGCCTATCACACTGCATCATATTTGGATTTTTTGTTGTGTAATCTCAACTAAGGAAATAGGAACAGATGATGCACTTTTGCACATAGCCACAACACAAGTTTATCCCTTCATTTAGATTGTTTTTTTATGCTTAAATGATTCATAGGTCAATGTTAAGCAGCTTAGCAAAAAACATATAACTTATTAGCATCTAAATTACAAAACTAGGAAAGCTAATTTATGTGTGTAGGTACAGGTACTTAGACGGCAATGGATTATTTATCAAAAGTGACAAATAACTGTGATGACAAAAAAATAAACATTCATTTTTCACTTTTCCTTTGTAAGAATCCTGGTAGAATTACATTCAAATAAGCAAATAAGCTAGAGCAATAATTTTGGGGGCATTTAAAAACAGAGTTTTACTTACATATCTTTTGCATGCAACTTGTCTTAGGCTGCAGGTTTCCTTCCACTGTTTCCAATGGCACTAAAGCATATAAAAACGTCAAGATGAGGTCTGGCAGACCTTCGTCTGCAATGACAAGCCAGCCGCCCAAGGCCATATTGTCGAGTAAGAATGCCTTTCAGTGTTAAAATTCAATATTTTCCTACTGAAATCAGAATAGGACTCTAATATTACTGCACAATGTCAAGCTTGTTAAGCAGTGCAGGAAATGCTGCCGACACTGAATGCACGGACAGAATGGGTGATAATGAAATCCCATCACTGATGGCAATACTAATTAGCTAGTATACATGGCTCAGATGATTTGGCAGGATGAATCATATCAAGCAGTATTACAGTTACGAATATCAAACAACACACAGGAACTGAGAGAAGGAACACATTTACTAAAACAGATAAACTTTACTACAAGAAAATAGGTCATCTATATGTATGTCTAATCAGGCCCAAAAGACTACTTAATATTGTTAGAGCTGTGTTAGAATAGTTCATTCAGCCTGTTAGTCTGTCTCTGTGTATAATGTGTGTCTGTGTCATTCTACACTGTGAAAAAAAAAAACATTTTTCCAATAAATTTCACAGAATGTTCCTGTTACTTTTAGATTCATGAAATATGATTAAAATACAAAAAATATTATAAGTAGTTTCTATAATTTAGAATTCCTGTGAATTAAAATACATCCAGTATCAATGTTGAGCTTGCCAACATCTACCTCGTTACTCATGTCTACGCCCATCAGCCGGCGAGCACTGTGAGGGTAATAGACGATGCTCAGGATTTGCTACAAGTCTGTTGTGGTCAGTGTCATCCTCTGTGCTGTTGCATGCTGGTGCAGCAGGTTGAGGATGCCAACAGTCTCAATGAACTGATCAACAAGGTCAGTAATATTATTGGGATGGATCTGGACTCTCTTAATGTGGGGTCGGAGAAGCAGATGTTTTCCAAGATAAGGACAGTGCTGGACAATGCCTCCAACTCACTCCATGACATACTGACCAGTCACAGGAACATGTTCAGTGAGAGACTAAGATTACCTAAATGTACCACTGAACAACACAGGAAATCACTCCTGCGTGTGCTGTACTATTCCTCCATCTGAAGCGCAAGTACACACTGCAGTAGTTTCTCACCCAAATATCTGCACATTCTCTACAGAGAAAATATCAAATTATACTATGATAATAGAGGCACCTCAATGTCATTTATGTTTAACTTGTGTAGTATACTGGGATATTTATAATTAGAGCTATTTGTATCTATTAAAGCTTCTTTGTTATATTTTGTAACTGCAGTTAATTGTATTATTTAATGTAGTTTAGTGAGTTACTGTTTTTACTGTCTTGGAGTAACTGTAAACAGATAATTTCTTCAGGGATTAATAAAGTATTCTGATTCTGAAAGTATATTACAGTGGACTCCAAATTTCATCACTGATTACTAATTGTTTGGGGTTTTTTATTATTGAATTCATAAGAAGATAAATTCCAGCAAAAGATCAAAAAATGAACGACACTTCCAGCTGGCTCCTGGCAGTCAATTTTTCCTTGATTAATGACATTGTGTGAACCTGCTCCCCACCTGAGAAGAGAACAGGAAGCCAATGCCGTACCAGCTAGTTCTGTTTGCCCCTATCTCTGGTGTATGATAATCAATCTGGATGGCTACAGGCTAGAAGCATGATTCCAACTAAATGACTAACAGTCTTTGTTCTGTTCTTCCTCGCACAAATGACACACAAGTCACATGTGTTCTACAGCCCTATCCTGCTCTCCACATTTAATCTCCTGGCATCTTTACCACACTCTTGAGAATGTGCTCGGAGACACTGCAAACCTTCTTGCAACTGCATTCTGGTTGAGCTGGACTACTTGTGCAAAGTGAATGGACTGCTTGTACCTTCTCATCCTACCAGTATGTCAAGGACACAATCAAAATGCAAAATTAGATAAAAATCAGTCAGGATGGATTAGGATAGAGCAATGGTCTTTTCCTTTGCTTGAGTGTGGACAATCGTTTCATGTTTCCCAGTGAACTGTACTTAAAACATAACTTTACTGTCTACAAGTGTTCAAATACCTTCATGTGTCTCCATTTTATTTATCTAGCTCATTAAAAGCGATTTGGAATACTGTTACGTTTCGGTGTTGTCAGTGTTTTGTTTTTTGCGTGACTGTCATGTATTTCCTGTTTTACTTTGAAAGTCTGTGTTATCTTAGTGTGTTCAGTTTACTTTTCCTTGTCTCGTCAGGTCTAATTTGCCCCAGCTGTGTTTCCCTCCTGTGGTCCATTCCCTGATTGCTCCTTCTATGTATTTAAGCCTTGTGTTTCAGGATGTCATGGTCGTGATCTCCCCCCGTGTTGTAAATAAATAGTTTGTTGTAAATAGTTGTGAATGGGTTTGTCAATACTTTCGTTATGGGATATTTTTGTTTTGGGATTTTGGTGGAGAGCCTTCGTGGTTTTATTTTCCTTATTTCTGTTTTTCTACGTTGCACCCCGGTTGCCTAGGCCGGGGTGTAACAAATACAGCACTTTCATAACAAAATGTCAGGAGCTTTCTTTTATGGTTTATTTATTAACAAATTAAATATTGAGACACAATTCTTAATTGTTTAAGAGTTGACACTGAAAAATTAAATCTTCTTATTATGTAATTTTTGGTGAACCACAGTTTAGGTTTAAATAACTTAACATTTATATGAAGTGATGAAGGTTTTAAGGAAAAATATGTGGTATTACAGCAGTATTGTGATATTATTAAGCAAAGTAACAGTAATATTTTACTAAATGCAAATGTTCATATGCATTAAAGACACATGATTGCACGTGGAATCATATCTAATCAATCAGTATGTATTTGCATCACAGGCAGTGTTGGTCAAGTTACTTGAAAAAAGTAATCAGTAACTAATTACTGATTACTTCCCCAAAAAAGTAATCCCGTTACTTTACTGATTACTTATTTTCAAAAGTAATTAATTACTTAGTTACTTAGTTACTTTTTAAAAACACGATTTACAACCTGAATAGGTGATAAAGCGATAGATCTTTCAGCCCAATTCTACTTTTTCTGCATAATCCATCATACAAAATGTAATCAAATGGAAAAGTCTCTTTTTCTAACTTGTTTTATTAGTTTTAATCTTTTAACTTTATGCATCAAGCAAAAATGTAATTATATGCAACATTCTCTGAGTTGAATAAATTAGTTTAACATTTAAACCTATTTTCTACACATTCCAGCACATAAAATAAAATATTTTTTGTGTTTACACTCACTCTTTCAAATAGATGCAAGTAAAACACAGCAGAACATAAATAAAGTCAAAGACTCAGCGGTCCTGTTGCTCTATTTTCACCTGTAAAGCAGGACTGCGGTAGGCGGAGGTTTACCCTGGTGCAGGTGTGCCGCGGTCAGTTGAAGAATCCGCGAGTTTCTCTGTGAGTTTTCCATTACGTCGTAGCTACTCGGTGCTTGCTTGGAAGTTTAGGGGGGTTTTTCGTTGTAAAAATAAGTTTTCTTCCCACGCACGATGGACACTAATGTTTTTGTCACTTTTTATGGAATCAAACTCAAAGTAAGGTCAGTACTTCCACGCTTTAAACGCTGCACGCTCATACTCTCTCCCACAATCGATATGTGATCCATTGTTGATCTGCTCACAGCTGTTGTCACTAACGGCGCACTCGCTTACGTCACTGTCGTGAGACATTCTCGCAAAAAATCACGGTTTTAGTAACGCAGTAACGCAGCGTTCCTACGGGAAAGTAACGGTAATCTAATTACCGTTTTTGCAATAGTAATTCCTTACTTTACTCGTTACTCAAAAAAAGTAATCAGATTACAGTTGGGCAGTAACTGGGCAGTAACGCGTTACTTGTAACGCGTTACTGCCCATCTCTGATCACAGGTGACCAGACATGAAAGTAGTCAAGCAGCACCTTCATTATAAGACAGTTTATTTCACCAACTAGTGAAATAAACTGTCAAACTGGTCTGGGACCAAAACGTCCAGTGTCATTATAGTTCAATAATAAAATCAAATAACTTTTTTCCATTTTTTTTTTTTCATTGTGAGCAATGAACAAGATCCAGTCCAGTAGTTATTGTTAATATGATTAGTGAGTCAGTCTTGAGTTTTGATTGTACCTTGCACTTGGTCCAGTGACAGGGGGGATATGCTGTATTCTGAACTGAATTATTATCTAAGAAAATAGATGGATGGATATTAGTGTTGTTTAAAAAAATTATTAAACAATTATCTTTTGACCTGATGAGTCAGATCAAAGTCATTGGCTTTGTTCTCAAAGCATGGTGAATGTTTGAACCAAATTTCAAAATCTATCCAGTCAAAATAGCTGACATTAATCTAAACTGAAAAACCAAGAACCCATTTCTAGAGCATTGCCGCTAGCATGCTAAAAACTCTAATCTCCATAAGATACCATGGCTCTAAGTAAATCCCCTGCTGCAATACACAAACTAATCTAATCACAAATCTAAACATCTAACATTAAGATCAAATAAATGGCCATGTGCAAAGTCCTAAACTAGTAAACAACTTTATTCAATGTCTCAATGTCTCTCTTTCTTGTGACTCTCCAATTTCCTTTTTAGTCACAGTGTTGAAGAGTCACACCCAACTAGGCTACATATATCCTTCCTTTATCACAGTTTTCTTTTCATCCTTAAATCTAATCTGTGCTATCCAATTAAGCAGAAACACCCCCTCCAAACACACAATCAATTCGATTGAGGAAGGATTATCCTGCAATAATGTGAGCAGGATGCAAGATGTCAGTTCAATTGAAATATCTGTTGAATATTAAAAGAACCAAAATGATTGTCCCAGGACAAATCAAACACCAAGGCCTCAAAGACATTTGGTAGTTCGTTAGCTTGTGGTCGCCTCGATTTTTTACCAAAGAGATCCACACAGTTTAAAAAACACTTTAAAATAATAACTGAAGATGAGCACACATTTGCCTAAAATGTGTAGATTCCTATTGTCCACCGATGCTCTATAGCAGCAACTTGCAGTTTAGCATACTTATCAGAATCATAATAACATTATGAAGCTGCACAGAGAAACTGGATTAAAGAGTGTGACATTTGTTAGCAGTTTGATATTTGGTGTCGAAGGAGGAGGCGTCAAAGACTGAGGGAAAATAGGAGAGCTTCATTATCAAGTGACTCAATCATACTGAGCTTGAGTCATTTGATAATTAAGGATTATTGTACAGTTAAGGTAATTAAGTAGAGCTTTGAATTCATAAAAAAGCAACATGCAAAGAGTTGTTGAGACAAGTTACATCACTCTCATAACTGTAAAGTATATGAAACAGGAGCCGTTGGCTGATTAGTTTAACATCAAGAGGGGAAATGAGGAGCTAACTCTTCATAACAGGACATCTCTAAAATAAACCCACCAGTCAACATATTACACACTGATCCTTTAAGCCACTGAAAAAAGGAAGTAAAAGAAAGTGTTTCACTGTTTGTTTATGATGGTAAAAGGTTATGTAAATTTGGGTCAGTGACTTTGTTTTGTTTTTTGGCCGCTGTACACCACAGCAGAGGATTTTAAATCAAATGATGAAAATGAAGACTTTCAGGAGCAGATAAAATTTATTCCAAAACTTGGAACTCTTGACATGAGATGCAAAGAGATACAGATGCATGCAAAAAAAAACAATATATCTCAGAGAGAGGCAACAAAAACTTTTAGTGCTGTCAAATCAGCAGCATAGTGAAACTGCATCAGTACTGCTTATTGATGACGATGTAGCAGAATGAATTCTGAAGTATACAGGGTTATACTCTCCAAATGCTGCAAAATGTTTGGACATTGCCACGCAGTGCAAATGAATAATGACCTAAAGCATGCTGCAAATGTGACCCAATAGTTTCTAAAGCTTTTAAAAACAGCTGTGTATAAAAATGGCTGCAATTCTTTAAGCTATGCTACAACAATGTCAAACACCTTGAATTAAACCTGAGATTCTGTGCAATCTTATGTTGATTATTTGATTTAAAATCCACTGTGGTAGTGAACACAATGTCTGTTTTTGCATGGTTTTGCAGAGCTTCAATGACACGATGACACAATGAAGATGACTTTTGATTCTTGTCCTGTTGAACTTGTGGAATTGGATAGCAATAAAGGCCTATCTCCCCTCACCACACTCCCTGCCGGTAACTGATGCCCTCAGGGGTCGGTGCGTTGGTGGTTCTTGGTGTCCGGGGCTGGGCGCTCAGGTATGTACCAGCTCACTCCCGGTGACTACTTGGCGGGGCCTGGTGCCTGTTGCTCGGTCAGGCCTCTTCCGGGGCAAAGGGGGCCCTCGGGCCTCTGGGCCTGTGGCTCGGTTCACTCTGGCACAGCTGGACACACTGCAGCCCCCTCTGGCTTCTGCTCCGTGGCTACTGGGTGACCCCTCATCTGGGGCTCTCCTCAGCTCTTTTCAGGAGGGTGGCACAGATGCCCCTCCGGTGGTTATCCTTGGGCTCTCGCACTCTGGGGCCTCTGGATGTCTGGGGCCCCGGATCTCCTCCATGCCTGCTTCATGCCCTGGGGGACGGGGCTATGGCTCTCTACATCCTCTAGCAGACCATTACATGGGGAAACCTTTTGAATACAAGCGCGCTGATCCACACAGGTGTGCACACGGGTGTTCACTGTTCATAGACATAAACTACACCTTTATTGGCTGCTATTTCCAAGGACATTGTGCGCTGTCGGTCCTGCTTGCTACACAACAACATTCAATATTTAGTATTTACTGCTGTTTACACTTAGCTAGATTAATGTGATGGTGTTGTGTTTAGTATGTTGCTCTGTTTTTTTTGCTTGTTTTCTCTTCTTTTTCTCTCAACAGGTGATCCCGGAGGTTTTTTTCTCTTCTTTCTCTTTTTAAGTGCCCTCTCTCACTGTCCCTCTTCCCTTCTGTTTTTCTTTTCCTTCATCTTTCTTTCTCCCTTTCCTTTCCCTCAGTCATGTCTGTCCCGTCTGTAACAACTGAAAATAAAATAAATAATAACAACAAAGATCGATCAAATGGACCAATACGGCAAGGTTATCATTGGGTATCCTTGTTGGTCTTCAGACAACAATTCTGACGGCTAAAGAACCAAATGGGACAGGCAAAAAAAAGGAATTGTAAAGCAATTCGCTGATGAATTTTTAAATTACAGCCAAAACATATTTTTGAGGTCATAGTGATCTTGACTCTAAGTGAACATTATGCAGAGACACTCCATTCACCAGAATGAGTACGATGTCACTCTGATACTTACCTCTGACCATCAGTTGGTTATTTTTAGCATTCTATATTAGAAGAATTTCCCTGAAAATGGTTCAACACATTTTCATCATTCCAATAATTATATTGAATGAAATTGAGCTCAAAGTAATACTTACAGTCTTCAATATCATTAAACTAGTAGAAATAAGTATACCAGTCCTGCTGCCTTGATAGTCATTTCCAGAAATAGCAGAGTGGAGTACACTATATTAAATTTATCATTAGCTCTCTTTTTATAAAATTCAGCTAGTCAAAGCAATTATTCAGATCTCAAAATATGATTTGAGAGTTGATCAAGAGAATATCCAAGCTTGTCAATCTTATTGAGGGAAGTAAGGCAGAGGTGGGAAACTTGTAATCACTGTTTACTATTATGTGTTTGCTAAAAGGTCCAAGAAATAGTGATAAACTGTGAAATTACTTTTGAAAAATGGCCACACATGTCAATGCAACTTCTGGGATGATTATTTTTGGAACACTGGGCGAAAAGGTATTAAATAATCTAGAATGTCATTTGGGTGAGCAAACCCAAATCCAGCTTGCTCAACCAACAGAATTCCTTTATTTTCTGGAAATAGCCTTAAATGTGAATGCATGAGTATTTTTACTGTATATGTGCCCAACGAGGAATTTCACAGGACTGAATACGATGCATATATCCATGAACATAGATTCCATTTTTTAAATATGTTGGGCTTAATTTTTCTTTAAATCTTAGCTGGCTTACTCTTTTAGTATCCAATAGGTCAACAGAAAACCTCTTTGGCATTAGGTTAGGTTTGTTATAAGACTTCCATTCAATGTAAACAGGTTGATGAGCTCAATGGTAGAATTAAACACTAAGGCAACCGATAAAATCTCACCAGGGCTCTGACAACCTGGTGATTTTAAGAGGTTGAGGTTAAATAAATAATTACATAGCAAAACCTCAAATCACCTCTTTAGTTAAGTAATCAGCTGTGTTTACTTTTGCTCCTCAATCTTTTTTATAATAATATCATTACCCTCTACCAGTTAACAATCACATGTACATATAATAAGCTGTTAGAGTCCATATTTTAACAGTGACTGCATGAGATGTCTAAAGAAAAAAGCAGTATATGTGAGTACTGTTGCAGACATGTGGGAGAGCTGATCCTTCCTCTAAGAAATGAATATATCCAAAGTCTTTCTACCTCAGCATATCTAAAGAAATGGCAGTGGGTCGTTGAGTTCACTGATGTGTGGAGGGCCATATCATTCCACTTACAGTGCAGAGCTCTGCTCGCTGCGGGAGTAAAGCAGTTTGAGTTGGTTTAGAGAAATAACCTGCCATACCAGCTGTTCGCTCTGTCTCGTAATTGCCCTTATCATATGAAAGTCTACTCCTGACTGCCTTTAAGCTTGCAACTAGGGAGCCTCTGATTATCTGAAGGACTGCAACCTCATAGTTGGTTGTTGGACGTATTCGACTATGGAGAAGATTAGAAGAAGGGATTCCCTCCCTCAGTAAACATGGAAAAACTTTGATAGGTGTGCTAGTAAAGAGTCCAAGAAAAGACATGAATGAATGACAAATAGTTTGTTAAAAGGACATTTACTCTGTGTTCTATGTTATATAAAAGTTATCAGGGGTTACCACACTGACTGAAGAAAGGAGGGTCAAATTTAGAATCTGAATGAGGGAACTGTAGAACTGGTTTCACGATAGAAAAAAGGATTTTCCAGCTCCCATACAACAATTCTCTGATTCAAGCTGGCTTTTGTCCAGTTTTCCTCACCAACATGTTTCCTAAACACTTTAACATGTCTATTTTACTTACGATCCAGCTTAGACTGCCAAATTTAATTTTCAAGCATACCGATCTGCTGCCAAATTCAACAACTGGAATTGACTATGCAGGTGTCTAACAATAGTAATTACACTTTTTAGAGCTGTCAGTAAAACAGCATACTTCTACAAAGCTAACCAAAACCAAACGGCCTAACGCTTGAATACTGGCCAAGGAGTCGCTCCATGCAAACAGCTAAAGCTTGACATTAGACTTTGCTACACAGTCTGAGAGCCAGGCAGAACTAAAGTACTGATTGTCAGGTAGGTTTATGCAACTCTTACTTACTATTCATCTTTATGGGCACGGCACAACCTGATATTACAGCAGAGTGTGTAATAGACATGCGAGTCCACTGTGTCCGTTTCAGGCTTTGCCTCTCTAAGGCGTGAAATGGACACGCATGCAGACGTTGCAGTACCAGCAGGGGGAGATTTAAGGCCAGGAAGTTGCAAGTGACCAGGGTCCTTCTAGGCCAGAAACAATTAAGGCTAATATGTACTTACATGCAATTATAATTTAAATAATGTCTGTTTAAAACATTTCCTGTGATTTTTTTCATTCATTTTCTTCAATAAAATATCTCCCTCTGCTGGTACTGCAGCTTCAGGAGATTAAACTACACCACTAAAAAGAAATAGTCTTCAGATGGAAAATGGATTCTGGTTTTTATTGTTTTTCTTCTGATCACCTCTTACTTGTCATTAGTTTCCTGTTTTATGCTAGCTGGTGAAATAACTGTGGTTTTGGAGCCACAGGTGTCTGTGTCAAAATTTGGTCTATTCAGTAAATATCAAGAGATTTCACTTTATAATTCAACACTTTATCTTGTGATGAAAACAAATAAGCTGATGCTCAATGGAATCATTTTACAGAGTTTTGGAAGTGACAATGTAGCCCATGAAGCTGAATGAATCAAGCATTCAGCCAACCTCCCTGCTGGATCTCTCTATATTTGCTAAAACATCTAGTAATAGAACAGTTTTTAGCGTGTTCATTTTTATAACATTATTTACATTTTTTTCTTTATAATGTTACAGTATAAGTTCTGAAGCACTGACTCTGATATAAACTTGACAGGAGGTTTTAAATCCTTCCCACACTGACTTCTAAATAATCTGACTCTCTGCAACCAGAAGTTATATCTCTGGTGGCGATGTGAAAGAATGCAGGTTTAAATTAGTTTGCATTTGCTTCTTCATCTCTCGTATACAGTGTATGTTTTAACATAAACTATAGGACCCCACTGTATTCCCTTGAATCCATAAACAAATCCATCTATCTTCTAAGCAGTGACACTGCCTACAGCCGCGGCCGAATCCTACGGGCATGGAGTGAGTGAGACTGTGAGAAAACAGTGAATATGTACAACATGTGCAGAATTATAAGCACCTGGAGATAAATTGAAAGCCCTAAACTGTCGGTAGGTGCTTATTGACATACAGCCTATCTGATGTATCAGAACCTGTGCCGGGACAAGTGATGATATTCCAAGGTCTTGACTTTCCAAGAGCCATCATGGGGGATTTACAGCCATCTGTTGCAGGAGCTTCTCTTCACCTCCATTTTTGGACGTGTGTGTGTGTGTGTGTGTGTGTGTGTGTGTGTGTGTGTGTGTGTGTGTGTGTGTGTGTGTGTGTGTGTGTGTGTGCAGATGGGGATCAGTTCTCTCTCACTGTTGTCCCTTCTCTTTGTATTCTTGTCACTCATCCATCTTTACTACATCTCGTTTATCTTGCTGACTTTGACTCATACTGTGATGATGCTCAACACTAAGACAAAGGTCATATTTAAAGAGTCAGTGAGACAGCGTGACTGTAAAAACATCCCGCATGATCTCCCATGTGTGCTGGAAATATCTCAGCTCATCATCCATCAACGATTATATCAAAACAGAAATGGAAGGCAATTTTTAAAAATGACCTGATGCTACTCTACATTACACAATCTACAATAACACAGCTCGGCTCAAATGCAGTACTAATGACATACATCTAATTACCATATAGCACTGTGAAGTCTTCAGCCACTGCTAATTTCTTTATATATAATATAATTTCCAAGGAGTTAGGCTTTCTTGTATGCTCTGTTGTATACTATATATATACAGTATACTGAATATGAACACCCCCATCCTGTCACTGCCACAAGAATTGTTAACATACCACAGGCAAGCCGGCACAAGTATTATTTGACTGAAGCAGCCAAATATAAACTTATGAAGTAAGCATGTTATATTTTTTTTTACTTATCACAAATCTTCCTTACATATTTAGTCTCTGAGCGTTTTTGTTAAACTTGTAATGTTTTGTGATGAATGTTGTAGACAGAAATTGTACTTAGAGTTTGTTTACACCCCCAACAAAACAGTCAACAGAAACCAGCAAAATTCCCGTCTAATAACAAATTTGGACTTTTCCTGTCTTTTAAGAACAACTTTGCATCTTACAGAAGAACACACATAGCAGAAAGTAAGCCCTCTGTTAACTGAGCTGCTTGTTAACCATCTTCACAAGCTGTTATCCGGGACAGCCAGTGTGTCACATAACTAATCTCCTCATAAGATCTCAGATGGAACTGAGGGGGGATTAGAGCAGAGGATCGTGATGTACATTATGCACACCTGGAAGTGCCATAATATCCGTGTGGTAATCAGCAGAGATAACAGTAAGTATAATTTCTTTGATACATCGCTTGTTTTATGATACGTGCTACGGAGCATCACTTTACACTTACAGTCTCTTCATCTTTACAAGGACATTGTTTGCGCAGTAGCTGCCTTCTTCAGGTATGTCTCCCACTGTTCAAACTACAAGCAGCAGCTTCAGTAAACAGAACTGTGATGTAACAAGCCAGTGGGCTGCAGAGGAGCACAGCACAGAGATAGAGGCAGAGCTGCACTGCCATACATCTAAACCAAGCAGCAAGTTCAGTGCATTGTCGATTCACTGCAACCCTTGAATCCTTTTTACACTGTGGGTAATAATAGAAAGAGAGCCTTTTTATTAGCACCCATCATGCAACAGGAAATGCAGTGCAGAACAGACGAGACACTTAGAAGAAATAAAAATGGTGAGATAATGGCTGGTGCGGAGGTAAAAATATAGCATACGTAAAATAGAAATGGTTCCCTGTATTAGGTTTCGTTTCAGAAGCTGTTGGAACATTAAAAAAAAAAGAAGAAGATTTTTCAGTGTGCTCTTTGGTAGTAAGAAATGTTTAAAACTGGTCAAGTCTGTCTCCCTCCCACCTTTATATTTACATCTACGAGTTTTCTCAAAGGTCGCGCTTTTAAAGCTGCTAATTTAACGGTTCACACATGCACACACATCATTCCACTACCCCGACATGTATCTGACCATCGCTCGAACACACACACAGTGAGAAAGACACATTGTTCTTCTCTTTATTACACCTGTGGTTCAAAGTGTGGGAGGCAGGAGGACTGCTCTGTTTTTATGTTAATGTACACTTACTATGAAAATAAGTGTGCTGTGTGCAGGAATTAAAATATGTAAATTAGCACCGATGCTAAAGAGCAGACTAGTTGAAGATGCTCGAAGTCATTTGACGCGGACTTTGAACTGCAACAGAGACATGACAGCGTGGTGGTGCAACTGAAAAGCAATCCAGCCACATCAAGGGCATATACAGCATCCTAACATCTGGGGTCTGATCAGCCTAGTCTCACGGCAAAACGGTAATAACTACTTTGGTCCACATTGCAAACGATAAAAAAAATGGTAAATGGTAAAAAAAAAAAAAAAAAAAGCTGACATTTCTATGCGCAGTAATTCATATTTTGCAGCATGAGTCATTGCCGGACCTGCTCATCCTTCTGTGTGCATACCTGGAATTCATGAGATCGAAAGAGCAGCAGCAGCAAGACCCAGCACAGAACAAAGCAGCCAAGAATGACAGGACTCTGATTAAGTTAGAAACAGAATGAAAAAGGGGAGTGAGGGTGGAGGTGGGTTGCAAAGCATGTTGTTGATACACATAGACTGAGGGCAAGCTAAAGCAAATTAAACAGCACGGACTGTTGAGCCCGACTGTGACTCCTGGATGAAATGCTGAAAAAAACGATGATCTCTCACAGTGATTGAAAATCAAACCAAAGAGTGAATGAAAAGAAACAATGTTCTACAAACAAAGTTCTAGGCTGACCATAATCCCTGGTGTCATTTGATGAAATTCATGCAACTTCACTTTTTAATTCATATTGCAAATTAAATATTAGGTTAAAACATAATAGATGACAATAGAGTTTTGGTCTGAGGATGAGTATAAAACATGAATATATAGAAAACAGCTGGTAGAAGAAACTTCTAAACTCATAAAGCTCCTTTAAAAACAGAAAATGAACAATTTTGTGACAATACTGTAAAAAGCACAAGTGGGGATCAGGTAGCCAGGCTGCAATTGTTAAGGGGATTGTGGATTTAGGGGAGCCGCCCTACTGATCAATAACTGCACACAAAGAGCATTTCAGTTGTGATGCAGCAGAGGTGCCCATTGAGGACTACCTCACATGTGCCATGTGAGGTAGTCCTCAATGAAAAGGAGTGAGTGGAGTGGCTAAAATAAATAATCACAACACCCACATTTTATTTTCATTTTTCTAAATACAGTATAATGTGTGCACATTTGTACTTTACTTTTTCTTACAGGGAAGACCATCTATTTGGACACACACACCTCATTGTATCTCTTTCCAAAATGTTAGAAGTTGAGATAAAGGAGCTTACTTTGATAACAGGTAAGTATTATAATAAATATGTGTGCCCTAGTGCGCTTTAGTAATGAAATGTGTAGGATAATCTCTCATCATTAGGAAGAAAAATCTGTTCTAAATATATTAAAGCAGCAGGTAGGAAAATGATTTGTCTTAAATGACGCCATTCCTTCAAATTAGTCTGTTAAGAATGGGGAAACAAAGCAGGTTGTCTGAGTGTGCGGTGTTGTTCAACTAGAAAGATAGATACAGTATGTCATGTGCAATACAGACTCAAGCTGACATCAATGGTGCTTCCCTGTCAGTGTTTTGGCAGCACTCACACACAACCCAACAGACAATCAGCAGTTCACTGTGTAAAATGAAAAGGAGAAATGCTTAAAACAGTTTTGCTTTGGGTTACACTGTTTCTATAAACCAGATTGATGATTGATGATTGGGCACTCCACAGAGTTACACATCAGGGTTCGTTCACTCGCCTCGAGCAGCACTACTCAGCCTGTGGTAACGCTGAAATCCTAAAGGAGCTTTCTTAGGTTTGAAAAAAAGCACACCATGATGTTAGAGATCCAATAAAATGCACTATCAAGTTAAATGACTTTCCCCACATTCATTCTTTTCTACTTGAGTTAATTTAATTCACATTAATCACATTTTCCAACTCCAAAGTGAACGTGTCTTTAAACAGCCAGTGGTGTCTACAGCAGCAAGGTGTGCCAACGTCACAGCCGCTCCACAGTCAGACTTCTGCAGTGGTCTTGCCACTTTGACTTTAAGTTGCACTTTGAGCGTAATTCAAATTCTGCTCTCCTATGGGTGTCTCTGGCGAGCAGCTAGCAGGATGTTCCCTTCCAGCATCTCAAATAAGCAGTGGGAATCTTTCCTTTGAGTCAACATCTGAAGGGCCATCTCAAAGAGGAGTGGGGGACACTGTTCCATCTTACGTCCATCAGCTTGTGCTCACTGACTGAAATGAGTCCCACAAGTGTCTGATGGCACACAATTTTCAGCCTTCAGCTCTTTTCTGCCTTCAAAGACTCAGACATCCTCACAGTGACATTGCTGTTCTTATGGAGTTAATACTATGATTATATTTCTTCCAAGAAAGAAAGACTAAAGGCAAAATGAACCAAAATATGTCATGGACACTGTAAGCCCAAAGAAGTTAGCAGAACTTTAAGAAATTAAGGCAACTGATTACCTGAAGTGTTTATGAACTTAAAGGTTGAAGCTTATCAGAACTGCAATGTTTTGATTACATTTGACATGTACCTTTTGACTAAAATAAAAGTAAACTGTTCTGTTTTTCAGTTACGTCACCCATAGGAATAAGTTGATATAACTAAAAGGAATGAGTACAACAGAGTCACTTTTTCTGTTTAGGAAAACTCAGAATTTATTGTTCACTTTTGCCATCTTTTTTGAATAAACAAAAGTCAAACATCAACTCTTAAAACTCAAACAAAGGTCGCAAATCGTAAAAAAATAAGGTGACTAACTGCCTCAATTACATCAAGTACTGCTCAATTAAAATGCTTATTTCCTCACCTCAACAGTTTCATGGCCTTCACCACTAACATACTACACTGTAAGTATTCAACAAATATTAAAATAAGTCCTTATAAAAAGAATTCCAAATGCTAAAGACATGATATATACTCTTGAAGATTTCAATAGCAGATTTGATTAATTTCAACAATTAAACTGTTGAAACTAAAATTTGCAGCTGTTGACAAATCCAACATTTGTCAATAGCTGCTTGGCTAACTTACATGTTCAAAACAATGTCTATCAGTAATTTCTTGCAGTCCAGTTATTGCAACAAAAAACAAAACAAGACACTGTCTGATGCAGCAATACGGCAAAATACTCCATACAGTGGTTTTTGTTCTTTCATACAAGTGTAAGGAATACTCTAACTTTTGACCTGCCAGCATCTTTGCTATGTTGAGAACAAATTGAGTGAACTGGCTCGCACATCTGGTTTCTGGCAAGGGACTGAAACAAGAATTCTGACTTTCAAAAGGCAGAAATGCAGCAAATTATTCCTCTCAAAAAGTTCAAGTTACATGGTCAAATAACTAAAGGTTAACTTCTCTTTCACCAGCTCATGTCACTTACCTAACAATTACTCCTAGCCTTTTTCATCAGTTCTGAAATCTGATTCACTTAAATTTGAAAGCCTTCGTCATAATGTCTGTATACAGTAGAGAGCAATTTATCAAAAAAGGAGAAAAAAATACCTCTGAATAACACATTGTCTGTAGTTTAAAAACTTCAGTCTGTCTCAGCCAGCACGGTGAACTCAGTCAGCTAACTTAGTGAAGTGGATGTGTTAACTTATTAGCTATTAGTTTATTAACTGTTAGCAATACTATCACTGAATGCAGAGATGGGCAGTAACACATAATCCGATTACTTTTTACAAGTAACGAGTAGGGCAGGGCGATATGGCCAAAAATATATATCACGATATATAATTTCTGCGAGACAAAATACAACTCCACAACTTTACTAGAGCAAAAAAACCCATCCATTTATTTTACTTAAAGAAGCAGCTGTTTTTTTATGTGCATTAAAGCTATATAAACATTTAACAGTACAAATGCAAATTCTTTGCTGAAAGTTTAACCAAAGGCATTTTCAGTAGAAATGGGCTGACATATCCTGAGCATAACCATGTATAATATCCACTGAAGTTAAAAAGAGGTGCTTTGCAACATGAAACTGCAGTGTGCCAAATAAAAACGTCAAATAAAATAAAAACGTTTTCGGGATTGTAAGGCACATTAAGCGAAACAAAGCAGTCAGATAAATCAAACTTTATTCAACTCGTTCTTCTTGCTTCCTCCACTTCTGTACCATTGATTCATTAATGCTGTATTCTATCACAGCTGCTCTATTCCCATGTTGCAGTATATTAATGACTAACCTCGTATTGTGGATGGATTATCTCAGTTGTTCTCCTGACTGAAGTTTGGTTCGTTTACAGCATCCTGCCATAGGATTGTCTCTAACCATCAGGAACCTTCACGTTAATGTTTATTGAGTGGAAAAGTGTTAGCGTTCATCCTCCAGCTTCACTGTTTATGTTATGCTAACACAGCTGTGTCGCTAGCGATCACGTAGCACATCATTATATACCACCTAGCCCAACTTCAGTAACCCTACAAACGTCACTGCTGTGTAGTTTCCTGTCTTCATTTATGTTGGAAGTGATAGCAGAGCTGTACATTAAATTTTTTTTAGAAATATCTGTCAGAACATGCTATTTTCTGTCTCTTGCTCTTGACGAAGGCGTCGCACTTTTCTCCTTTCCTCCTCTCCCTTAGCTTCCCTGCTTAGCCTCTTGTGTCCTTGTCTAGTTTCGTGTTTTTTGAATTACTTTTCCCTGGAACACTCTCTCACAGTCTGTTCTCTAAAACCTAAAAGAGGAATTATGGATTTGATCAACTGGTCCCTGAATGCAATTGACACCCTTTTCTCAACGAGAAGTCTGGGCTTGGGTGAGCCTGAGTGCTGAAGATATCTACCTATTCGGAACCATGGTAACAGGGTTCTTGCTGATTGGAGCTGGCTTGGCCCTAACTTATCGAAGAATTAAGAAAGCAGAACCGGCTGTTCAAACCCCCACAAGGCTGCCTGCTGGGATTGAAACGATGGGACGAGGCGTGAGTTTCTCAAAATGGGCTCATTGAGTGCAGCACGGATCAGATCTTGGAGAAGCTTACGGCTCCTGAGTGCAAACTGGATTACATCTTGGAGGGGCTAGCCCAGAATAACATCTCTGAGCGCAAATTGGATCACATCTTGGAGAAGCTCACTGTGGTTGTGAGTTCTCAGAATCGGCTCTTTGAGCACAAGAATGACAACATCACGGAGCGTAAGGTTGATAACATCATGGAGAAGCTCACGGCTCTCCAACGGGAGATTGAGAGACCAGTGTTGGACTGTTAGAACAGCTTTGAAATTCTCATGAGCTGTTCGCACTAAAGTAAAAACCACCATCACTTCATGCGGATACCCCTTTGGCGCCAGCTGCGGTCTCAAGGCTGGAGCTGAACAACAACACCCTGATAACGACTGTGTTTAGACTGTTCTTCCCATTCTATGCAAGGTCACCTGGGTTGGCTGGAAGACTGTTTACTTAGCCTGGCAGGGCGAAGGACACTGTCTCAGCTGAACTCTGGACACATACACAGACACGCACACATATATATACACATGCAGATGTACACTCATCCCCCCTCCCCCTCCAGACGCCTTCGATGCTTATTCCCCTCCAATGCTGACGGTGGATCAAGGAGACCAGCGGTTATGCTGCAGGCCCGGATGCACTGTCTACACTGGCTGTCTCTCACCCTTTACCCATCCCTGTTGCTTGTCATGTGTTTCTTTGGTGTATTAAGAGTTTTTTCATGTGCTATGTCCATAGGTGTTTTTTTTCTGTTCTCAAACTGATCTCCCTGTTGGAGCTCAGTCTAGGGGGAGTTATTTTTTTCTCCTCATGTGGTGCTTTTTCCATTGTTATACCTCTCTGACCTGTCTTCCCCATGTGATGTTTTTGTGTAATGTATGTATGGTCGGAGGGTAAGATGGCGTCGCCATTGCGCGCAATAGGTCGGCAGCCTTAACATGAAATTTCCCCTTGTGGGACTAATAAAGGTATATCAAATCAAATCAAATATCATGCTTAGGTAACTAGCGAAACTAGCGCGCTAACTTCCGCTAATTTCTGCTAACTTCTAACTCCGTTAAATGTAATGAATTCTGTTTTCATGTATGCCTGGATGTTAAACATCATAGTTGCACCTGGTAAAGCAGCAATGCTGATCGTTTTATTAAAGATGAAAGAATTTAGACAGTTTTTAACTCTCAGTGATGTTCGTTTGACTTCGGGACCTTAAAGGAAGGAGTTTAGGACCCAGATTGCTCCCAGATTTACGAGCACCTTAGTCCAACAAATACGGCAATAATGACGGCCCACTTGCATGTTCTACAGAAAAAATGTGCTTTGTTGTGTGTCTGACGGACAAACACCAAACCAGTTAAGTTGCACCATTTTTGCAAACCAATTCTGCTTCATCCGTTTCACTCAACATCCTGCTTTCCCCATTCTCATTGTCTGTTGCCACCGTGCTTTTTCGCCACTGCGCATGCGCATTTTACCCATATTCTATCGCGATATTTCATTTTCTTATCGTTGCCTAGCATTGTACCGGTATTACCGTGAACGGTATAATATGGCCCAGCCCTAGTAACGAGTAATGTAAGGGATTACTATTGCAAAAAAGGTAATTAGATTACTGTTACTTTCCCGTAAGCTCCTGAAGCATTTGAGGTGTCGGAATGTGGAAATTTCAACATCGCTTGAAAAAACTGCCAGCTAGCAACGTCCCTCTCACCAGTAGGATAACTGATTTTTAGCCAATTACAAGTTGAATCTGGTAGTTGGGGTTGTTAGCTAAGATACCGTCATTAAGAAGCGGCACAACTAATGTGTCTATGCGAGCTAATTTGGGATGTGCACCGCTGGCCCGGCCATTTATTTTTTTTAATGCACCTTCTCAGATTAATTCACTGCGTGTCTTGCCCAGGGCTGGACTGCGACAAAAAAATCAGCCCGGGCATTTTGACTAGAGACTGGCCCACCAGGTATTATAGGAAAAGCCATAAAGCCTTTGAAAGAAAACAAACGCTGTTGTGATAGTGATGTACACTGTCTTGTTGGTATATGTATGATTTCTAACGTGGTACATCAGATAAAAACTTTGGTTGTAAGATTCAGATAATTATTTAATAAAAGTGATACATTTTAAAAGAGAATAAGAAAGAAAAGTATTTGTGCCCCCCTTTCCCTGTTAATGCCCTACCTGCCCCCCCGGCAAAACTGGTGCTAGATCCACCCCTGCACAGTTACCAGCTATCGGCTACTTAGAAAAGGATCCTGGTGTTATTTGTCTCTCAGAAACAGTTCATAACTTCCCTTCAACTCATTCATGTCATCTAAAAGGTAAACCTGTTTCTCCATCACCTGTTCAGCTCTGATGATTCAGTAAGGACATCTCCTGGTTTCATCTTCATGTTTCCCTCTCACCACATATCCAAACCGACATCACGACCAGCAGCTTTTACAGCTGTGGCTCCAGCAAACATCAGCTGATACTAGAAGTTAATATTAAATAAATTCTAACAACAGCTGATCAACTTAAACATGCTGCTGTTGTTTAGCGTGACATCCACTGGTTTCCTCTTTCTGGCACAAAGTGGGCGATAAACAAACAAGAGAGAAAAGCCGATCAGCTGATCATTGATCAGTTTCATGACTGAATGAGAGAAGAAGAGGCAGCTGACAGCGTAAAGACACAGAATAAATCCAGCTTTGTGTCTTTTTTCATTCTAGCTGAAGTACAGGACAAACTTTGTTTCTTTTCAGCTCAATTCGAAACACGTAATATTTTCTCTGAATACAGGACGATTCCGTTTTTTAGGGGACTGTTGGCAACTCTATAATAACTAACCTTATGAACAAAATGAAGTTCACTATCAGTAGCACCCACCCAGCAGTATATAAACTCCGTCATGCTAGCTAGAATGCAGTCCGAGTTATTGTAACTGACTGTAAAAAGTCAGCACAACGAAAATAAACTCCACCTAAACTTGGTTTATATCTGACCCAGATAGACTGAAGGTTATAACTTCTTACCTGAAGTTCAGTTCACCTGATACTCGGACCGGCGGCCGCCTCGGGTCTCTGCTCCTCCTGCCTCCCCTTTCGCTCATCCACCTGGCCTCTTGTGGCAGCTCCGCCATAGCCACCACCAAACAACTGAGTTATTTTTACACATCTGCCAGCATCTGGTCAATCCACCAGCTTTCATTGTTTATACAGTTATAAAAAAAAATAAAAAATCATCGGCCCATTGGCCCACCGGGCGTGCCATCAGTTAACCCTTCCCAGGGTTGTATGATTGCTAAATGTTACCGTTCCAATAATACAGTTCTAATAATAAAGGTTTTATTGCTAATCAGTAATATGTTCTTTTATTTTTTCATTTACATTGACACCCTGTTAAAGTTTAAAATCTATAGCTTTTCGAAGCATCTGGATTAAAGCAGTCCATTAATTCAATCCAATTCAATTAAATTCAATTTTATTTATATAGCACCAACCCACAACAACAGTCATCTCAAGGCACATAATGTTATGAAGGCAAAGATCCTACAATATTACAAAGAAACCTCAATAGACAATAGACAACCCCCTATGGGCAAGTATTTTGTTGGCAGTGAGAAGGAAAAACTCCCCTTTAAAAGGAAGAAACCTGGCTCCGGGAGGGGTAGCCATCTGCCACAACAGGCTGGGAGCCGGACAGGACAGGAAATTCATGACCAAGTGGATGATGGAAAACCAGACCAGTCAAGGCCTCATTCACCCATGCTTACTCCAAGCCAAGCTAAGTTGTTATATAAAAAAAACATTAAAAAAGGTGTTTCTCCATCTCTCTGGCAGCCAGCTTAACAGCAACTAAAGTTTACAGTCAGGCATATTTGTTTACCCAGTTCTTTAAAATTCAGGCTTCTGTGTTTCTGGTGACTAATTTTTTAATAATTTTAATAGCTATAAAAACACTTAATTACATTACTAATTAATCAAATCTTGTTTTAATTGTTGATATCAGGTTAGTTTCCAGAGTCTGGCTAACTTTAGCAGTGCTAGAAGCAGTAGCCTTGGTTTCTTCCATGGAAGAATGGAAGAAACCAAAATATTGATACACCTGGCTTGAACCGCTTGACTGTATTCCATCATTGTGAAAAAGTGACAGTTTTTATTTATTTATTGTTAAGCTTTAAGGTACTGCATTGCTTTAATCCAAATAGTAAATTTTCACAAAACAGTATAAGAACAAAAGACAATGTATTTAGTGGGTTTAGGTTATTTTTCTATCTAGAGTCGGGTTGAACTGCTGAATTTTTATACATTCAGTGTGAAGCTTAACAACATCCAATATGATCTGTGTTTTAACCATCCCAGTTACATGAGATAGCTTCGATATAGATTTCAGTTGAAGACGTGGAGACGTACGAAGACCAACTAAATAGATCAACCCAGTGGTGGTTTTCAGCTACTAAATCATTATTTCTACAGACAACTTACTTTTTCTATAAAACCTCTAGGGTTATGCATGAAGTGACACATTTTTTATACTATATTTAGCATATTTTAGCTTTTTTTGTTTTAGATTCAAAATGTCATTTACAAGAATGCCCTGGCCCACCACAGTCAGCAGCTCAATCAGAAATAGTTACGATACACACAATATGCACACAGCAAATAATTAATGGAATATTTAATGATGTGAAGAAACATCAGGATTAAAAACCAAACAACAAAGCCCATTAGAATGAAAACAGGAGCAGTAGTGATCAGGTATAAGATGTGCAGTCAGATGTGATTAGAGCTGACTGCATTCATTCAGCAACACCGTCTCCACGAGACTTAGTCAGCCTTTCATTGTAATTTTTTCTTACAGTATTGCAGGAGGGAGAGATTCAGAGTATGAACTACGAGTACGTAGTTATAGACTGATTAGGCTAAACTTTCCTTTTCAACAAAGCAGATAGACTGGATCAGGTGACCCTGTATCTTCCCTCAGCTACGCTGAAACAGGCCTAGGCTTCTGGGGGCTTCTGGGGGCTGATGCACTGACTGTTTCTTGTTCACTGAGTGGTTCTCCTCCTGTCCTGCTCCCATCACTCCCATTATGTTGTGGCAGATAGCTGCCCCTCACTGAGCCTGGTTCTGTCAGAGGTTTCTTCCTGTTTAAAGGGAGTTTTTCCTTCCCACTGTTGCCAAATGTTTGCTGAAGGAGGATCAATTGATTGTTGGGGTTTTCTCTGTATTATTGTAGGGTCTTTTATAATATTAAGTGCCTTAAGGTGACTGTAGCTGTGATTTGGCACTAAACAGAAAAAAACTCAAATTCAATTGAACTGAACTGAAATAAATTATTGATTCTTAGCAGATAATACGATGTTTCATGTTACAGTACCTTTGCAGTGACAATGCTAATGTTACTATCTGGACTGACATATGCTTTTGGTGTCTGTGCCACTTAACTCTATGGTTAAAAAGTCTATATTATGTTTAAGTGCTCAGACAGTTTTGTATCTTAAAGCAAATAAAGAAATTAATTCCACAACTGCTTCATGGATCCCGCAACTAACGACTGGAATTAAACTTTAAACTTATGCATCAGATTTTCTGGTTTAACCTAATTTTAAGTAGTACAAAACAATTTGAGCATATTATCTTTAATTTGTTGCAAGGTCACAGGTTCAAGCCCCATACCAACCTGCACATTCACCATAAGATTACAGCTGCAGCTATGATGGAAAATGGTTCAGAAAATGCACCCTAATGACACACTTTGTACCTGGCAAGCTACCTCATCTCATCTCAGCTCTGCTGGATTACACTATATTATATTAGATGATGAATCCAGTGAAATCTTTAACTACGGCAAACAGGTCGTCTCAGAGAGCACATGCCCGTCCATTACAGCGGCCTGCGGCAGCCCAGCTAAATAAGAACAAATAGCAGAGGTGCCATAATCACCCCCTGCATTAGCTCTAATGTTGTTACTGCGGTGAGTAATTGCAAGAAATGTAGCGGGCAGCCATCAGGCATGGAGAATGTGGATATGTAATGATATCAGGAGATTATTGAGATTGAGTAGCATAACTTCATTCCCATACTCAGTCTTTTATGTCTTTTCCCGCTCTCTCTCACACCTCTCTCTTTCCCTCTCTCTCGCTTGCTCACACACACACACACACACACACACACACACACACACACACACACACACACACACACACACACAGCCTGTCCTTTAGTTCCATCTAAAATTGCTCATATCTCCTCTACTGCGTGAGAGAAATGTAGTTTCCTCCTCCACCTCCTCCTCTTCCCCTGATCTCGCTACTTCACTTCATTTTTCCCTCTCCCCCTTGTCTCTTGTGACTCTGAGTCTCTGCACTGTGTGTGAGAGACAGATTTTATAAAGAAAGAGTAAGCAAGTAGGAAGCAGAAGTAGGAAAACTGCATGACAATGACATCGACAGAAAAATCTATGAGTAAAAGCAATGTTTGTGCATGAGGGTGAAAGAAAGAAAAACGAAAGAGAAAGAGAGAAAGAAAGAAATAAAAAGTGGCAGGGGCTCCTCTGATCACTAGTGTGGTGTCCTACTTACTCTGCAGCACACCCAAATAACAACCCGGAACTGTGATGTTACAGTATATAACCAGCATACACACTTACAAACACAGACACAGTGAACATCATTACATCGTGTACAGGCACACGCCTCCATCTTTACAATACTAAAATAACACAAGAGGTGTGACATATATATATAAGTTGCACAAACACCTCAGTGGAGGTGACACCGTCTGTTTTGTTTTGTTCATGTTTTAGTGACCTTTAAGTCACTCCAACATTGTACACTTTATTTGAGTAAATAACACCCTAATTAGAATTAGAAGAAGAAATGTTGTGGCGAGTCTTTGTGACAAAGGAGCACTCGGGTTCCTATTCCTTATGAAGCTGCAGCTACAAAGATGCGTTCATAGACGTGTGATATGCATATTGCTGATGTATCCCAGTGAACATTTTTCCGTGGCTCCATTTGAAAAACTCCTTGAGAAAATGCAGTGGGGACTCTTAAACCCGTAACCTGCTCTGTTGGCAATAAACACTGAGAGAACAAAGAATTTGAATGGCAATTATTTTTTTGATGGCTTTGCTTTGAAAAGCATTAACAGATAGACTGTTGCTATGAAGATGGAATAGAAGGGATTTTTTTCCCTCTGCTGTGATAAATGGAGTGCATTTGGTGGTTGACAAATTCTGACTCCATACAGCCATTTCTACACAGAACTCATTTATTAAGGCACCTCACGCATTACTCCTCTTACGGTTCTGTGGAACCGAAAACTGTTGATTCATTAGTCAAGGTGTTGCTAACTGGCAGCATAAGTTGATGATCTCGTGTTGCCAGATTTCACCTACCAGCAACTAAAACTCTGCTACTTGCATGCAAACCCTGCCTGTGGTGAACTTGTGCAAAATAATATATCAAAGATGTGTTTGTGTAGGCCAACTTAAAGTGACTAATACCTCGGAGTGGATACTGTATGTGTTAGCGTGATCTCCTTGCGATGGACTGGTGACCTGTCCAGGGTTTACCGGCGTATCTGTATAGCGCCAGTTCATCATAGCACAATACTCATCTCAAGGTTCTTTAGGCTCGGGCCACACAACCAGAAAACCCTGCGTTGCAAGCTCCAATTATAGAAATCATACATGCCCTCTAGCAAGCTCTGTGACATTTTGGGGGATTTAGTCTGAAGTTCCACAGCCGTTACCCAAACCTTCTAGTCTATTTGAAGTCGCAGTTGTAACAGGTACCAACTGGAGCTGCTTTAACTTCCAGCTCCACCTGGGGATTCCTAGCAGTTCCTGAGCCAGCAGAGAAATATAATTCCTCCAGTCTGGGGCTGGTTCTGGGGCCTTCACCCAGGTGGATAGACAAGGGAATTCACATCAAGTACCTTGTAGGCTTCCTCAATGTGGAGGAGAAGCAGTTTTACTCTGGGCTCTTATAGTGGATTTTAAAGAATAAGCTTGGTCCATCTAGTTATCTAATTTGATAATTTGCTCATGTTCATGACTCTGTTCTTGTAGTTGTTACCATAATATGCCATATGCTCCCCGTTTTGTGAACAAAATTCCAAGAAGCTTTAAGTCCTTCACCTCCCCACCTTCATCTGAAGGAAACACGCCTGCCTCTTTCAAGTAGAGAAGCACTTTGGTGATGTTGAGCATTCCAGCTGTATGACTGTCAAGTTAGTACTGAAGGACCTTGTGCGATGATGCCAAAAGGACATCACTGCATCCCCATCATGTTTCTTTCCTAACTTACACTAGACCTTGAAATTCTGTCCATAAATAGGAAGCAGAGTGTTTTAATAGCCTCACATAGTGCCTGCAGACAGCCGTGTTGATAATAAAATTATTACAATTTAGACTTCCGACTCGGATTTCACTGCAGAATGCCTTGCTTAAAGTGCTGTAAGAATTTATTTAGAAAAGAGACACCATTTTAAGGTAGAGGTAGTCAGACAGGTTTCTATAATATGTCACAGGCTTTATGGAAGGCTGTAATTTTCCTGGAACTTTAAATGTGACCCAAAGTGCAAAATTGTAAAAATATACCTTTCATTTGTTCTTCCTCTCTTTCCCGTTGTTAAATTTGCCTTTAATCACCTCCTCGCTGCAGCTACCGAGAGCTAAAAGGTAGACTCTCAATTCCCTGAGCTCTCCTTTCTTTCCTCACCACCCGGCCCCCTCACTTTAAGGTGGTCTCACACACACATGCGCATGCACAGTTAGAGCTACTGTTGAGATCCATCAGCAGGAAAGGGCAGCTCCCCTGAGCTTTTGCTTTTCTTCTTTCCTCTATTCTTCACCCGCTCCTCAGACTTTTTTCCCTGTCTTTCTTCCCTCCGTCCTTTCAGCTCCTCATATCAAGGCAGGCCCAGAAACACATACAATGACAAAGTGAGAGAAACCACACGAACATGGTGTCTCGCTAGCTTCCTGTCATGTTGCCATAACATAATTCAAGTGTCATCAAGACCTCACAACACTTCATTTGCATTTGCTTGATCTCTATTCCAAGCATAGAGGAAGCCAATCAAAACATGGCCGTGGATGGGCTCTTCCTGAATGAAATGCAGACTGCAGAGTTAGCAGGGGAGACATGGAACTTATTCTCCTGACTCAAATAATTTACCTGGCATTTGCTTAAGAAAAGACCAATTATTATTTAAAGGTCTTCCTTGACTTTCTGTATGTCTAAAGCAAAAACAGATATTGTTGGCTATGTCCTCTTAGAGGGATGTAGCAAAAAATGAGGTACTTCACAAAGGAAACACACACGTTGCCACTTCTAACAGAAAATATGTGTGTTGGAGAATGGCAGCTTGACAGTTTATTCAGTTTGCTGCACGGAGCCAAGGAACTGGAAGTTTAAAAGGAATACAGAAACCAGTCTCACCAGTTTGCAGGCAAAAAAATAAATAAATACACATTTATAGCACAGCAGATTCTTTTTGAAGAATTCAGATTTGAAAAAAATGAAAGGATTTAGTACGGGTGTAACGAAGTTTGAGTTTATTTGAAGAAGGTTCAAAATGGCAGAGCTGAATGTAATTTTTATTTCTTATTGCAAAAGAGATACATCAAATCAAGTGTTTACCTCATTTATCCTTCCACTGTAGAGTGTATTCACATAAACAGGACATTTAAATAATTTGAGACTGCGTTTAAATCTTCCAAAAAGACATACAAGAGAATAACATGTGGTGTGTGCTGTGTGATACTATACTACTAAGAATGTTGAGCCTTAGTGTGAGTGAAAATTTAGTATTTTCAGGTATCGTCTGTTAATTTACATTAAATTGCAATAAAAGGTGGCAGACTAAATGCTGACGTTGATGCAGTGTTCCATCTTTTATATACAGTCTATGGTAACACCGCAGTGATAATCTTATAATGCTGTGCCACTAAAGGAACAATAAGGTACTTTTGTATCTCGATTCGCTGTGCTTACATGTTCAAAGGTTTTAAGTACAACACTGTTAATTATTCCATTGGATCTCTTATTTGTAGCAGACTGTAACTGAGAATGATGGGAATGTCCTAAGTTATTAACCTAAGTGGGCAGAAGAAAAAAGCTCTTCTAGTCTTTGGAAGCTTTTCAAAGAATGAGATAAATTAATGTGATAAACTACTTTTCCTATGGTATCCAATTGAAGTTCAGAAATATACTGAAATTTGAAAATAAAAATGTCAACCTCAGAGTGGAACTAGAGCAAAGGTCAGAGATTCATCAGAGATGAACAAAGAATATCTGCTTTGGTGTGATGAAAATCTGTTATACACATGTTTAAATATTTCCAAAGATCAACAGACTCAAACTTTTAGCCCCAGAATCAGTCGACATAGCTAAGAAAATTAACTGAAGTAACACAAGCAGAGATTTCCTGACTTAGCCTGCAGTATGAGTCATACTCAAAAAGTCTTTAAATCTCATAGTTCTTATAACAGGTTTCTCTCCTTGGACTGATAAAGGCCCATTTCAATTACATGCTTGTGTTTGCAGACTCCAATCCACAGCGCAGATAACCCTGACGAACTCATACTCAGACTTTAGGAAGAACGACCCCAGAGCCGTAGAAGATAAATGGGACTCACCATGGCTACAAGTAGTCATTTTATAACATAAGTAGCTGAACACAAGTTTCCATTCACTGTTCACTGAGTTCCCCTTATTTACCCAGGATGAGCATTTAGTCATATTACTGTTACTATTTTACTGCACTGTAGAAAGATCTGAAATCATTCTGACATATATACTGCACAAAATTCAAGATTCTCACAATGACACTCCCTGACTAAACTAATAATATTTTATTCAGTTTTTTTGATATGAACCATAGTTTTGACTGCTGCTGTCAAAACAAGCCAAAGTTAACATTAAAAAGGTCCACGTTAACCTAAACCAAAATCCAATCAAGTCATTTTCATCCCCAAACAAAAATTAAAATTACTTATATAAAATAAGAAGAATAAAATCAGAAAATAAAGCTAACAGTAGAAATCAGGACTCTGACATTTTGTTCCACGCAGGATACAAACATCAGTCAACTGGTATTTATAGACCTACAAAGTCTGTATTAAAAAGCTGGAGGTGGCATTAAGTAGCAGCGTTACCCGCTGGGAAAACCTGCGTCTTGCACTTTGTCTTGCTCTTTTCCCCCACCTGCTTTCAGGTGCAGTATATGTAATAAAAACTAATTGGTCAGCGTTTGGAATGGAGATACAATTTACATGTGTATGTCCTATGGGTAATTATCTGAGGGCCATAAAGGTCCATATGTGCCCCTAAGCAGTAAAAGGTAAATGTGTACACCATCTTCACTATATTTTAAGGCACCCCTGCACTAGATGGTCAGAGTTAGCAATTAGCTGGAGTACAGGAGTATTTGACAAAACAAAAGGTTATGCTATGAATTTTTGAGTGTGCAAAATGTGTCATTTTTTGTTAACAGGTTTAATGTAAAATCTTTAATTTGATACTTGCTAATGACTTTAGCTACAGTGCGTCTTCACTGCTACCACACAAATTACAGTATCAGTTGGATCATTAATTTACAGCACATTTTGAGTCATCTCTGTTTTCTGCATTGCTGTCATAGGTGAAAGTCTGCTCTGTTACTCTTTAGAAGAATAATCTTAAAACTTGTGATTTCAGTTTTTGTTCACGCTCAGACAGGCTGCTTGAGTCTGTTTGCTTTTAGCTTATTGCTAGTCTTCCACATTAAAGATGAAATACACCAAGACCAACATGGTGTTTTCTGTTACCATGACATTTTAGGTTAGTGTGACCTACAAAATATAACCTCTGTCTATTTTCCACATGTCCACTTAAATGTTCACTGAGGAAATGGCCTTATCAGCCATCGTCAACCACTGCACACAGTCCAGGTTTCCTCTGGCTCTGAATGGCCCTCAAGATGTGAGCAAATTCAAATGAATGACAGCAACATCTCTTGGCCACTCAGGCTAGAATGAAGACTGAGCTGCAGGGAACAAGCAAAAGGAGAGAAATGAGCAGGATAACAAAGAAAGAGACGGAGAGAAAAGGATGGGTGACTGGGCCAGAATCTGGATATGCTGGAGAAAAGGAGACAGGAAAATAAGAGCAGAGGCAAACGAAACGCAGACGAGTGGACCAGCCATAAGCATAGGGGAAACCAAGGAATGAAGGAGGAGGAGAGAAGCTGAAAGGGCAGAGGAGATGAGAGAGAATAAAGCCAAGGGGAGGGAGAAGATGAAAGGAGAAAGGGAGACAACCAAACACAGATGTGATCAAATATATATAAGAAATGTACAACGAAAGGATGAACCTGGCGCCCCTTAGAGTCTGATGCAAGGAAAGAGAGATGGGGAGAGAAAGCATGAGAGAAAGTTGAAGCCTAATGCTCACCGAATAACTAATGCAAATATCAAATTGACTGTTTAATGAGTTCATATTTTTAGGTTGATTCAGAAGCACATTGTAAAACATACCTTATCATTATATTAAAGTGAAATCTCATTGTTAGATCACTTTGAAACCTATAAAAATTAGTTGTTCTAACTTGACGTCCTTTGAATTGAAAGCATAATTGCAATGCAAAGACACTGCGAGCAGCTTAAAGCCGTCTTTGTAATGACTGGTATAAAAGAAAGGAACGGCTGCAGCTGAAAATCCTTCAAACATAATTAGTTTTTCTGGGTTGGAATCAGTATAAGTGAAAATACAACAGCTTTACACAACTGGCCATATAAACCACTCAAGCATTACAGCAATATCAACTGTGATATTGGCTCCGTGTGAGAGGCCAGATCACCTTTGACCCCTTGGAGGCAGGAACTCTGAGGACTGTTTTGTCGTGCCATTGCAGCAGATTCTTTGGATCCTGTGGGTTGTGGGGTGGATCATCCTTGTTATGCCACTTCTAAAGAAGGCTCAGTCAGCCTGGGCTGGGTCACGCACCTCGGGCTCTCTTTCATGTTTCTTGAGTCGCGCTTTAACAGTTTTTGCGGCATTTTGGTACATATCGTCTTGCTGGGAGAGGCTGCTGTTGCCATGGGTGTGTTTGTGTGTGCTTGGCTTGTAACTGTATTTATGTGGGTGGTAGGTGTCAAAGTAACTTACACGTGAATGCCAGGACCCAAGGTTTGCCAGCAGAACATTGCATTGTAACTGGTAGTCAGTATTTTTCTACTGCAAAAGTGCTTTAATGTTAAGATTGATTGGAACTGAACTACCAGAAACAGTGGCACAAGTAGCATATTTCAAATCAAACCAAAAACTAGAACGCTTCAAAAATATTTTTAACTAGGCTAAACCACCAAATAAATATCCAATCAGAATACTGCTTAATATTGTTAGAAGAAAGTAAAAGAAGATAATTTGTTACAGTTTATCATTATCAATGCTTTTTTTTTCTCTGTAGTTTTTTCACACTAAAAACTACTTTTGGGTGCTTGGTTAGCAGAGACGGATGTGCCTCACTTTTACCATAACCAGGTCTGAAAAGGACGCCTTGTACCACCAGTGCAATAATATACATCCTGGGAATGAGAACAGGCTCTTGCTTCTTTTTACTTCAAAAATCGATATAGGGTAATCAGTTTACTCAGGGCTATGTGAACATTTGCTTTTTGCTTTAACTTGGAGATCTAGCGGGCTACGCCAGTTAACCAATCTCCAGCTTCGAATAAGTCACATCTGATGATTCATTAACTGTTCATTTTGACAGTCATTTCTAGCTTGCTGAGCCAAGTATGGATGCAAAAAATAAGTACCGTTTAAATTATGTGACATCTTGCTGGCGTTCCTGGTGGATATGAGATTATTTTCTCAGTATAGGTGCTGTTGGTTGAACCTGTGAAGTGGAGTGGAGGACCAGAGATACTTGTTGCCATATACGTCTGCCAAAGGCTCTCCGGTGTTGCATGGTTTCTGCGGTGCATACTGTATCTCGTGTTATATTTAGTTTTGTATTTTACGGTGCCAAAGAAATAGCACATGAGCTAACCACAGTAGCAATGCCAGACTCCTTCCTCTCTGCCTCCCCTTATCTGTTATTCTGAAAATCTCAGTGTTTACGACAAAGTAGCCCAGTAGTTGGCTCATTTGTGCTCCCTACAAAATCTGGTGGAGCATCTCACAGTAATCTCACTCTAGAGGCTATATGAATTTGTGTTTCTCTTTAGAGGTTGCAGACACCCATCTCAGTCCATTTTCCTTTTGAAAAACACCCACAGCTGTGTCCCTCTCTTATCTCAGCCTGTGTATCTCATGAGGGTGCAAAGGTGATCACAGCAAATACGCACAAGATGACAGTGAACTGAGTTTTGAATACCATTCCATTTTCTTTCTTTTTTTCTGCTGACTACATTCCCACTTTACTCTCCAAAAACAGCTTGAAGCAGGCATTTCTCCTGTGCTGGCACAGCACTCACACAAAGCAAGAAGAAAGGTGCCATGTGAAAGTAGATCGAGGGTGAAAAAGCAGTAGTCAAAGTCGGGCTACGCTCGCTGATGTGATGAGCCTACTGACAGTCTCAAATTTCCCAGAAGGCAATTCACACATGCACACACACAATCACACTTCTTCATTTGGAATTATTTCAGTCTCATTCTAAAACAGGAGGCGCAGCATCTAAAAGCACGACTCTTGCACGAGCATGAAAGTCCAACTCCAAATTAAACTCAGCTGATTTCAAAGTAATTATAAAATTATCCCAGCTCCTTCTACACGTGCAGAGGCACAGCGAGGAAGATCAGCTGCAGTGCCTCGGCAACTCCATTACCTTGGCTCGAGTTAATTAATTGCATGTGACAGGCAGAAGTATAAAGGTGAATGAATGTGCCCCTCATCTACATCATCTCCCAAGTCATTTACTAATACAGTCTGTGATCGCTGCCCCTGATGTCAACACGAAAAGAATGTTGATGTTGAAAGATACTGAAAAACCCTGCATCACGTTGAGTGATGAAATCTCTCCAGTAGCTACAGACAGCATCGACACCAGAGTGAAGAAGAAAAAAGGGAATGTGTGACTACAAGGACAATAAGCTTCAAACCCATTATTTCTGGGTCATGTTAGTAAAGCATTGGATCGTACATATAGGTGTGCTTTCCCTTTTCTCACGTTACAGAAAAAAAAATCACTTACATGCATTAAAAACATTTGTACCAGGATCAAAGAAAAAAAACCACATGGGGCTGCTTGAATCTTTTAAAAAGGACCTCAAATCAACACGCGACTCTTCATTATTATGTAGAACAACAACCAGTACATATTAAAATTCTTCAAGACCTTTTTTGTCATTATTGTTAATGACTATTCTGTTTGTTTATGATTTCCTTCTTTGACTATTGTGCAGTCAAACACAGGCAGCCCCTTTTCTTTCACTCTTTGCAGCGACAGTAAAGGCATTCATTCACTCATTATACATATTAAAGACACAGCAGGCTTCCGTCATGAATGCATAAAAATAAAAGTAACTGTAGATTTCAGTGTGTGCTTGTTTGTCGGAGTCAAAACTTAATAAATTGAGTGAACTCAGCACGTGCTATTCAGACAGAAAGACATGAAGCAAAAGGACTGCAGGAAGTGAAAGGAAAGCCACTTGTTGCTGCTGAATTAGCCTTTCAGCTGTTTTTTAAAGAAAAAACAAGTTATTGCTTATGTTAACAAAAAAAATAGTAAAAATGTAACTTACAAAAAAAGGCGCTCCTTCCTACCCAGGGTAAACTTGAAAAAGATGTTGAAAACACAACTTTCCTCAAAACAATGTGAAGATATGGCTTAAAAATTGAAAAGTAAAAGGCCATCTTTTAAGATCACCAAAAAGACATTTAGAAAAAGACAGCCCTTTTCATCCAAGTTTCTTTGAAAAGATAAAGGGCACACTTCCTCCTCAACAGCTCTGCAGACTCCTCAGGCAAACAGCAGATTCAGCCAAAGACCTTCCTGTGATGTGACCTTGTTAAACACTACATCACAATGCTGTTGTAGCATGTGGGAACCATAAGTTGTGATTGTCCCGAGGCTTGTACAAATGAGCTCCCCGTTCAGCACACACTGAGCAGAACCACATCAGAATAAATGTACATATGCATTTAATATTTTAACAAATGCTGCTGAGTAACATTACCGTGTATAACTGGAGTGGATGTCTAACACCACCTCACAGCCAAAAAAGCTTGTTCTTTTTAAAAAGAAGGAAACATAAAATGTGTTTGTAATTTTATAAAAAATATAGTTAGGTGTCTAATTAAATGTAGCATTACTTTAGTAGCCCCCAAAGTCAAGCTTAGCATCAATCCTGGTGGATCAGCTGACACCTTTCTCCATATCCAATTGATAAATTTCATATATGGCCAACTCTTTGACCTGCTTTAGCTTGCCTATGATTACTCCACACTCCAACCCACTATGCAAACCACCACCACTCCAGTCTTTCATGCTTGGTTAGGCCCAGTCACACCGGCCTAGAGACCAGTCGGCAACTGTCTGGAAACCACCTGTAACCAGGGAAACGCCTATGGGTACAACACTGTTGCTAAGTTCTAAAGACTTTAATGAAGCCAAATTTTGATTGGGTCTAAAATGCAGTGTTAACAACATACATGCATGTGTGGTACACAAATATGCAACTTAATAATAAGCTTCATTTGTTAAATTCAAAGATTTTGAATTTTATTTAACAAACTATGATCCAAAAAATGAAACCCTTGTGTCAGTGACTAACATCTTTACACATTTGATCTGGTGTTGAACCATTGTATTTGACTTTGATGGAGATCATTTACCTGGAACAAAGCTCCCCTGGACAACATCCTTATATGCCCACCAACCGTCATCAAGCTTGGATGTAATAGGCTGAGCTGCAGGGAAAAAGAGAAGGAGACAACATTTTATAGCACTTTCACGCATCAATCCCACATCAGTTTGACTCTGCTTAACCTACAGACTGGAATGAAATAGGTTACGCAAACACTGTTAACGCCTCTGCAGCTGTAACACTGCAGACAATGACATGGACGTCACTACCTGACGCAACCTCCCTAAATAGTCCACAACTTTAGTAAATTTAGCACTACTATAAAAAAAAGTGTACCCCTTGTTTTGTACAAAATGATCTGTATAATATGGAATCTGAGGATAAAAAGATGGAGTAGTTAGTGCTGTTCCCTCACAGCACGAAGGTCCTGTATTTGACTCCACCACCTGCATGTAGGGCTGTGCAATATGACCAAAATCTCATATCCCAATATAAGACATTTCTCATCCCGATAACGATATATATCACAAAATTGTGCTTTTTCTGTCAATTCTGTGAATCTCAGGCAACTCAACTTGTGTGAAGTGTTTTCAGCGGGACGTGGTGTACCTGGAGTCGAGTGTTTTAACCAATGTATGAAACTGTATATTTTTAGATATAACCTGTAAAGGCCGCCATTTTCTTTGTGAGTATTTATTACACGGCGTGCTGCTGGTAAAAGCTTGTTCTAACGTTTGAGTCTAAGGTTTATTTTGAGCACCTGACGGCTCTTTTTTGCTTCTCATCAATAAACTCTCTCCATATTCTTCTACAGGATTCTTGCATAGGTGGTAGAAGAGGTGTGTCATGTTTGAGTCTGTGGTGGGGATCAGTTTGCAGCAAAATTTGCATAGTACAGCTTTCTGGTCCGTGTCAGACTTTTCATAATCAAACCATGTCCATGCTACAGAGGTAGCCCCTCGTTTAGGAATAAGGTCCTTGATTTGTTTTGACTGGTCCTTCTGTTTGGAGCTACCTGGTTCTGCCTCATCTTCACTGGCCATGCTGGTATTCTCTGTCCCTGCATCCACATAGTGACCCATCCAAACGATGAAAAATTATTGCCGTAAACAGTGTATTTTGATACATTGACAAACGATAGTGTATAATATGAAACGATAAATGTTTTCATTTCCTCATCCAATATATTTCATCATATCGCACAGCCCTACGTGCCTGGGTTCTCTCCAGGTACTCCGGCTTCCCCCCACAGTCCAAACACATGCAGTTAGTGGGGTTTGGTTAAAGGGTGATTCTAAATTGCCCATAGGTGTGAATGTGAGTGTGAATCTGTGTTGTCCCTACATCACATTGGCAGATTGTCCAGAGTGTACTCTGTCTAGGGCTGGGCGATATGGCCTAAAATCCATATCGCGATATAATCTGAAGCACGTGCGGTAACGATATATATCGCGATATATTCTTTTCTTCTGTATAACGTATTTTCCACACTATAAGGCACACTTAAAATCCTTTAATTTTCTCAAAAATCGAGAGTGTGCCTTATGTACGAATTCTGGTTTTGCTTACTGACCTCGAACCGATTTTGGCGTGCAGAAATCTGTTAAAAAATGTTTTGATCGATTGTCACAGCATTACGGCTGCCGTAGTGAGGAACTTCGCGGAGTAATCTTGGTCCAAAACGCCGTCCGCTTCAGGTCCCAAATCAAACGAACACTGAGAGTTAAAAACGGTCTAAATTCTTTCATCTTTAATAAAATCATCAGCATTGCTGCTTTAGCAGGTGTAACAATTAAGTTTAACACCCATGCATCCATGAAAACAGAATTTATTAAATTTAACGGAGTTAGACGTTAACAGGAAGTTAGCTCGCTAGTTTCCACCTAAACATGACATACCATGTTCTGACTGAGAGATTTTTTAAACTAATTAAAACGTACAGCTCTACTATCACTTCCAACATAAATGAAGTCAGAAAACTAAACAGCAGTGGCATTTGCAGGGTTACTGAAGTTGGACTACCTGGTATATAATGTTGTGCTAGGTGATTGCTAGCGACACAGCTATGTTAGCATAACATTAGCACAGTGAAGCTGGAGGATTAACGCCAACTTTTTTTCCACTTGATAAACGTTAACGTGAGGGGTTCTGGTGGTCAGGGACAAATGCAATCGCATAGCAGGATGCTATACACGGGCCAAACTTCAGTCAGGAGAACAACCCAAATCAAACGAACACTGAGAGTTAAAAACAGTCTAAATTCTTTCATCTTTAATAAAATCATCAGCATTGCTGCTTTAGCAGGTGTAACAATTAAGTTTAACATCCATGCATCCATGAAAACAGAATTTATTAAATTTAACGGAGTTAGAAGTTAACAGGAAGTTAGCTCGCTAGTTTCCACCTAAACATAACATACCATGTTCTGACTGAGAGATTTTTGAAACTAATTAAAACGTACAGCTCTGCTATCACTTCCAACATAAATGAAGACAGGAAACTAAACAGCAATGGCATTTGCAGGGTTACTGAAGTTGGACTACCTGGTATATAATGTTGTGCTACGTGATTGCTAGCGACACAGCTATGTTAGCATAACATTAGCACAGTGAAGCTGGAGGATGAACGCCAACTTTTCTTCCACTCGATAAAAGTTAACGTGAGGGATTCTGGTCATTAGGGACAAATGCAATCGCATAGCAGGATGCTATACACGGGCCAAACTTCAGTCAGGAGAACAACTGAGATTATTAATCCACAATACGAGGTTAGTTATTTATATACTGCAACAACATGGGAATAGAGCAGCTGCGAGAGAATTCAACATTAATGAATCAATGTTACGGAAGTGGAGGAAGCGCAGTTTTTGGCTTTTCACCATATTTCAAAAGTGCTTCATCTCTTTGCTATGACTGTCGCCCGGCATAATTTGCAGATGATAATGGTTGGATGCTTTCGACCAAAACAGGCGCAGCTTGATTACATCATCAACATGCGCTATCGCGATAGACCGGTATAGTCAAAATCTCTATCGTTGGCCAAATTTATATCGTTTCTATCGTATATCGTTTATATCGCCCACCCCTAACTCTGTCTAATACTGAGAACTGAAGACATGAATGGGAAACAAACAGTGCAGAGAGACAACAGCAGCCCAGCGGAAGGTATCTAAGGCACAAACAGATGTAAGTGTTGCAGCAGAGGCTGATGAGAAACAGGAAAAACAGGAAAAATAGTAAGAAGTGAACTGCAGTTTTTTTGTTCATCCAATTCCCTGCATCACGAAAAAAGAAAATGTAGTATGTACCAGGATAAAAAAAAAAAAAAACTGGCTTCACTCTGGCCCTGGCTTCTGTCATTCGAAAAGAACTGCATCTGATCGTGCCAGCAATTATTTGGCGCCTATATGTATAACTTGGAAAACTAGAAATGCATTAATTGTAATTTTTAATTTTCTTGGCCAATCCTGGTTTCCTGTTTTGCTCCTGCCAATTCCAATTTTGGCTGATTTAGATCTTTTAAGAACTACAGTCCACTGCTTACATAACTTTAAGATTTCGTTAACAGAATTTTCAATTCATGTACACAATAAAACAATGATTTCTATTGTTTTCTATGACTGCAACCAATTACAGTGACTATCAAGCAAATCTCACGAGTTAGTCGAGGTTACTGGAAAGGGCTTTTCATATAAATAACATCCAGTGGCAGTGAGAACACTATCCTTTGGTTTGAGTTTGTTTCTGTGCTACTTTAACTTTTTATTAGCTAGCTAGCTTTGGCACTCCATCCTCTTTTCCATGTATCGCAGCAAAAATGCCAAAGTTTGAGCCTTAAAATCACACTCCAAAGCAGGTTTTTGACATCATCGTGGCTGCCTCCATCTTTTATACTTTCTGTTTATTATCATCTATCATAAGAATCGCATATTCTTCCTGTTTTAGTAAGGTCTCAGTCACACGGGTCTAGAGACCAGTCAGCAATTCCCAGCAACGTCTCCTCTCAAGAGAAAATTGTATATCAACCAGTTAGCCTTACCACTGAAATCAACACATTTCAAAAGGTGGAACTTTTAGTTTGGAGGCAAATGGTCTCCAGTTGCACTTTGTATCAGTCTTTTTCAAGTTTCACTACGACTCAGTGGTTAGTTACCGAACATTTGCAGATAAGTTGATGTCTTCCATGCAAACTGTGTAATCGCAATCGCAAGAAGGTTTTCAGTGCACTAACTCTTTCCAAATGATTTCACCTAGCAACAGCAACCACTCTCCCAGAACCACTCACCAATTCCTCAGGGAAAACTCATTTTTCCCTAGCAACCACTGGTTGCCAGGCGGTCACTAACCGTTCCCTAGGCCTGTGTAGCTGTGCCCTGAAGAGTAGCTACCTCCAACATGTGTGCCAAAACTACTACATCTGTTCACTGGAAACACTGGCACCAGATTGATGTCCAGTCCCAGGTAGACAGCAAACAAGTTGGCCCAGCTGGGAACAGTGTTGTGTTCAATATTATTAAACTGGGAAACTGGGAATGCATACAAACAAAGTAAAAACTCAAATTATACTTTAAAGCTAATAGTATAAACAGCACACATTTCTAACAAACTTAATGCTAGCAAACTGACATGTCCTAATCTAATGATCACATTAGGAGTAAAGGTGACAAACATGCTGCATAAACAAGTTGAAAGTAGTAGAACTTTGACAGTCTGGCAGAAGGTACAGCAAAAATAGCTGATATTTAAACTAGAGGGCTAAATGAAGAAAGCAGGTGCAGGTGTGCAAAGAGGGTGCAGTCAGCTGTTTGAAACACTGAGGATGTCTCGGGCACCTTCAAAGTGCAATGTTTGGCTACAGTTAAATGGTATGTTTTAAAGTAAACATGAGAGACAGGTAGGGAAAGAAATAAGGGATTATGTCACCATGACAGATAAATGAACCAGAGTCATGTAAATGATTTGAGGAAATATAATAACTACAAGTACTAGAATTTCATTCATCCAAAACTCTTGAGACCAGCCTGCAATCACAACTCACATATATATATATATATACATATATATATATATATATATAAGACTATCTATCTATAGATAGATAGATGTGTGTGTGTGTGTGTGTGTGTGTGTGTGTGTGTGTGTGTGTGTGTGTGTGTGTGTGTGGAGAGAGAGATGTAATTAAGCTTTCAGTGTAAGTCAAACTGGAGATTTGCTTATGCATGATACATTTATTCCTATGGAAGTTGGTGGTGCACAATTCCTCACACCGTGTATTGTGTGTTTCTAGCCTCAGGCTACCTCTGACTGGGGATTTGCTCAGTTACCATCCAACTCAGCACGTTGTGATCAACCTACCTGGCAGCAGCAGCACAATTAAAACAGGGCTGCCAGGATGTGATGGCTACTTCAGAATAGCAGAACCAGGACACTGACATGTTACAAATGAATTGCAACATGTCAGAAACAGTCGATGCGAACACAAGCCACTGCAGTTAACTACTGAGTAGGTGTGCTATCCTTTCCAAGGACGACTCACATTCCCCATTCTAATGACCTGCATGTCTTTGGACTGACAGACATATTCTTCAGATCTGAACACTGATGTAATAATTCTATTATATTACTACTAACTGGAATCCGATGCTGTAACTAATAATATTATTATTATTATTGAAAAGGTGTGCATACTTTCTTTAGGTAAAATGCTCGGGCCTGATTTTAGCATAAAATTGACTGCCCCTGACTGATTTCAGAATTCATTTCAAGCACAGTTGGATGCCTGATTAACTCCTGAAGCAGTCCCCTACTTTAAAGAACAAGTATCAGTCAGTACTGTCCCCTTGCACCAAAAACATATTATATTTATATTTTATAAATATAAATTATAAAGGTTTTTTCTGCTAGAACCAAGTGTATGCCACCACTACTCTGCACACATCTGTAGAGATATCGACACAGAGAGCCGCAGCCAGTAGCTGTCTGCTAGGCCTCACCTTCATTAATCAGCAGGTACTCATACCTTGTATTTTGTATTTTGCATTTTAATTAAATTATCTGACAAATAATATGACCTAATGACCTGTGACAGAGACCATTCGAGAAGTTTGTCTTTCCGCTTTGGTGATTTCATTTTCTTTGCATTTTTTAATCTGTAACTTAGCATTAATTAGCAGGTACATATGTCAGTTGCATCCATAAAGTTAACAGATACAGCTTGCTAACAACCCTGAATGTGGTCATTTGTCAATATGGAAGAAAAAAAAACATGGGAACAACCAAAATGCTATCATTCATGGTTTAAAATGCAGTTTCTAGGAACCAATGTGGCATCCACTGTTGATATACAGTCTACCGTTTTTCCACTTTTAAATGCAATCAGTCAATTAAAGCACCTTCCATGCAGGTTAGTTCAGTTGCTTTACAGATGACTATTGAAGTGAGACACTAAATCACTACTACCTCTTTAAAACTGATCATTTGAGAGAAGAGTGAAATTAAAATATTTGACTCTGAGCCACCCGGTTAGCCCATTAACATGCATGGCTTACAACTCAAACGTTTCTTCTTTTTTGCCATGTTTTATCACAGTGTCTCCACCGAACTGGGTAATTTATACCCAGCCTAATTTGAAATGAAATGAAACATGAAACATGAGCAATGTGTGGAGTGGTACTGATCAGAATGGCCTTTATTGGGGAATTGTTAGCCTATTCTTTGAGCATCTTTATAGTTTCATTCTGATTTGGAACTATTGTAATGAAGTTATGATACATTATAACGTGTTTATTTGCATTGTTTTTCTTTTGAAGCCTGCAAATCAATGTGAAAATATAATTATGACCAGGCCAGCCAGTCATGTTTTGTTAAGAATCTAAGGTTGGCTGCCTCAACACTGATGAGTAGGAAGGCTTGACTTGTGGGAATCTTGACTAAATGGGTGGTTACCCCTGCTGACAGCACCGCACAGTAGAGCTCTCTGACACACGGGCAGTGAAATTCATGAGCTATATATACTCACAGAGCCTTTGTAGTTTGGGTTCAGGCCACTGTGAGTAGCCTAATCTGAGCTACTACCTGTGTAAAGTGCACGTGTGTGTGTGTGTGTGTGTGTGTGTGTGTGTGTGTGTGTGTGTGTGTGTGTGTGTGTGTGTGTGTGTGGTTTTGATGAGAGTTCTGCAGCATGCATTTCATGGTCAGACTCACACCAGCGTGCTGCCGTATGTCTCTGTGCGAAGAGCCTGTTGACTCATAAAACACACTCAAAGATGAGTAGGCGATGATTTACCTAATTGCCAGATTACTATAGGTCTTTTATCAGCAGCCTAAGTCACTATTATGTAACATTTCAGCAGAGTCTATCTTCTATCACACATGAATGTAGTGTACCCATGCTCCCTTCTATTCCTCATTTGTTAAAAGCTGTGAAGGATGCTGGCTTCTTTCGCTTCCTTACCTGATGAAGTGCAGATGATATATGTTTGCAAAATCACAGCTATATCCCAAACGACATGCATTCTTCGTTTAATTCCTGCTCATTTTCCGATGCTGCTGCGGAGTCGCACTTGTAGATAACAACACGGCCAAACTTTAAGCATTTTCCCCCTCCTCTTCTTCTTTTGGAGCTCGTTATCCCCGTCTCGCTCCTCCCGTGGAGCGCCGTGATGGTTTCAAGCCTCGTAGGACAGATCCGTTCTCACAGCTTCGTCCTCCTTCGCTTTCCGGTTTGGTGTTCGGGCAACATTTCGGTCTTATATTTTTAACAAAATTATTTTTAACAGCGTTCGTCATACATTTATCTCTTAGTCAGTGTGTTCTGTCCTTATAAAATGTCAGCCGTGAAATCCGTTCATGATGCACGCTCCGCTTGTGTTTGGGGCGGGTGGGTGTCTGTGGCGCACCGCCCGCCTGCAGCAGATCAGCAAAACTTCACTGACGACGCAAAACGAACCGAGAGCGCACAATCTGACAGAGAGAGACGCACATTCAAGATAAAACTACATAACAGGGTTATGTCTGAAAAACCAGTGCTCTGTAAATAACTGCTTAAAGAAGGATCATTTAAAAAAATAAGCTGAAACATGTTTAGTCTCACTGGCAAGCCGTGCAAAGTGCTTTAGAGCAGGTCCACATGGATAGATGAAGAGAACTTAAAAAACTAACAGAAACAATAACTTTCACATTGTTTTATTCCGACTTCCACGTTTAATAAGTTAAATTCCTGACTGACATGCTGCCACAATAACTGCTGACACTCACTGAGTTAGACCAAGATACAACAACATGCCACAAAGCATCCAACTGGCTGCAGCGTGCTGTCTGCAGATGGCCTTGCTAGATGATACTTTTGGCTGTACTGACCTACATAAACACGCTCCGACTTTGTCCCGTGGAAGTTGTGCGACCTCTGGCGTTAGCTGTAAGTTACTATAACTAAACCCCGTCTCGATCCACGCCTTGCTCCTCTCATACAACAAACAACATGGCGACAGAGAAAAGGCTCAGCGTGTGGCTTCATAATAAAAGTTCGTTAATCGGCGTGATTTCAGGATGGAGCAGCGAAGGATTGAACCACCAAGTAGTTCATCATTTTTGGACTACAGCTTAGATAAGAGTTCATTCTCCTCAAACACATGGCAGGTTGTGAATTGTATAACTTAGAATTTATATTACATTTTCATTAAGTGTCATAAAACTGCCATCATGATATTGATATCATCAGTATCAGTGATCATACATGGGTAGCATGTATCAGTCACTTTTTACTAGCATATATTATTAAAAATGTAACATAGTGCACCAATAAATATTAACAAGAGCACTTTGAGAAGCAGGACAGTCTGGATTGCTAAGGTCAATTACCAGCTACAAGCCAGGGGGAAAACACACCAAGGTCAGAAAGATGTTCACATTATTATTTAAAACTTCTGTTAAAAAATAGCCACGTTTTTTGGTTTGTTTGTTGTTTATTTATAAAGGTTTTACACGAATGTGAACTTTGTTTCTCTCATGATAAATTATATTAAACTAGTCAGCTAGTTATCACTGGGCTGACTTAAATACATGCATCTTTTATTAGGACTGTTCATTTCACAGGTTGTAGTTGTGGATGTGATGCATATAATTACTTTTGTAGCACAAACTGTTTGGCATTTTAATTATGTATGTTAAACTCAGTGATAGCACAGCCCAGCTCTTTGGAAGTCCCACTGTGGGGTTTATTTGTTTTGTGTGTGTGTGTGGGGGGGGTCACGTGCATACTTTAATGCATTTTAAGATGAACACAAGGATCTTGTGTTATTCCTTCCAAATACTGATATGAATAAGAGCCGCTCCAGATAATGGTGAATAGTTGGAGTTGCTACAGCAGCAAAGGGCTGTTGCTGCTGTAGCATACACATTGCACATTGGTCAAAAATAAGACACATAACACACTGCCAGTACTTTAAATGATGATTTATATATGGGTTCTGTTTTCATGTAGCTTCAATATTATCATCAGTTGTATCATCATGAACCAAAGATTTACGCTGCCCGAACAAGAAACCGAGCTATGGTTCGCCAGCCTTCCTATAGAGGAGGAAAAAGGAGGGTGTGTTAGCTTTTCTGTAAGTCACACATTTATCCATTTTCCATCCACATCTTTCTGTAATACACAGATATGACTTTTTCTTAACTTCTGTTACAAATCAGCCTTCTCTACAGAGACATACAGTGACCTCATAGATGACGTGCTGAAAGATATGTGAGAATAGTGACCTACATTGACAGCAATGCAAGATTATGCCTATTTCTTTTACGTCTCACTCCGTCTCACTTGATACTTCGCCGCACTCGAAGCTATCCCTACCACTTATTATGTCGGCGGAGAGCAGCTTTGTTTATCTCCTTCAGCAGAGTTTCCTTGTTGTTCTTCACATTTTCTTTCGCCGTCTCCAACACAAACTTGATTTTCTCCTGGCTGAAGGGACGCTGGAAGGTGGAGAACTCATCCATCTTTGCTTTGAACTCCTCTGCATCTATTAAAAAAGCAGCAAAGTGCCTCAATCACCTATTCTGTTTATCACAATAAGCTTCCGTTTGCAGCACTATGTAGGTTCCTCATCCTTTTAGACCTTTTGGACCTCTTTGGCAACAAGAAATAGCAAATAAAGCTATATATTTTTTAGATATCTTTTTTTTTTTTTTTTTTTTTTTGCCTGTCCCGTTTGGCTCTTTTGCCATCAGAATTATTGTCTAAAGGCGAAGAAAGATGCCCAACGGATTTACTTTACCAAATAGACCATCCCAGCCTTGCCGTAATGGTCTATTTGATTCACCTTTTATTGTTTATTTTATTTTATTTTCACTTGATAAATACGGGACAGATTTGACTGGGGAAAAGAAAGGGGAGAAAGAAAGAGGGAAAGAAAAACAGCAGAGAAGAGGGACGGGGATAAAGGACAAAAAACAAAAACCAACAAAATAAGCAGACAAAAAATACATATATCAATCACCTGGATCACCTGCTGAGAAAGAAAAAAGAGAAAACAAGCAGTAGAAAAAAGAAAAGAGCAAAATAATAAACAACATCACGATGATCTATGTGAATATAACAGTAAATACTAAATATTAAACATTATTGTGCAGCACGTAAGATCGACAGCGCACAGTGTGCTTTAAGGTAGCAGCCAAAAAGGGTGTAGTTTGTGTGTGTGAGCACCCGTGTGTACACCTGTGAGCACGGACGCGCTTGTATTTAAAAGGTTCCTTCATGTAATGATCTGCTAGAGGGTGTGGGGGGGGCCACAGCCCCGTCCTCCAGGGCATGAAGCAGGTATGGAGGAGATCAAAACTCCAGACATCCAGAGGCCCCCAGAACACAAGAGACCAAGGAAGACCAACAGAGGGGCAGCCGCGCCACTGTCCCAGAAAGAGCCGAGGAGAGTCCCAGATGAGGGGTCACTCAGCAGCCGCGGAGCAGAAGCCGGGGGGGGTTGCAGTGACGTGCCCGTGAGCTCCGCCGGCAGCCAGCTGTGCCAGATTGACCGAGCCCCAGGCCAAGAGGCTGAGGGCACCCCACCCCTGAAGTGGCCCGAGCGAGTCCCAAGCTCCAGTCCCCGACAAGCAGCCACCAAGGAGTGAGCCGGTGTGTACCTGGATGCCCACCCCGGACACAAAGAACCACCAACGCACCGATGTCTGAGGGCGTCTGCCACTGGCAGGGGGAGTGATGGGGGGAGATAGGCCTCCATACCTTGGAGGGCCTGAGATGTCCCCAGAGAGGTGGCGCCTGACACCCAACCTGACATATAGACACAGACATACAGGCACACACAGATACAGACATCCATTCCCACCCTCATGCTCTCATATGCAATTACTCAACACTCACCCAACGTGGAGACAGACATAGAGAGAAACTGTACACACGATCACACTCCCCAAGCGTACTCTAAGCCCCAGGTCTAGGTACCCTTGCCCCTGGAGGGGGAAACTGCACCCAGACCCAGGTAGTGTTACCCTTTTCCCTGCGGTGGAGAGAAGCAGACCGCCCCGACTCCGCAGCAGCAGGGAGGCCCCACATTCCAGACCCCAGTTGGACAGCCAACTCCTCCTCCCAGACCCCCCCGCTCCAGCAGGCCGCAGAGAACAAGGGTGTGTGAAGACTCCAAACCTCCCTCCGCCCGCTTATATGTAGTGTTGATGCATGTGTGTTCTAAGGTGCATTTAAAACCCAGGAGGGCATGGAGCTACCTGCCAGAGAGCAGCATAGCCCCTCCTGATAGCCCTCAATGTCTACATGTATTTAAAATTGAGAGGTGGGCAACGACGCCAGGGGTGAGGTGTACACCCTGATGGTACTTTGGATTCCGTGTAGCGTGCCCACCCCCAAGGTCCTATATGTATGTGTTATGAGAGTGTGAGTAATGTGAATGTCTAAGTTGTGAGATAAAATTGATTGAGTCCCTCACTCTTCCTCACTCTTTCTCACCTCAGCCTCCCCCACCAGTTGAAGAGCCCCCCAGGTGGCTCGATGCACTGGCAGTCCCCTGCGTCAGGGCTGGGCCCCCATACACCCACCCGCCCACAACCCCGGCAACACACCAACCAGGACCCAAGCCCCCAAGGCCCAGCCAGGGCCCCAGCCCAGAGACGGAGCACCCCCAGAACCCCACACCCATCCAGGACCCACCCAGGGGCAGCCAGGCTACCAGGTCAGTAACCCACGTCCATCAGCACAGACCCTCCCCTAGTCCCACTGCACGCAGCCACGAGGAAACCGTCACCTAAGAGCCAACAGAGCCCTTAATAGGCCATGACCACAACCCCAGATTGAGCCCTCCAAGGAAGATGCTCCTAGGTATCCCCCCGACACCCTAAGCCTGTCCCTACCCCCACACCAATCACAACAGCGAAGGTGGGACCAAACTATGACCCCCCACCCCCACTAGGTGATGGAGCTGATCAAAGGAGCCCAGAGCAATTGATCTGATGTGGTGGCAGAGGCTGTATCAAGACTAATGTAATCTAATAGATAATTTCTATATTGGTTAGAATTAAGATTATTTTTATTTTTCCAGTTCATGAGGACTGTTTTCTTGGCTATGCATAGGGCAGTGAAAACCATATGGGCGATATTCTTTTCTGAAGTGACATTATCTAAGCTGCCCAACAAACACACTAAAGGGGAAGTTGGAATGTTACATTTCAGAAACTTTGATAAGTCTTCACATATCTCGCGCCAAAACTTCTGAACTGGTGGACAGAACCAAAGAGCGTGGATATAATTGTCCGGTGAATTGGTTTGGCAGTGTGAGCAGTTGTTGGTAGACGTAAAGCCCATCTTGAACATCCGATGACCTGCATAGTGCACTCTATGTAATATTTTGTATTGAATTAATTGAAGACTGGGATTTCTAATTAGATGAAAGGTTTTTAAGCAAATCTGAGACCAGAAGTTTAGGTCTATGTTAACTGATAAATCCGCTTCCCATTTTGCAATAGGAAGTGATATTGATTCATCTGTTTTAGAAAGCATTCTGTATATTTTGGATAGTAATTTGGGGGTTTAAAGAGTAAGAAATTGAACCACACTTGGTGGTGTTTGAAGTTCAACTTGACCCGGTTTAAATTTCTTTTTTACTATGGATTTAATTTGTTGATATTCTAAAAATCTTTTCTTGTTGATCCTATATTGTGTAACTAGTCCGTCAAATGAGATAAATTCTGTTCCTTCTAATATATGTTCTAAATATTTGATTCCTTTACCACTCCAATCTGGAAAGTTTATCATATTATTGTTTAGTAATATGTCAGGGTTGTTCCAGATAGGTGTACGTTTGCATGGGATTAATGAAGACGCCGTCAATGTTAGAAACTCCCACCATGCTGTCATAGAAGAGCTGATGCTGACGCTTTTGAAGCATTCATGTCGTTGGATGTTTGAGCTGATAAATGGTAGATCTGAAATCTCTAGATTATTGCAAAGTGCTTGTTCTACATCTAGCCAAGGTTCATCTAAGAGGGTATGTTTTAGCCATCCTGAGATAAACTGAAGCCTGTTGGCTAAGAAGTAGTGCTGAAAGTTAGGCAGTTCTAGTCCTCCTTTATCCTTGGTCTTTTGTAGTGTTTTTAAGCTTATACGTGGGGGTTTATTTTTCCAAAGGAATTTGGACATACATGAATCTAGAGATCTGAACCAATCTTGTGGCAGTTTAGTTGGGATCATTGAGAATAAATAATTTATTTTTGGTAAGACCGTCATTTTTATAGCAGCAACCCTTCCCATGAGTGATATGGGTAAACATTTTCATCTAGCCAGATCATCTTCTACCTTCTTTAAAAGTGGGATATGGTTTAATTTAGTTAGATCTGCAAGCTTGGGAGAAACATTAATACCTAAATATTTTATATTTCCCGATTGCAGTGGTGTAGAAGAGGAATTATGGAAGGAGGAATTAATCGGAAGGACTGTTCCATATTCTTACATTTTATGCCCTTAATTACTGAATTCTGTCTAATTGCTGCTGCTAGTGGTTCAATAAAAATTGCAAACAGTGAAGGGGAGAGTGGGCATCCCTGCCTGGTGCCCCTCAGGAGAGAGAAGCTGGAGGATGTCTGGTCATTTGTTCTAACACAAGCTGTTGGGGAATTATATAATATTTTTAACCAGTTAATGAAAGAGGATCCAAAACCAAATTTGTGTAAAGTTGCAAACAGAAATTTCCTGTTAACTCTGTCAAATGCTTTTTCTGCATCTAAAGAAAATATTGTAGTTTCAAGGTTTTTACTGTATGAGTAGTCTATCAAATTAAGTAATCTACGTGTATTTGTTGATGAGTGCCTACCTTTTATGAAACCACTTTGATATTTTTTATATATCTTTAAAAGATGTTTGAGCTGAGTAAATGTGCTGAGTAAAGGTGCTGAAAATGGTTTTATTTGTGTATGTTCAATGTGTTAGACTTGTACATAGTTGACCATATATGATCAAATAATGTTGAATCCTGGATATGGATTTGTAAGCAATGAAATTTGAAATAAGGGGGTAGGAACAAGAAAAGTGTAAACTTCATCCTACTCCTTTTCGAGCACACGCATTCTGTAGACAGATATATACATGAAAACTTGATGATTTTTAAGTTTTGTTTTTGTTTTGTTTTTTTGTTTTTTTCTGTTGTTATTTCAATTATGTTTGCATGTTCGAAATAAAATTATATCTATCTATCTAAATTATCAGTAAAATGAGATACAAACTGCTAACACAGTTGCTTACCTTGACCCAAAATAAAGGTTATAAAAGGTTTTTTTTTCCTTGAATTTATGACCAGCACCATTTCTGCTGTTCAGGAATTCTCCCTTAGAGTGTGGTGTGTCTGTCTATGTTTTTACAAGTGTTTGAAAATTGTTTAGTCTGTTCATTGTTTTTGTGTCTCTTTGTTGACAAGCTGCCATTTCAGTAATTCCTTTGTTCATGCTTAATACCTTTGGACACACCCTGACACCTTTTATTTTATGTCTGTAGCTCAGTTACAATGAAAACACAGCTGCACATTTGGAAACAGACCTTTGCAGTTCCGTCTGTTGAAGAGCGGCATGTAGATGATTGTGGGCTCCTTCTCTTTCCCCTCCAGCACATAGCAGTCCTTCGGCCAGTCTCTGTCCTCCAGAATCGTGTCATTTATCTCGGGGAAAGGCTTTTCCATCTCGGCCGCATAGTCTCGGGCAAGAGTCAGAGTCTGATCACAAAGCAGCAGTTGAACACAGTTTCAGACGCAGCACTAAGTACTATGTGGGCATCAAATAACACCCGAGGGATTGTGGCTGCTTTATTTTTTATCCCTCACCTTGAAACTTTCTAATAAGGCACACTTGAAACAGAATTTTGAAGTTTTAATTAGCGCCTTAATGGTTAACAAATTCTTTAAAGATTGTCAATAAGCTATTTCTCAGAACGAAAACAGTTCATTAGGACTTATCAAGAATTCTAATTGTCTACAAGGTCTCCCTCAGGTATTCCCATTACCCCACAGTCTATAGACATGCACATCAGATTAATTGGTGATTCTTAATTAATCAGTTAGCTGTAATTAGTTGTCCAACTCTTTGGTGATTTTTGAAAAATATTTTGCATCTCTTTTGCATTTGAGCATAGCTTCTTTCATCACTGCTTCCTCTGCCTTTCCATTCAGGCCACACTGTGGTGCAAATTGGTCTTAGATGAAAGTATGGCCCAGCCTTAGTTTAAGGCTGATACACTTTGAAGATGAAATATTTGGGAACTAAATCATTGGCAGTTGTTTCTTCACAGTAAACATATCAATTAACAATGCATTTATTAAAAGAGGATAATTTAGGAAATTTATGTCCAGGTTTTGGTTTGGATGCTTTGCGGTTGATAAATGGTGTTTGAACGGTTAAAAATTAAATAAAATTAAAAAATTAAAAAATAAATTGTTTTCCCGTAATAAATGAAAGCATCATATATAAACTGCATTTGTATTTACTCAGGTTATCTTTGCCTAATATTGACATTTATGTGATAATTTGAAATATTTATTAAGAAATCAGGAAAGGGGGCAAATATTTTTCCACGCGGCCTCGTTCCACATGGCTGTGCACAGTTATGGCTGTTCAGTAAAGGGCTGGTTGCAGTATATGCAGCACAACACAGTTTCAGGAGAATATAAATATTTGTATTAAACTATAAAAATGATAGATTAGTTACACACACACATCTTACAGTACCTCAAACATATTTCCAGCACTATACTCCGGGGCTATGATGAGGTCAATGTCTCTCTTGTCTCCTAGAAATGAAGGGTACGGTACGTTGATCACCAGTCCAGCATCTATGAGCTGGAGTATTTCGTTAGAGTAGAGGCAAGCTGGAACAGAGGACTCTGCCCAGAACCAGAGACAGAGAGAGAATCAGCTTTTCTTTCACTAGTTTTCTTCATTGCACTTGCAACCATTATGGATGTCACTGTGACCATTAACACTACAGGCTAACACAAAGCCGAGGGCTACAATCAATTTGAAATGACCAGTTAACCCAACTTCATGCATGTATTTGAACTGAAAAAAAAAAACATGTAAACTGAATTCTCAGTGAATTCAAACCCAGGGGTTTCTTCCTGTGATGCGACAGTGCTAGCAATCCATTTTCTTCTGCTTATCCAATTCAGAGTCCCTGGACACCTTCAGCTCTGTCAGCCCCACCTCCTGTCTTTTTGTTAGTGCCACTGTCTCCAACCCATACATCACTGCGACTCTCACCACCTTGTAGACCTTCCTTTTCATTCTTGTTTCTATCTCTGTGTCACAAATCACCACTGACACTCGTCTCCTCCCACTCCACTCTGCTAGCACATTCTTTTTCAGCTTGTCCTTCGTTGTTTTGTCGATTGATTCGTATGGCTGACCCCAGGTATTTATTTCACTACCTGTAATCATTGACTGAGCTTTAGATGTGTTTAACTGAATTTGGCTTGTCCAAACAGGCATTTGGGTTATCCAAGCTCCAGTGTACAGCTCTAACTACTTTTGTGAGGTGGTCATTCAGAGGTGGTCTGGGCTGCATACAGCCTCATTCATTTATTAGTAGGTATTCCAGCGTATCCTTGGTCACATTAAAGGACCACCTACTCAGCTGACATGTATGTCACTGGAAAAAGTGCAAAGTGGAAAGTGCAGTAGCTTCTGGACCAAGACAACCCATCAGACTAATTACAAATAAATAAATAAATAAATAAATAAAACCCCAAAGTGAGCAACGCTTTTTAAGGTTGGAGGGCTTGATGGGAATTCAGGGTAATAGGTTGGTCTTGGTAGCCTCTTGAGCTTTGTAGATGTAGATAGATGCAGGTTTACAAAAGTGGACAAGTCCCACTTTTGTAAACCTGAATCCTACACCCTACTCTGGGAGTAGATGAATCCTAATGTTTGAATTTCTAATCTTAAGTGTCACGTATGTCCAATAGGAATAGTATCACTAGTAGTCCTTTTTCACTTTGCCATGATTTTGTGTGAGAAATGACTCATTCGGTGGGAATGGGTCATAATTGTTGCTTAAATTGTCTGACTCACCTTGGTATTGGTAAAGGAAGTTTCCAGTTGTTCCCCACTTCCATTCAGCAATCAGGGGAATTACTTGGTTTATTAGGAAAGAAACTGGGAGAAATACATTGACATGAATAGAGTACAATAAAAACTGTCTTTTCCTCTCCAACACTGACAAGACTGTGTGCTTATCAGCTATACTGTACACTGACCGTCGGTTTTGAAAGCTCCATCATCCAAACTTTGGCTCCACGTCTCAACTGCTGCCAGCAGCTCCTGACTCCACTGGTTAAAAAGAGTTTTTCTTTCCTCCATACTCTCTGCCTCCACAGACTCAGTCTTGCTATGATTTACCTTGTCTGGGAAAGATAAGAGTCTAATAGGTACTGCGGCATTTTCAGATAGACATTTGCTGCATGATTACGCCATTACAAAGAAATGTCATAAATCTTTCACGTTCAGTTCTATTTTCCAACTTTTTTTGTGCGCCTGTTATATCAGTATGGCCACACACCATTATTCTTCAGTTCAACTTCCACAATTTGTTTATATCGTGGCTCACTACATCACAAGCGGGGGTAACGTCACCCTTAAGTCACTGTTTCTTGTAAGGTAAAAGACCCTACATCTTGAAGAGAAAGCGCCCAACAATCAGGGCCTGTGCCCCCACCAATGACAAGCACTTGGTGACAGTGGGAAGGAAAAACCGGCCATTTCATTCACGGCAAGAAAACTTCCCGGCACCGAACCAGGCTCAGGGAAGGGCGGCCATCTGCTGTGACTGGTTGGGGTTCTGCTCACATCTACCCAAGTAATATTCTTTAAGACATTCTTGGAAACATTTACCTTCTAGGATTTTCTGCAGCTTATCCAGGTACATCAGAGCAGTAGTGTCCTTAACAGTTATTCTGGTCAGAGCTATCACTTTATCAAGGATGATCCATACGAGCAGGTACTCCTTAGCAGCACTGTCCAAATGCCCAGACACTAAAACACACGGACACACACACACACACGCGCGCTGAGCAGGTTAACATGACACAGTCAACATACATGTAGCAGGTATGCTTTTCAAACTGTGATTACCATTCAGCCATTGAGGGACAAAGTCTCTGAGAGTCTCCTCATTAGCTATCGCACAGCCTAAAATACCTGTACAATGAGAAAATGATTTTAGATGTTTGTATTTTACACCAGACACTGAAAATCTTCTGTATTAATATTTAGGAATGAAACCTATTTCTTCCTACAGATGAGGAAACATCTACATTGACTCGTGCTTTACATTATATTCCTGGCAGTGGAAGTCGCGTACACCATTGTTCAGTGCAGGCTGCCTCTATGCAATCATACTTTAACAATTAGTTGGTTTCATAGTTCTTTTTTGGCTGGTTTCCTCTAATGTGTTTTTAGATGTATAAAAGAATGACAGTCACTCTCACAATATTTTACTAGTATTTGTCTCCAGACTGATTAACTGGAAAGTGCTGTTGAGTTTTCATGCAATAATTTTCAGAAGGATCTAAAGTTATCAGAGTAGTGAGAAAACTAGTCTGGGTCATTGTGGTTGCACTGAAATTAGAACGATATTTTGTTAGCAGCGGACTGTTGCTTGTCTTGCTTGTTTTGTTGGCTCTGACTGCTGCATTTGACACGGTGGATCACGATCTGCTGATCTCTCAACTAAAGCCTTGTTTGGTCCTTTTTGGCTTGGCACTTTCGTGCCTCAGGGATCTATTCTTGGGCCACTACTGTTTTCATCGTATCTCCTGCCATCGGGAACAATTTTTCCGAAAACACTTTAATTTCTGACGATTTGCCAGCTCTGTCTAGCTTTGAATCACTCTGATAGGTCTTCAGTTGGGCTCCTGCTTATTTGTCTTAGCATTAGTCATGGATGGCTCTAAATTTGTCATTATGTGCCATTAATTAAATAAAATTGCAAATAAATAATTTATTTATTAAATTTTTTAAATGAAATGAATCAGCATTTAATTAATTATGTAATGATATATTTATTTAATTCATTTTGTCACTCCTGGCTGTCCATATCCTGGCTCCATGCACTGGCTTCCAATTGAAATTAGGATCTATTTTTAAATCCTTTTACTGGTTTTAAATCTTTAAATGGTCTGGCGCCTGTATATTTTTCTGATCTTCTGCAGTCATAAGATCAGACAAATATACAGCAGCTTTTGTTCTCAGTTCCTAAATCATTTTCTGGGCTGTTCCTACTCTAAGTGCATGGGTAAATAGCATCAGAAAGATGTCTTCTCTTTGTTGGTTGGTTAATGGGCCACTAAATGAAACCACACCCCACTATCCTGAAGCTACAGTTTAGTTTTTCTGTATAAACCCTAACAAATAACAGCAAAGATGATAAATTAAAACAACTTACATTTTCACTCAAAGTCATGTGGCCTTGTACCCTCCTGTTTTTACATAACCTACAGCCCTGTGAAACTGTGATGTAACATTTGCAAGCATAAGAAGAATATATAGACTGCACAAAATTACACTGTACTGACTTGGCAACAATAGAAAGCACTGAGCCACCATGTTGCCCTTTGGATACTGACAGTTTTGGTGGTTCTTTTGGTGATTTAAAGTGGAAAAGCTTCATTGGATCTGTACTTGAAAGTAAAATCAGCTACATATTCTAGGCATCATCAAACCAATCTCATATTCCCTGTTCAGCCTGTAAACACTCACCCTGTAACTTGACCATGTCCATCTCTTTCTTTTTCTCCAGCAGCGTTCCATTTTGGAATTTGCTGCCCATGAAAGATGTTTCGATAAAGAGACCCAACTCTGTGAATCCGGCCTCGTGGGGGCTTATCTCAAACCATTTTCCTAAAAGATGCAACAGTGCATTATAAACCACTTAATAAGGGGCTAATCTAACATGTCTTTATGTATGTATGTACCTTCTATAGGCCCTTGAGTAAAGCAGTGCTTTTCAATAGCACAGTAGATGGGATAAGGGTTTGTGACATTCCTGTCGGCCTCATCTGAAAGACACCGTAGGTCCATCTGATGGAACACAAGAGATTTCACTGAAAGCCTTAGTCTGTATAGCAGAGAGAGAAATGAATTTCAAATGAGAATTATATGAACCATAGTTTGTCTTTGTGCTTGCACTGGTACCTGTTTCATAATTCCAGCTGAAGTTAAGACCCCCCAGATATCAGCAAGAGAGAAGTGCTCTTCTTTTGCTCTCTCACCCAACCAATCCACAGCTTGCTCAAGTTTAACACTTGGGGAATCAAACAGCCTGGACACTGCCGCATCCATGTTGGTGCTAAATTGTGAGTCATTGTACAAGGAGGCCATGGACCTAACAGATAAAGCAAGTCAGGCAGGTGTATAAGACAGAAGTCAATAGGAAAACAATTGTTGCAGATAAGGTGATTGCACCTTGTAGTGATCCCTTTGTTAATTTTTTTTCTTCTTGTCTTCTTTTTATGTTAGACTTGATAATGATGTGTCTACCTGTAAACCTGTAAATTTGTAAAAGGCTGTCCATGATTTAGTGTCTTGCTGTAATCAGTGATTTTACCAGAATAAAACACTATTATTTGTTCACTTTTTATATTTTCACGACTTTTTTCGCTGGTTTCTGTTGCATTTGCAGCCTGTTTCACAAGCACATGCTTGTGATTTGACAGTAAATAAATGATCCTGAATTGAACTGAGGATCTCTTTGCTCATTCTGAGCCAAAGAAATGAACCAATAAAACTAATCATACTAAAACTAATCCCTAACTGATACAAAAGGGGTGTTAGGTGCATGGAGGTGGTAATCACAAAATAATATAAAAGAAATATAAATCTTATTACGTCAAGCCAAAAGCTAATTAACATAAACAGAAAAACATCCCATATATCAATTAACATGCATGTATATGCACTGTATATATATATATATATACTGTATATATTGTTTCTACTTGGCTACTGTAATGACTATTTTATAATATATTCTGGTAAAGAAAGAATTATATTTAATGTTTGTGTCATTGTTTATACCATGTAGACCCTGAAACTCCTCCTAGGTAGAGCAGCGTGTCCAGCAGACCTTCCTTTTCCATTTGATGGAGGGAACCCACCAGACCCACAGCTGCTCGCTGACCCCCACCTGATGCCAACAGAGCAATGTGGGGAACTGAGTCCTGGATGAAAATATGAAGGAGAGATATTATTTGATAGCTGCACTGCAGTTTTTGGATGCAACAATTAATAACCCTTTCACATCTTTATAGTAAATCTGAAGCTACAGCCATCTGTCTGTAACTCAGTTTGTCATAAAATGTCCAAACAGGAAAACAGTTAGCAGTTCTCTGCTTAAAGCCAAAAAATCCCCTAATAGCATCTCTAATTAATGCCAACAAAACGATGTGGGGAACTGAATCCTGTTTTCTTCCTGTATACTGTTTCTTGTGTTTCTCTCTGTGTTTTACTCCTCTGACTTTCTCTCTTTACATACATTTTTGCCTTGATTGAGTTTGTTTGTGTCTAATTATCTCCCTGGTGTGTATATAGTGTTGTTGTCTTTTCACCCTTGAATTACTGTGCCTTATGGTGTTTTTTCCTGCTGATTTCTTGTTTTTAGCGTTCCATTTATCTAGCTGTCACTCTGCCTCAGTATTTTGTCTGCATGTGGGCCCACTTTATGGACTACTGCAATGTGGCATGTAAATTATATTCCTGACTCATTGTGCATTGAGATAAAAGATCAAGGCTTCAGGGGTGTCTGCTAGAAAAGCTTTCAAGAAATTTCGTTTTTCCTTTATGTTTTTGTTTGTTTGGTTTTGTTGGGTTTTTTCAGTTCTCTGTTATAGCTTGATTAGCTTGAAGTATGAAAACTACTTGGTCATATTTACCAAAACATCAATTGTTTTTTTAAAGCCCATATATAAACTACACCTTAAAGAACCTCTTTCCTCTGTTGTTGTTCTCCCTTTGAAGCCCATTTATAAAATACAACAAAAGGTACTGTACAAGACTGCCAGGAGAAGTCCACAAATCCAACAGAGAAGGAAACTAAAATAAATGCAAAGAAACAAATTGAAAAAAAAAATGCATGCTGAGAAAACAGCTTAAAAACACGTCCTAAAAAAGTGAATGACAGAACTATAAATATACTGACGACTATTAACACAGATGAAGATAATTACACAAAAAGGAAGTAAACACCACAAAAAGACATGCTAGAAAACCAGATATCAAATTAAAACGACTGAGAACAGAAACAGGAGGACACAACTAGGCCTAAACATGATAATAGTGCCCGCCAGACAGAAGGGCAAACAGACAGGGTGACACTAAGGGAGCTCAAACTATTACTGCTACTGCTTATAATAATTCATCAAGACATGAACAAAAACACAAGGTTAGAAAACCATAACAAATTGGATCCAAAACAACCAAAACAAATTGGATCCAAAGCTCCGCATCAAAACCCATAACAGTTTCTATACTTTGCAATGAAAACAAGAGGCTATTAACCAGTGATGTCCTGTCAGAGAAAGCAAAGCAAGCAGTACTTGCTCAAAAAATCTAAAAATGTACATCAGTTAAAACCAAAATAAATTAGTTTCTCTCTTTGTATCACTTTGCAAAAAGTGTTCTGTCCAGAAGCTTTCTCTCATCGTTGGCTCGTGTTAACTTTTCACTTACGTCCAAGTTATGTTAGCTTGACTGTAAGGCAGGCTTGAATCTTCCTGTCTCATATTCCCTCAGAATCTGGAGCATCTCTTAATTTCATGGGCATATCTGGGTCCTATTAACAATAGTTGTAGCTGTGCAGCTGAGAGGTCGGCAGCTTTGTTGGCTAGCCTGGCATATGGTTTCTCATTGCTGCTCCAATGCTTTCAAATTAGAATTTATGAGAAATCACCTGGTTGACCTAATATTTATATTGCTGTTTTGTTAATAAGCCACCTTCATTTCCCATCATCATCTCTGCTTTCCTTACTATAAAAGACATTACATGCTTTTAAGTACAACAGTATCACCCACTGTATTTTCCTTTATCATATACTTTAAGTACTACACACATTTGGTGAAAAAAATGTATGAGGTAAGTCGAGCTGGAGATTAAAGTCAAAGGGAAAAAAGAAAGGGGAGGGGGGAAACAGAAGGATGAGGAGACAGTTTCTATCTTACAGCTGTACAGTTGATTTCCAGAGTGTTGAGTGAATGCAGAACTATTTGTTTCCTCTTGTGAACATACTCCTTTTCACCAGCACACAGAGAGTGGGACTGACGGATAGGTCTCTGCAAAAACAATCAAGGACAGAGAAGCACTGACTTCAACCCAGAGGTAAGCTGACTCAGACACTGAAATGTGTTACACATATTGTATATTGTACATTCATGCTGCAGCAGAGTAATATCATATGAAACCTTATAAAGAAGGCATATTCACTTTTTCCTCACATTTCCCAGGGAATATGTTTATGATAGTATATATGAATGCTAATATGTTTCAGTTCGTCCAGACTGTATAAACGGAAATAAGAATAATCTAATAAAAGGCAATATAGAAATTTGCCAGGATAGAAATGATATACATCTGTAAATGCATAATTTCTATAATAATAACTAGTTGACTGAATATTCTTCAGGCTAGCTCCTTATTTTAAATCTTCTTATATATAAATATATCACAGATTATTTGTATGTTTTGTATTATCTGCATATGTCTGTAAAGTAACTACAGTTGTGAATTTTATTTTAAAAAAAAAATACAAAATAGATCTAAATGGCACTTTAACTTAATAATTTAGATGTTCAACTACGACATAGACCATGCAACATATAGTCAATTCAAATCTATTCTCATTGATGCCTCACCTCAGACAGAGCTACATTGCCCTCCATGTTGTCCGCTGCCTGTGAAAGAATGACAGAATTCACAAAGCAAAGACAAACCACTGCATTCATGAAAGCTGTTAGTCCTGTTTGCATGTTGCGAAGCCAACCTACTTTTCAAATTAAAAAGTTGAATTCACCCCGCAGGGAAACTTCTTGTTTCTGTCAGCTTCCCTCTAGCTAAATTTGTCTGTGCAGACCAAGAAGTCAAATGAGTCCAAACACGCAGAGGAATGTTAATTCCTACCATGTGTGGGACTTTTACACAAGTATTGCCTAACATGGAAATACTATGGTAAAATCAAATGTCAACTTTTTCTTCTTCACTCACATTTTTCACTCACTATGTGTTTATACACCACCCTGAAATCAATCATTATTTATTATTAAACTCAGTCTGTCTTCCACAGTGTGTCTGCTATCCTGTCTTCCTCCCATCACCAGTCTCAGCAAATGGCTATGCCTGAGCCTCCTAGAGGTTTCTGCCTGTTAAAATGGAGTTTTTCCTTCTCGCTGTGCTTGGTCAAAAGCAGTTGTTTGATTGTTGTGTTTTGGTGCTATGTAAATAAATTGAACTGAACTCCCACATCTCCATATATACCAGTATTTTTGTAGGGAAAATAAAAATGTTCAGGCAGTTTCACCAACATCTAGCCTTCTTTTTAATGGCTTGTAACATAGTGGAAAGCTTTATTTTTTCTGCTTCTTTTGGAGAACATAGCAGATAACCAACGATAACCTTTGTCATGTCCTACAGATATTTTACCTAAATCATTGTTTCGAAAAAGTTTTAATTCTGTTCGATCGTATGGTAAATGGTAAATGGCCTGCATTTGTATAGCGCTTTTCTAGTCCATAGGACCCCAAAGCACTTTACACTACATTCAGTCATTCACCCATCCACACACACATTCACACACTGGCGATGGCAAGCTACATTGTAGCCACAGCTGCCCTGGGGCGCACTGACAGAGGCGAGGCTGCCGGACACAGGCGCCACCGGGCCCTCTGACTATCTAATAACTTTGATACATTTTTCAAGAATGTCTCTGTTGAACCATTGTTTTAAAAGTCTCATCTACACACTACCTGCAAACTTCTAAACGGCCCCTGTGGGGCTCCTTAGGGGCCTCTGCTTTGCTTGCTATATATTTGCCAAGTTTTCATAAGATTTCCTAAATTTTTTATGCTGATGATATTCAGCTGTGTTACTGTTTTAAAGCACATGTCCTTTCTACCGTATTACCGTGTTTGGAGGTACTAAAGATTACCCTGCTGTAAATTCTTTGCAGTTAAATGAAGAAAACCTGAGATTCTGCTTATTGCTCCTGACGGTTTGAAGATTAAAGCATGTGTTGGATCCTTAGGTTCTTTTGTCTTTTTTCTGTTAGTAAGCTTTGTGTTGTACTGGATGGTTGTGTCTCTCTGGATGCGTTCAGTAAGCAGTTGACTCATTCTCCATTTCTCCATCTGAACAATGTTGCTCAACTGAGAGATGTTGTGTGCTAAGCTGTAAAGGAAATGGTTATTCATGATTTAATTTCCTCTCATTTAGATTATTGTGTCATTGTAATTCTCTTTTTTCTTTATTAGGAAAACATCTTAAAATCTCCTTCAAATTGTTCAAAATGCTGCAGCAACAGTTTTAACCAGGACTAATAGGAGATCACACATTACTCCCATTTTATTTGCTCTCAGTTAAGTTTAGAATACATTTTAAAATTTGCATCTTCACTTTCAGAGCCTTGCACTAACATATATTGTAGACTGTATACAGACATATTCCTCCTCTCACTGTGTCAGGTCTTCAGGTCGTGCTTCATACTCACCTAAAGACTCATGGAGACCATGGTTTCCAGGCCGTAGCACCTACTCTGTATAATGCTGTCCTTTTAACTATTCACTCTGCTATGTCATGTTTAGATCATAAAACATAAAGATGTTATTTTTTACCCAGGCTTTTAGATACTCATATACTTTCTTTTATATTATATTTAGCTTGAATTACAGTTTCTATATATATTTTCTTTCTCAGTTTGAAGCAGTGAACCTTTGTCTGACAAACGTGCTATACAAATCTTTGAATAACAACTTGAGGCAGAACCCAGCCTATAAAATGACTGAATAAATTCAAATGTAAAATAGTTAAAGAACTTTTTTCTCCAAAACCTTTACCCAACAAAATAAAGACTTTATTTAAATTACAACACAAGAAAAAAAAAGTTATGTTTTGCTTTGCAGATAAACGCACTGTTAGAGTGATATGAAGGACATTTAGATGTGAACATACAGAACTTGTTCTGCCTCCATATCATTTTCTGATATGTCTGTTTGACGTCAGCATTGTTCTAATTTACCATGAAGTTGCCTGATAGCAGGACATAAAAAGGACTTCTGAGCTAGACGAGAATCTTTAGTCTGCTCCGTCCACATCCAGCCATGTTGTGTGGATATACCAGCCAGGCGACTGGTCTGCTCTGTGTTTGTATTGTGATGATGGGATCTATGGGACTACCTGTGGACAACAGGAGGAACCTGTGGACAGTCCCTCAGCAGAAGAATCCAGCTCTTTCAGAGTTCAAGGTGAAGAAAATCATTCAGTCCACAGAAGCTAAATGTCTTCTGAAGCAGGTCTTATGAGTCCTGATATTTCATATTTAATCATGTACAGAGTGGTTTGAGTGCTCTTGTTGTGTTTGCATTATGAATCCAAGAATGAGATAGAAAGATATGATGTTTGGCTTTTAATGGATGTGTAACTCATGATGTTCGTTATGAAACAGTCAAGATCCAGAAACAGTCAAACATTAAAGAGAAATTCAATGTTTTTACACATGTTTATCTAGTTTTTTGTCATGTTTTTTAAATGGCAAATCTTTTAAAGTGTATATTTAAAATGACACTTTACATAGTTAATATTTATGTTGTAGATCCCAACCTTAAAGTTTTCTTATGTGCGTCCTGTAATACTTCCTTGTGTGTTGCAGAAGTATGTACATCAGTCACAGTCCTTATCTGCTGGAGAGCAGGAGTTTGTCCTGAGGAGGAAACAAGTAGTTCAGAAATCACTCAATAAACTGGGACTCACATGTACACTGGTGAGAAAACTCTCAAATACATAAGTCATAAGTCTTTTTTTCTTCCTTCCCTTTTTCTTTGTCAGTAGCTTATTTTTCAGTGCCAGTCAGCTTTTCAGCTTTTTTATATATGCAGCATATATATAAACTAGAATAAAATGACATAAATTTCCGATCACTTTAAGATCTCTTGACTTGTCTGCTTGGCCATTTCCAGGAATTATTAAATAGGATAACATGCGCATTAGAAATCAGAGAAATCTGGACCAAACAGAGCACTTCATTCTCATTGGACTGTCTCATCTGTCCACTGGGTAGCTTTATTTTTCCATCACCCACCTATTTTTCTCTCTCTTTTTACCAGGATATGGTTCCTCACATTGCACTGTTGGGGTCGGGCGGAGGTCAGAGAGCAGCTGTGGGTCTGATGGGATCCCTCTTTCAAATGGAAAAAGATGGTTTGCTGGACACTGTGCTCTACCTGGGAGGAGTTTCTGGGTCTGCCTGGTAAACAAGTACAGACAGAGTCACGCTATACATAACTGGTTAGCTAGACTTTACTAGCTAGAAGGCTGAATAGTTCATTATAATGTGCATGGGCTGAGTATTTTGTGGTCTGTTTCCCTCAGGTCCATGGCCACCTTATACAGTGACCACCAGTGGAGCACCAACATGGACAATGCTGTGTCCAGGCTGTCGAAGCCTGGGATTGGGCTTACGGATGTTCTGATCTTTTTGGCCAAGAGGGCAAAAGATGGTCACTTCTCTCTCACTGACATCTGGGGGGTCTTAACCTCTGCTTTCATCATGAAACAGGTAAGGCCAAAATAACTCAACTGGACTCATTTTATTCTGGAAATCCAGAAACACGGTAATGTGGCTTCACACTGCAGGATGCCTGTGAACTGAATAAATGAATGAATGCAAACATTATGCTAATAATCACAGAAAGGCTTGTGTCTCCATACAGCATGCTAAAAGTCTGCGCTAAACCACCAGGTGTCAGTGTACTCGCTCTATCACAACATGATAAGAATACACTTTATTATGATGCTTTAAAAAATACATAAATATTGTTATAACTTGCCCTTAGGTTACATCATAGATTTAACACAGAAGTCTAAATTAAGCTTCAGGAGAAGCAGAGACTTTACGGTGTATAGGGTAATGCTGTGAGCTACACAAATGCAAATCAGGGAAGTAAGATTACAGCAGAATTCCAGAAGACACACCTGATGACCTAAAATGCACCGACTTCCTTCTAAAATCCTCTCTGGTATAATTTGATTACCATAATGAAATTCTACAGATGAACAGATGAAGAGCAAAACTTCAGTATGAGCCTAAACCAGAATCAACCTTTTCTAACATTAAAAAAATCATTATGGGAAAAAAGAATGAGTAGGAGTGACAGGTGAGATGGAATCCAGTTCAGCGGGTAGTTCCTCTGCTGGTCCAGGGTGATTTTCCAGCTAAAAAGCCCATCTTCACTTTGTGACCATGTTATCACATGCTCCATGTGACATACATACTACTGCATCCTTTCCACTGTGTCATTCCTGATTCTTCTGTCTGTTCAATGCATTCTGGGGGCAATCACTGATGCGTATGAAGTGACGCAATGCTCTGCAATGCAGCTGGTGTGGATTGCTCTCAGGTCATTGTTAGGTTATTAGGCAGTTACAGCAAGAAAAATGCAATATCACGTAAGAATTCAATAAGGTTTTATCAGACTGCAAATAAGAGAGGTCTTGTTAGTTTTCATAATTTATGTTCTTAAAGCACATGATCCATCCCGGTCTTAATTTTATATTTATTTCATTTATCTCAGTTTAGTGTTGATGGTTTATTTATTTATTTATCTGGTTCGTTGTTTTTGTCAGTTGGATGTCCGAAGTCTTTCTGAGGATGGCACAAGCATCACCAATCCTTATCCCATTTATAGCACAGTGAACAAAAACTGCTTGCAACATGATTCTGAAAAAGGTACTAAAAACAAACAATTACACAAACATACGTCTCCAAATGTTATTCATGTGTATATTGCTCTTCTTTGAGTCACTGCCTCAGTCTTTTTGCTTCTGTTTTTCTGTGTTTGTCTCAGGCAAATGGTTTGAGATGACTCCTCATCAGGCTGGCTTCATAGATCTGGGTCTCTTCATTAACACTCCAAACCTGGGCAGCAGAATCCATGGAGCTGGCTCTGACGTTAAAGGGCCAGAACTAGACATGGTCACGCTGCAAGGTGCATCCATCTCTTTGTCTGCTAGAAACACCAACTCCGCCAAACAAAGGAATGTAATAATAATAATAACTTTTATCTTGTGTCATGAGCATTGTTGCAAAGGTCACCAGCTGTCACTTTAAACCTCAGACAAAATATACTTGGCCAACAAACACTAAATTCATGTATTTTGTTTATTTACAGTTCAAATAGCGATCAAATAATAATTAAATGAACATTTGTTATTGCTGTTAAGAGGTCATGCAAGATGCTTTTAGATCTACTTGTCAGATCTACTGACAAGTAGATGCTTGTCAGTGTGATGCAGGTACCTGCGTGTGGCTCTCTGTGGAGCCTCAGGAATATCTGTACCTGTATACAACTGTGCTGCTCATGTGATGATACTGGATCGTGCAAAATCCTGTCCTCAGACTGCTGTACAGTGCCAAGAACCTCCGACATGTCTTCCACTGTTCCCTTGCCCTAATATTATTTTTATTTACAGTTTTCCTCATAGGTATATTGTTCTATTTTTATTATTAAAATTAATGTTTTCACAGTGTGTCTCCTTTGTGTGTCTGGTCTGTTCTGCAGGCTTAGTGGGGAGTGCTTTAGCAGACGATGAGAGTGTGGTGACCTATATTCTTGACTGGTTAAAAGGTAGAAATCTGAATGTGTCTTGTTATGAGAAAGCATTTGCTAAATGCATTTAATATGCAACAGTAGAACTAAACAACTGTTTGTGTGTGCTCAGTTCTAGTGGGGAAGGAAGCTACTGATGAAAACAACCCGTTGGAGTTTCTCTGGACTAAAGGTACAGTCATTACATGTTACTATAACTGGATCATCCATCCATTTTCTTCCCTTTATCCAATTCAGAGTTGTGTGGCAGGTCACGGAGACAGACAACTATTCACGTTCACATTCACACCTCGAGTTTCTTTAGAATCGCCAGTTCACCCCATGCGTGTCTTTGGACTGTAGGAGGAAGCCGTCGTACCCAGAGAGTGTTCACAAAGACATAGTAAGACCATAGAAAGTGTGGATTCAAACCCAGGACCTTCTGGTCACCCTAGCTTTTTTATTCCATTTGAAATTATTTTAATCCGAGGAAAAAAACAGGAAACATTTGACAAACTATGTAAAAAAAAATATTTAAAAAAACTGCTTTGTTTATATCAGTTCGTTTATGTTTTAGAGGTTATATCCTGAGTGTGCACTTCATATGAATATCATGAGCAACCTGTAAACAGTGTTTTATCACAAGTATATTAAGTTTGGTCGGTGCCATAAAATCAGTCCAGATCAAATTTAATTTAAATTGAATTAATTTAATTTAAAGAGTCAACAACAAACCCAAAACATCTATATTGCTGGTGTTTGCCCAAATAATATGTGCCACAAGACAACTTCAGCTATGACAAAAAGCAATGGATAAACACCTGAAAGCTGTTTTATTGTACCAGTACCACCATTGCAGTTTTTGGACTCATTACAAGTGATAACAACAGACTCCTGATCTACAGACGTCCAGAAAACACTTTACTGTTTGCTTCAGTTAATACTGACTGTTAATGTGAAAACGATTCATCTAGAAGTGAACATATCATCTTATTTTTTAGAGGGCATCAAAATAAACTACACTGCATCATCTGAGATGAAGCTCTTAGAACTGCATAATGTGATCTTTAAGGACTGGTGTCGGAAAACTTTGGCCTCCTTACAGTCGTGGAGTCAGAATATGGATGAAGGACCAGCCAGATATTATGGTCAGTAATATAAAGTTTGTTACTTGTTGATCAACACAGTATTAGCAGAAAGAAAGCTGAGAGTGAGACGGTATGGGCACAATGTCTGCTGTGACTATTACTTTAATTCAATTCAGTTTTATGTATATAGCATGTCCATCTGTTTTTGGTCTTTACCAAATCCAGACTTAAAGATACAATATACTTCTTACTTTCTTTAAAAAACAGTCAGAAGCTGGCACATTAATGATTGTAAAATGTGCCTGTGCAACAAAAAATGAATGAGAGCTTATGTAAGGAACTAAAACAGAACATTTATGAGTCACATATCCAAAAGAGTCAAAATCCAATACAAAACTGAGCCCCTGCTATGACATGCATTGACTCTGACAGCTCCATGCAGTTCCCTGAAAGCGTCGTGGCAGTACATTGTCTGCCTGCAATGGTCAGAAAGTGTGGTATGGTGTATAAATGGTCAGCATTTTAGGTATATGATGTAATCGATACCAGTGGGACATTGCATGTCCTGAATCAGTCACACTGCTATCAAATTCACACCGATTTTCATCAGGCATTGATATTACAATGGTTTGTATGCTGTTGTTGTGTCATAAATTGACATATTTACTGTAATAACCATTTTCTATCATGTGTGGTCAGAGGCTAAACAAGTCTCAAATATCTTTAAAATGTGTGATGGCAGAGGGGCATGCTGGATATTTCCTGACCTCACTGCCTGTCACAAAATGTAACTATTTATTTTTCAGCATATATAGCAGCAGAATTATAAATTATGTTTAGGATGGCAAAGCAAAAAAAAAAAGAGAAGCGTACGAGACTCAAAAGATGGAGTGCTGATGAGTGAGTAGTTTGTGTTTTGGTAAAAGATTCAAACACTGTCACCACTATGAAACTACGTAGTTATATTCTAAGGAGCTTTGAAAGAAATGTCTGGACTTCTTTAAGCTTTCTTGAAGACATTTCACCTCTCATCCGAGAACTTCTTCAGTTCTAAGAGCAACTGGTGAAGAGTCTGTTAAGGGTTCAATATTGAGGAAGGGTACAAGAGGTGATCGAAGAATAACCACACTGATCCGGCCGGGTGAAGTCAAACGATGATTTTAATGAATACACGCGTGGGAAGACCATTCTGTACACAGACAGCAATTGATCTTCGACTTAATCAAAGCATACACAGATTTTTATAGCATCAGGGTTTGATTTACTGACGCCCCTTCAACGTCACAGACAGGATATATACATAGATCCATTCAAAACCACAATGACTTTTAACATAGTTTAAAAGAGCGTTGCCGTCGTTTTCATAGCCGGTACATCCTGTTACTGCCAGATGCTCGCTTGTCATCTTAACACCTCAACAGCAGTTCTGCGACAAACTGCTTCTTGCAACCCCAGCAAAACATGATTAAACTTTCCCCTATAAATGATTTTCTCTAACTGAGTGTGTGTGTGTGTGTTAACCACAATTGCACCCTGTTTCACCTCGCGACTAGCTCCTGACCTCTAACCAGACAGAGAGACAGAAACCACTCTCGTATATGTAATAATCGAACTGAAACTATGGATATATCATCTACTTAAAATAAATGTTTTAATCAAGAACCTCTACTAGAGCTTAATACAAGAATATGAAGCATATAAAAGATATTAAAAATAACCTGATATAAGTGTTTTGTAAGCATGTATTGCAATCCTTCTATGTTCTAGTTTTCCCTCAGCATGGATCATCTGAACAGTCACGTCAGTGAAGCTTTAAACCTTTAAAGAACCTGAACATCAACTCAAATAAGCACAGATATGCATTGTGTATGAAATAGTTATAACTGCATCTGAAATACAAAGTTAACATAATCATAAACATCTTAAGGCCATCTTAAAGCTATCTGTTACATTGTTAAAGCAATGATCAATTTAAATAACCTAGTACTTAGCCTGCTGCTCAAAATAACTTTCACTTCTGCAAACTCTCTGCAACTTCCTGTCAGCCTGCAACTTAGTCTTTCTGAAAGACACACTGTTTAAACCTCTGAATGCAATATAAACTACAGATTATATTCTTAATGCAATGGTACTGTTGATAATTATTTAACAATAGCAGTAAAATAATTTCCCTGCTCCACAAGTCCCAGATTTAAACCCTGTGGGAGTGTCCCCAAGAGGGTCATGGACCCCCTATTGATCCGCTACCTAATCACACGAGTCAAAGTGTGAAAACGGGTGTAGGTCACAATCAGCCATGGTTTCAGGTGGGCCCATTGTGAAACCTTGACCAACCCTATCATGTGATTTCCTGAGGGCAGAAGGCCCAGGATGTGAGTGGGTGGTAAGGCATCTGGGAAGGATCTCAAAACTGGATTATCGATGGCAGACAGTTAGTGTCATAAACCACCGTCTCTGTTCAAAGATGGTCGTTCACACTGGACATCGATTGCCTCTTTCAGCCCTCTTTCAAACCGTCTGTCTTCTCTGTCCAAAATGTGAACATTGGCATCCTCGAACCTTTGACCTTTAGATGCAGATGGACAGCCGAGTCTTGTCCCATCAAAGAGGCTCTTCTATGTTGTGCTTCACTTCTCAGATGAGAGGTGAAACATCTTTAAGGAAACTTAAAGAAGTCCAGACGCTTTGCTCCTTAGACTTATGACCCGGATGACCGAGAACCTTCACAGATATATGTACTTATATCATAATACACTTGTGATAAATAGAAACTGGTCTGCAGGTTTTTGAATGAGGAATTCTGCAAATGAGTGTGCTTGTTTGGTATGGTGAAACCATCCAGTCGGTCTGTGAGGACCTGTGGTTAATGGGTTTGTGTCTTTTGTTCCATGGTCACATTACAGTTTGTTTTATCCCACTTTTCCAAGGACAAATCTGTGTTGGCTTTATGGTAGGCTAGTTCAAGAAGATGGTGTGAGATAAGCAGTGTGGTTGATACCCTGAGCTCTGTTGTTGTCCACGGTGCAGCTCAAAAGCAGGAGTGATGTTACGATATGATCATGACCATCTGACAAACAGAAAATGACTCCAAATGACCACGATTGTCACATATGTGGTGCATGTATTAAATGCAGATAGCAAGTTGCAGCTTTCAGTTCTTCATTATGTTGCTTGGTTTGTTTCCCCAGTTTCTTGGTTTATACAAACACTCATCGCACAGATTAAAAAACTGGAATGGGGCAAAACTGAAAACTTCCTCTACCAATACCCAGGTAGACTGATGTTCTTAAACTTTACCATACATTTATTTTTTAGAGTACTATGTTTTGCTTGATAGATGATAAAAACTGGCAACTGAATGATATATTGTTATTTATGTTTTTTGGAAGATGCCAGAGTGCCATCATGCATTAGAGTTAAAGAGTTTCTGCAGCTCATAGATGCTGGTGTGATGATAAACATGCCCTACCCCCCCTTCCTGGGAGAAAAGAGAGACACTGACCTCCTTATTGCTCTGGAATACGGAGCTGACGAAACCTTCAGGGTAAGGTGCGAGCATATGTGATATGTCACGTAAATGTATCCACACAGCTTCAGGAAAAACTAATGTGAAATTCTCCACACAGACTCTGATTCTCGCCAGAGACTATGCAGCCAAACTGAAGAAACCTTTCCCAAAGTTAGAGGAGAAATTCCTGAAGGAGAAAGACTGGCCAAGGCCCTGCTATGTTTTCAAGGGGAAAAAGAAGGAGCCCACCATCCTTTACATGCCACTCTTCAACAGGCAGAACTGCAAAGGTTCATCAAACACACACCACACATAGAGAAAAGGAAAAACACATCACATAATGTCAGCCATGATCATCAGCAATTCTCTTCTGGTCCAGATGAGAACGAGTTCAAAGCAAAGATGAAGGAGTTCTCCACCTTCCAGCTTCCATTCAGCCAGCAGAAAATCGAGTTTTTGTTGGAGACGGTGAAAGCGAACATGAAGTACAGCAAGGACACTCTCCTCAGGGAAATAGCCAAGGCTGTCATCCGCCGACACATCAAGGCTTCAGATGGCGTCCCGGTGAGCATTTAGATGGTGGACACATCTTCCCCCATACATGAGAAAAAGTACATAAACAATGTTTGTCCTCTTTTAATTTCTCATCATCCCACCCCAATCTATCCATTCATCGTCTTCGTCTACTGTTTTGTCTTCTTTCTTCCATCCGCCATCCTCTTATTCTCTTTCTTTTCATCTTCTTTCTGTCCTTCTGGGATTATTCTTCATTTTTTTCTCTCAACCTTTCCTTCCCTTCCTTTTCTCTGTTTCCTTGTAGTTAATTTTCCTGTATTAGATTATTATGATATTTTTTATTTTCTTTCTTTCTCTCCTTCTTCTCATTTTCTTTTCATCATGTTTGTTCTTCTTGTTCCTTCATTTTCTTTCTTTTCCCTTTAATATTCTGCTTCATCTCATTTCTTTTCCTGTCATCCTCTTTGTCTTTTTTCCTTCTTTTCCCTTGTCAATTCTTCCTTCTCCCTCTTTTCTCCCTATATAGACTTTCTGTCTTCATTGTTTCCAGTATTATGCGTTATCCGTTAAAATTCACACGTCATGCATCACACCAGCTTTATTTTATTTCTCGATTACTGAATTACCTCAGAGGGCACTGTGAGAGTGCATACACAAATCTCAAGGCCGGTACCCAATTTATTCTTTGAGAGGAGACTCCAGATACACACCAAATTGAACAGTTCATTAAATTGTAGTTTTTGCGTTACCTTGCTGACAAGAGAGGCATACAAGGGCTAAGTCCTCATTGCTGTTATTTCAATATAATTTTGTAGAGAAGACACTAGAGGTCCCCCCATGTTCACTTATCCCAACAACTGCTCTAAAGTGCTGTTCTCTGTGGGGAGCTTAACACTAGTGAGACTAGTGCAGCTTTGTGTTCAGATTTGTAACACACGTTCTTGCACAAAAAACGGTGGATTCTGCCCCATCACTTGCATGAAAACAACCTTTTAATATCCAGTATGAGTTAAATGTCAACCTGTGAACCTTCAGCTCAGAAGTACGTGTAAACCTGCCCTCTGACAGCTAACAGGCCTGACCTGCAGCATCCAGTTCAGTTCTCTTTTATTCATAAAGTGCTGCTTCACAACAACAGTGACCTAAATGTGTTTTACATTGTACACTCATAAAAGATTCTTTTGCAGTAATTTTGTGTAAAATGCAACTGATATGTTTGATATAAACTGAATCTATAACAATCAAGTAAATTTGAATTGAACAGATTTCATTAGATTTAACTTTTTATATTGTGTTTTTGTAAGAAATTTATATTTTATTAAAAGAAAAACAGATGCAATCAAATTTGGGGTATGACTTCTTTTTGAGCACATTAAGCACAAACCTAGAGAGAAAATCCCATTGATCTAATCATCTCTGATGAGTAAACATTTGATGACATTGAAAAAAAAGAGCGCTTCTAACCCTCTGAGGTCTGTTTTCATTCCAGCTATGGTCACTGGCTTCAGATGTTCAACACTTTACTAGAGTTCTGAAAAGGAGGGACAAAGGTGACAAACAGGAAGCAGCTCAAGCCTAAACCTGATCCTACGACAGTTTTCAAGTGCTTATTATGCGTCTTTTTGTTTTAGCAATCACAACCACCGTGAGGCACCAAGCAGGGGGATTGAAAGGGTTCAAGAATCCAACAATTCAGGGTTTAAACAGTAAATGTTTTGTGGCTCAATGTAGCAACTTCACATGTCCACAGAGGAATGAAATGCAATGACACTATTGCATTATTATGTTATACTGACAGTGCTTATATGACTTTGTGTAATGTCTTGTACATGTTTTGTTTTTCTCTGTGAAACAAAGTTTTTCACTTTGCAGTTATGGTGGTTTTAGAAAATTATTATTGTGATATCTGTAAAAATATGTTTACAAAGTTGACTGATGCTAAAAGTAAAATGAATCTCTAACTTTGTTTGTGTGTAGTGTTTTTTAGTACATTTGTTAACCTTTTTTTTATTTTTTATTTTTTGCCTGTCCCATTTGGCTCTTTTGCCATCAGAATTATTGTCTAAAGACAAAGAAAGATGCCCAACGGATTTACTTTGCCAAATGGACCATCCCAGCCTTGCAGTAATGGTCTATTTGATTCACCTTTTATTCTTTATTTTATTTTATTTTCACTTGATAAATACGGGACAGATTTGACTGGGGAAAAGAAAGGGGAGAAAGAAAGGGGGAAAGAAAAACAGCGGGGAAGAGGGAAGGGGATAAAGGGCAAACAACAAAAACCAACAAAATAAGCAGACAAAAAATACATATATCAATCACCTGGATCACCTGAGAAAGAAAAAAGAGAAAACAAGCAGAAGAAAAAAAAAGAGCAACATAATAAACAACATCACGATGATCTATGTGAATATAACAGTAAATACTAAATATTAAACATTATTGTGCAGCACATAAGATCGACAGCGCACAGTGTGTACACCTGTGAGCATGGACGCGCTTGTATTAAAAGGTTCCTTCATGTAATGATCTGCTAGAGGGTGTGGGGGAGCCACAGCCCCGTCCTCCAGGGCATGAAGCAGGTATGGAGGAGATCAAAACTCCAGACATCCAGAGGCCCTCAGAACACAAGAGACCAAGGAAGACCAACAGAGGGGCAGCCGCGCCACTGTCCCAGAAAGAGCTGAGGAGAGTCCCAGATGAGGGGTCACTCAGCAGCCGCGGAGCGGAAGCCAGGGGGGGGGTTGCAGTGACGTGCCCGTGAGCTCCGCCGGCAGCCAGCTGTGCCAGAGTGACCGAGCCCCAGGTCGAGAGGCTGAGGGCACCCCACCCCCGAAGTGGCCCGAGCGAGCCCCAGGCTCCAGGCCCCGACAAGCAGCCACCAAGGAGTGAGCCGGTGTGTACGCCCATCCCCGGACACAAAGAACCACCAACGCACCGATGTCTGAGGGCGTCTGCCACTGGCAGGGGAAGTGGTGGGGGGAGATAGGCCTCCATACCTTGGAGGGCCTGAGATGTCCCCAGAGAGGTGGTGTCTGATACCCAACCTGACATATAGACACAGACAAACAGGCACACACAGATACAGACATCCATTCCCACCCTCATGCTCTCATATGCAATTACTCAACACTCACCCAACGTGGAGACAGACATAGAGAGACACTGTACACACGATCACACTCCCCAAGCGTACTCTAAGCCCCAGGTCTAGGTACCCTTGCCCCTGGAGGGGGAAACTGCACCCAGACCCAGGTAGTGTTACCCTTTTCCCTGCGGTGGAGAGAAGCAGACTGCCCCGACTCGGCAGCAGCAGGGAGGCCCCACATTCCAGACCCCAATCGGACGGCCAACTCCTCCTCCCAGCTCCCCGGCCCCAACAGAGAACGGGGGTGTGTGAAGACTCCAAACCTCCCTCTGCCCGCTCATATGTAGTGTTGACGCTTGTGTGTTCTAAGGTGCATTTAAAACCCAGGAGGGCATGGAGCTACCTGCCAGAGAGCAGCAAGTAAGCGCATAGCCCCTCCTGATAGCCCTCAATGTCTACATGTATTTAAAATTGAGAGGTGGGCAACGACGCCAGGGGTGAGGTGTACACCCTGATGGTCTTTTGGATTCCGTGTAGCGTGCCCACCCCCAAGGTCCTATATGTATGTGTTATGAGAGTGTGAGTAATGTGAATGTCTAAGTTGTGGGATAAAATTGAGTGAGTTCCTCACTCTTCCTCACTCTTTCTCACCTCAGCCTCCCCCACCAGTTGAAGAGCCCCCCAGATGGCTCGATGCACTGGCAGTCCCCTGCGCCAGGGCTGGGCCCCCATACACCCACCTGCCCACAACCCCAGCAACACACCAACCAGGACCCAAGCCCCCAAGGCCCAGCCAGGGCCCCAGCCCAGAGACGGAGCACCCCCAGAACCCCACACCCATCCAGGACCCACCCAGGGGCAGCCAGGCTACCAGGTCAGTAACCCACGTCCGTCAGCACAGACCCTCCCCTAGTCCCGCTGCACGCAGCCACGAGGAAACCGTCACCTAAGAGCCAACAGAGCCCTTAATAGGCCATGACCACAACCCCGGGTTGAGCCCTCCAAGGAAGATGCTCCTGGGTATCCCCCCGACGCCCCAAGCCTGTCCCTACCCCCACACCAATCACAACAGCGAAGGTGGGACCAAACTATGACCACCCACCCCTGGTTAGAATTAAGATTATTTTTATTTTTCCAGTTCATGAGGACTGTTTTCTTGGCTATGCATAGGGCAGTGAAAACCATATGGGCTATATTCTTTTCTGTAGTGACATTATCTAAGCTGCCCAACAAACACACTAAGGGGGAAGTTGGAATGTTACATTTCAGACACTTTGATAAGTCTTCACATATCTCGTGCCAAAACTTCTGAACTGGTGGACAGAACCAAAGAGCGTGGATATAATTGTCCGGTGAGTTGGTTTGGCAGTGTGAGCAGTTGTTGGTAGACGTAAAGCCCATCTTGAACATCCAATGACCTGTATAGTGCACTCTATGTAGTATTTTGTATTGAATTAACTGAAGACTGGGATTTCTAATTAAATTAAAGGTTTTTAAGCAAATCTGAGACCAGAAGTTTTGGTCTAAGTTAACTGATAAATCCGCTTCCCATTTTGCAATAGGAAGTGATATTGATTCATCTGTTTTAGAAAGCATTCTGTATATTTTGGAAAGTAATTTGGGGGTTTTAAGAGTAAGAAATTGAACCACACTTGGTGGTGTTTGTAGTTCAACTTGACCCGGTTTAAATTTCTTTTTTATATCTTTCTTATTATGTTTTTTTTTTCTTATTTTAAATCAAGTTTCTTTTTCTTCTGATTGAAGAAAATAAGAACAACCCCAGGTTTCTCTTCAGCACTGTAGCCAGGCTGACAAACAGTCAGAGCTCTGTTGAGCCAACCATCCCTTTAACGTTAACTAGTAATGACTTCATGAACTTCTTCACAAATAAAATTTTTATCATTAGAGAAAAAATTACCAGTAATCATCCCACAGATGTAATATTATCTACAGCTACTCTTAGTACCATTGATGTTAAGTTAGACTCTTTTTCTCCAATTGATCTTTCTGAGTTAACTTCAATAATTACTTCCTCCAAACCATCAACGTGTCTTTTAGACCCCATTCCTACAAAACTGCTCAAAGAAGTCCTGCCATTAATTAATTCTTCGATCTTAAATATGATCAACCTATCTCTAATAATCAGCTATGTACCACAGGCCTTCAAGCTGGCTGTAGTTAAACCTTTACTCAAAAAGCATCTCTAGACCCAGCAGTCTTAGCTAATTATAGGCCAATCTCCAACCTTCCTTTCATATCAAACATCCTTGAAAGAGTAGTTGTCAAACAGCTAACAGATCATCTGCAGAGGAATGGTTTATTTGAAGAGTTTCAGTCAGGTTTCAGAGCTCATCACAGCACAGAAACAGCTTTAGTGAAGGTTACAAATGATCTTCTTATGGCCTCTGACAGTGGACTCATCTCTGTGCTTGTCCAGCTAGACCTCAGTGCAGCGTTCGATACTGTCGATCATAATATCCTATTAGAGCGATTAGAACATGCTGTAGGTATTACAGGTACTGCACTGCAGTGGTTTGTATCATATCTATCTAATAGACTCCAGTTTGTGCATGTAAATGGAGAGTCCTCTTCACACACTGAGGTTAATTATGGAGTTCCACAGGGTTCAGTGCTAGGACCAATTCTGTTTACATTATACATGCTTCCCTTAGGCAGTATCATTAGAAGACATAGCATACATTTTCACTGCTATGCAGATGACACCCAGCTCTATCTGTCCATGAAGCCAGATAACACACACCAATTAGTTAAACTGCAGGAATGTCTTAAAGACATAAAGACCTGGATGGCCGCTAACTTTCTGCTTCTTAATTCAGATAAAACTGAGGTTATTGTACTCGGCCCTGAAAAGCTTAAAAATATGGTATCTAACCAGGTTCTTACTCTGGATGGCATTACCTTGGCCTCCAGTAACGCTGTGAGGAACCTTGGAGTCATTTTTGACCAGGACATGTCCTTCAACGCACATATTAAACAAATATGTAAGACTGCGTTCTTCCATTTGCGCAACATCTCTAAAATTAGAAATATCCTGTCTCAGAGTGACGCTGAAGAACTAGTTCATGCATTTATTACTTCCAGGCTGGACGACTGTAATTCATTATTATCAGGATGTCCAAAAAACTCACTGAAAAGCCTTCAGCTAATCCAAAATGCTGCAGCAAGAGTCCTGACAGGGACCAGAAAGAGAGAGCATATTTCTCCTGTTTTGGCTTCCCTTCATTGGCTTCCTGTTAAATCCAGAATTTAATTCAAAATCCTGCTCCTCACATACAAGGTCTTAAATAATCAGGCCCCATCTTATCTTAATGACCTTGTAGTACCATATCACCCTATTAGAGCACTTCGCTCTCGCTCTGCAGGCCTACTTGTTGTTCCTAGAGTATTTAAAAGTAGAATCGGAGGGAGAGCCTTCAGTTTTCAGGCCCCTCTTCTGTGGAACCAGCTTCCAGTTTGGATAGACAGACACTATCTCTACTTTTAAGATTAGGCTTAAAACTTTCCTTTTTGCTAAAGCATATAGTTAGGGCTGGACCAGGTGACCCTGAATCCTCCCTTAGTTATGCTGCAATAGACATAGGCTGCCGGGGATTCCCATGATGGATTGAGTTTTTCCTTTCCAGTCACCTTTCTCACTCACTATGTATTAATAGACCTCTCTGCATTGAATCATATCTGTTATTAACCTCTGTCTCTCTTCCACAGCATGTCTTTTATCCTGTCTTCCTTCTCTCACCCCAACCGGTCACAGCAGATAGCCGCCCTTCCCTGAGCCTGGTTCTGCCGGAGGTTTCTTCCTGTTAAAAGGGAGTTTTTCCTTCCCACTGTCGCCAAAGTGCTTGCTCATAGGGGGTCATATGATTGTTGGGTTTTTCTCTCTATCTATGAAGCGCCTTGAGGCGACTTTTGTTGTGATTTGGCGCTATATAAATAAAATTGAATTGAATTGAATTACTATGGATTTAATTGGTTGATATTCTAAAATCTTTTCTTGTTGATCCCATATTGTGTAACTAGTCTGTCAAATGAAATAAATTCTGTTCCTTCTAGTATATGTTCTAAATATTTGATTCCTTTACCACTCCAATCTGAAAAGTTTATCATATTATTGTTTAGTAATATGTCAGGGTTGTTCCAGATAGGTGTACGTTTGCATGGGATTAATGAAGACTCCGTCAATGTTAGAAACTCCCACCATGCTGTCAGAGAAGAGCTGATGTTGACGCTTTTGAAGCATTCATGTCGTTGGATGTTTGAGCTGATAAATGGTAGGTCTGAGATCTCTAGATTATTGCAAAGTGCTTGTTCTACATCTAGCCAAGGTTCATCTAAGAGGGTATGTTTTAGCCATCCTGAGATAAACTGAAGCCTGTTGGCTAAGAAGTAGTCCTGAAAGTTAGGTAGTTCTAATCCTCCTTTATCCTTGGTCTTTTGCAGTGTTTTTAAGCTTATACGTGGGGGCTTATTTTTCCAAAGGAATTTGGACATGTATGAGTCTAGAGATCTGAACCAATCTTGTGGCGGTTTAGTTGGGATCATTGAGAATAAATAATTTATTTTTGGTAAGACGGTCATTTTTATAGCAGCAACCCTTCCCATGAGTGATATGGGTAAACATTTCCATCTAGCCAGATCATCTTCTACCTTCTTTAAAAGTGGGATATGGTTTAATTTAGTCAGATCTGCAAGCTTGGGAGAAACATTAATACCTAAATATTTTATATTTCCCAATTGCATTGGTGTAGAAGAAGAATTATGGAAGGAGCAATTAATCAGAAGGACTGTAGATTTTGACCAGTTAATTGAGTAATCTGATATTCTTGCAAAAGAGTTTATCAATTCAATCACCCCAGAGATATTGGTTTGTGAGCTTTGGAGAAAAAGTAACACATCATCCGCATAAAGGCTGATTTTATGTTCCACGTTCTTGCATTTTATTTTACACATATTTTACAGCATATATATTTATGTAACTGCACTATTTGCAGTTCATTTGAGTTTTTAAGTGTTTGATCACTTGAATCTGCACCTTTTTGTTCCTAATAGTGTGAGTAATATTTTAGATTTAACAACAGAGTGCCAATTGTCAGCTTAATTTTGAGTAGGCTTACTAAAAAGGTTAATTCAGAATGAGAATAACTCACAAGTGGTTCAGACCCAAAGGAGAGCTGCCATTCAGACTGAGGCAGAGTTGTGTGTCTGTGAATAATGTCTAATATATGCTCTGGCCAGAAATGTTGAATGTTAATCCTCCAATGTATTTCAAGAAAATATCTTGACGATTTTGAGGTATCCAGAGCTGCATGATTTTTCCTCAATCACTCTTTAACTTATACAAGAGCCTATGTATAAAAAATGATTGTAATGCTTAATGAGTTAATACTCATAACAATACTCATAATAATACTTTTGCACAAGCACTGTGTCCTTGTCCAAATGGACCTGACATGATAGAGTGCTGGAAATATACCTATCCACCTATCAGGTAAAAATGTATAAAGTGTTTTTGGGGAGACAATAATATGACAGCCCAACTCCCAAAGTGCCTAATAGCATGGATTTATCTACAGTGTTATATGAACCATGCGATTAAAACACACGTCACTTGTGCAGCTGTTCTGTCACATTACTGCCTCCCAAAACCAACTATTCCAAGTGCTGAGTGCACAAGTGCATGCAAATGTTTTTAAGAATTTACATGTTTTTATTATATATGATTTATGTGTATGTTTATTTACAGTTAATTAAGCATTTAAGAACTTAAGCCTGGCTTGGTTTATTATGTGTAGTCACTGTATCATGTTATGTACTGTTTTATTTCATCTTATTTCTTTGTCTTTTAGTTTGTCGTTATTGTGGTTTTTAGATGCAAGATAACTAAATATTAAAAACTATGCCCCGAGAAAAAACCCACCAAAAAAGACATTTCACGGTCAAACTCAGCATTTGGACACACTCAGAAAAAGAAGAAGAAGAAGAAAGAAAATAGAATGCAATCGCATAGATTTATAAATATCTTGCATGGTGAAGGAAAATCCCTTTATAGCTATGCAGCAAGTCAACAATGCTCTCCAAGATGTAGGCCGACAGGTTTCCTTGTCAACAATCAAGAGCAGAACCTCAAAGAATTCGTCACATGATGCAAACCCCTGGTAAGGCTCTAAAACAGAATGGCTGGCTGCAGATCAGGACAGCATCCAAAAAGAACAAGTTATGTGAATGATGAAACATAAACCAACCTCTATCAAAGAAAGGGTTTAGAGGAAAAGGTGGAATATCCCCAAATGGCCAAGTCTGTCACACAGTCTCAGTCTGCCTGAGCTCCACTCCACCTGCTGAACATCAGACAATAGGAAACCCCTGGAGCAAGAAAGAGGTGGAGGAGTTGACTACACGTCTAATATTCCAATTGTTTTTGAAGATATAAATGTGTAGATATGTGCAGTATGTCTTCAACAAAACCCAGTCAAATGAAACCTGGCTTTTAATAATAATATTAATGTATACTTTATTGATCCCCGCAGGGAAACTACTCTCTGCATTTGACCCATTCACTCAGTGAAGTAGTGGGCAGCTACTAAGCAGGCACACCAGGGAGCAGTGTGTAGGGATGGTACCTTGCTCAGGGGTACCTCAGGGTAGCCATTCAGTGGGTTTGAACCCCTGACCTTCTGATCATGGGGCGACCACTCTACCTACTGAGCTATCCCTGCCCAAAAGAATGAAGGTTCATTATTTTATACTGTAATAATGAACAGAGCCTATGGTTAAGCATATATGTGTAATACAGGCTATGCAAAAGGTTTGTGACAGTATAAACTGAGCTTTACATTTGTTTGTATCATTATGAAACAGCATTCTGGCCAAATGTCAGAAAAGATGTGTGAACTATAAGTGTCCTGCGTTGGCTCATTTCCAAGTAAGACCAATAACGTCACCTTTGTTGGCTCTCAGTTAGCATAGCTTTTTTGCACATATACCGCATTTAGTACTTCACCACACATGTCTATACATATGTGGGGCCTGAGGCCTAATCCCAAACCATCCTCTACAGGGTCCCACTCCTTAATGTGTGTAATCTGGTGTGTAGTCACATTGCTGAAGGGTCTCAGAAGTCAATAAAAAAAAGTCCCAGGTTTTGGGGTGCCTTTGTCATTCCCAGATGAGAGCAGGAACTTCCTATCATCCTCAGGATGCTATCAGATAGACGTATTGTGATTATGTCCATGACCTTTTAGAAATTTTGCATTCTGTTTCAGTTTCTTTCAGGCCTTCACAACATCCTTAAAATACTCTAGTTTTGTATCTGTTTTTCCTTCTTGTTTTTTATTATCAGAATTCATAACAGAGAAACGAAAAATTACACTGACAGTCCTTCTAAAATAATCATGCATCTTGCGACACACCAAATATGACAGTAATTTGAATCTGTTTGAAAATCTTTATTTTCTTTTGGGGTTCATATTTCATTTAGAAAAACAACACAAACAATCCATCAGTTAAGCAGATACAAGCAGCTGAAAGAAAAAAAGAAGACATCAGGAACCGCAGCCAAGCATGGACACAGTTGTCATTCATCGCCCGGCGAGTTTATGGCATTACTAACCCACCGACAGCGATGAATGTGAGCCGGAATCATGCACTGGATTAGAACTGGCCAAGGCAGAGCTTTATACAATGTAACAATAAGCAACAGTCAATCAGAAACAAAGTGATACATTATTCACAAAACAATTGGATACATGCTTCCTGTGTGTGATAAAAAGGGTGAAAAACATATGAAAGTACAACTTGACCTGGACACTTTTTGTACAGAAAATATTATTTGATTATCTTTAGTAAAGTTTATAAAACAAATTATTACTTTTAAAAAATGTGTGGGAAACCCAGATTTTGGTATACAAAGATACTGGAATAAAACCTAAATTAAGCACAGCTAAACACACCCACAGAACAAAAAATAGCTTTTTATTGAGGCTCACTGACATCATGGACACGGTGCTCAAGGGTTGTCCAACAATATTGTACGTTATACAACCACACTTTGCTGCTGAAAAATGTTTTTCCCTGACTGGCTGGCACTGGACCCTTGGGTTGCTGGTGATGCACTGAAAACCTTGGCTCCTAACACACCGCCACCACTGACTGTACTTTTTCACGTTTGTCTGCAAATACTAGCTAGCTACTAGCCCTGCGAAAATCCAAGTTCAACACGAACCGGAAGTGGAGGTCGTTCGCCTTCAAAGTAAAAGTTGCATCTGCGCTGCAGTTTTCAACGGGCACATCTTTTATTTAGAAGTGAAATGGTGTCCATTTCCGGTTTGTGTGGCACTTTTACATTTTGTTTTTACAGCTGGGACAGTTTGTTGGCATGTTCGTCATTTCTCCTCGCCTTTGATATATTAACTAATATGAATATTATTTTTTACCTGATCCAGTCGTTTTTGTTTCCAGTTTTTCTTGTGTAAACTAAATCTGTGTACTTTTCAGCTTAAACATTACCAATTACTTTTCAGGGCTTAAATCTAGCCAAGTGGCTTCTATAGATGTGATTAAAATAGCACAATTGAGGTAAAAAGATCAACCCTTTTAGGTTTTAAACGGGGTCTGATGTGTGAGCTGAAAAAGCGTTTATGCCAACAACAATCCCTCCAGCCTCTAAATGAAGACTTTGTTAGCCTTAAAATGGTCAAATATTCATATTATTTACATCACTTAATTGCCTAAATGCAGTATGAGTGCATTCAGAAGAGAATTTGTGTTTGGGGACACAAAAATGAGGAGGAAATTTTATATCCAGAAACATGAATAAACAGCGTAAAAGTTGAGACTATTTAACAAGCTTTAAATAAGTAAGACTGTTCATGGAATTTTGTGACACCTTAATAGACTGCAGCCATTGTTAATGCTAGTATTTACTTCTGTGTTTTGCTAAAAATTACTATGTAATATCTGAGTGCTACACAATACGTGGTACGTGGTGTTGTGAGTTGTTGTGATCTCAAGTGTTAGGGTACACTCAACACTCGATGGTTTTCTCTGAGTCACAAACTCACCGACAGCGTTGAATGTTCTCCAAGACTTGAAAAACACAGGCTGACAGCAAGCTAACAAACAGCCTGTCCCGAAGTGCTGCAAGGGGTGGACAGCCATGACAGGATGAACCAACGAAGATGCTAAACAGGAAGTGACAAGAGCTCTGCAGGTGCACCCACACATTTTGATTAATGATGCAGCATATAGCAAAGGTACCTAAACCTGCTTTAATATCTCAAACAGCTACAGAACAAATTTAGACTGTGCAATGACATTACGCTGGAGATATTTGGAATTGGGCAATAAATGGAAATGCTGAACAAATATCTAGGTAATAGATTCTACATTTTGAGGCATTAAACTAAATATAAAATATTAGAAGTCTGTCATTTGTGTTAGTGTATCTATTCACAATAAAAACATCATGGTGCAAAACAGTAGCGATCTGAAAGTTTCAAGTTTCAGGAAGCATTTTCAGTATAACAACAAGTGGGAATCTAATTACTGCAAACACTGCCCTAAAGATCAGTGAAAACTCAACCCTCTGACTTAATTACCAAGTTGAGTCAAAGCATTTGAATTAGTTGTCTAACAGAAGCAGCCATGTTGTAGGTTTCATGCTGTCTTCCACCATTGTATTTTTTCCTGTTATTGCTAGATCACTGGTTACAAATCGAAATGACTTACCTGCACCAGATTGTTTGTGACATTGTGACAGCTGACTGTGACACTGGATTCTTCTTACAGCTGCAGCTGAAAGACAAGGCCAAAGTTGTGGGATAATTGGTGTATACAGGTAGAAATCAATCAATTATATACACACAAAAAAAGCTAGGGGGGAAATGTAGAGCGCCGTTTCTATGAAATATTTGAATATGCTTCAAAGATAAGATTATATATATATATATAAACACCCAGCACGCCCCTGCGGGCGGTTTATCCTTCAAGCTCGGGTCCTCTACCAGAGGCCTGGGAGCTTGAGGGTCCTGCGCAGTATCTTAGCTGTTCCCAGGACTGCGCTCTTCTGGACAGAGATCTCTGATGTTATTCCCGGGATCTGCTGGAGCCACTCGCCTAGCTTGGGAGTCACCGCACCTAGTGCTCCGATTACCACTGGGACCACCGTCACCGTCACCCTTCACATCTTCTCGAGCTCTTCTCTGAGCCCTTGGTATTTCTCGAGCTTTTCGTGTTCCTTCTTCCTGATGTTGCTGTCATTCGGGACCACTACATCAATCACTACGGCCGTCTTCTCATGTTTGTCTACCACCACTATGTCCGGTTGGTTAGCCACCACCATTTTGTCCGTCTGTATCTGGAAGTCCCACAGGATCTTAGCTCGGTGATTCTCCATCAACCTTGGGGGCGTCTCCCATTTTGACCTTGGGACTTCCAGGTTATACTCGGCACAGATGTTCCTGTACACTATGCCGGCCACTTGGTTATGGCGTTCCATGTATGCCTTGCCTGCTAGCATCTTGCACCCTGCTGTTATGTGCTGGATTGTCTCTGGGGCATCTTTACACAGCCTGCACCTGGGGTCTTGCCTGGTGTGATAGACCCCAGCCTCTATGGATCTTGTCCTCAGAGCTTGCTCCTGTGCTGCCATGATTAGTGCCTCTGTGCTGTCTTTCAGTCCAGCTTTGTCCAGCCACTGGTAGGATTTCTGGATATCAGCCACCTCCTCTATCTGCCGGTGGTACATACCATGCAGGGCCCTGTCCTTCCATGATGGTTCCTCGTCTCCCTCCTCTTTCTTGGGTTTCTGCTGCCTGAGGTATTCACTGAGCACTCGGTCAGTTGGGGCCATCTTCCCAATGTATTCTTGGATGTTCGTTTTCTCATCCTGGACTGTGGTGTTGACACTCACCAGCCCCCGGCCTTCTTCCTTCCACTTAGTGTGCAGCCTCAGGGTGCTGGACTTGGGGTGAAATCCTCCATGCATGGTCAGGAGCTTTCTTGTCCTGATGTCGATGGCTTCTATCTCCTCCTTTGGCCAGCTTAATATTCCAACCGGGTACTTGATCACACCCTGCCCGTGATCAGGTACCTGGCTGGGTGCATACATATATATATATATATATATATATATATATATATATATATATATTAGGGGTGCAACGATACACAAAATTCACGGTTCGGTTCGGTTCGATACTTTGGTGTCACGGTTCGATATTTTTTCGATACAAAAAAATGTTCATGCATTTTTAATTTGTCATTTATTAAAATTATAAATATATATTTTAACTCAAAAGTACAGTTTTTAAATTTAACCCTAACCCTTGTGCGTGTTTTTTATTTTGACAGCGAATGCGCACCTGCGGACCACTTATGTGCAGCCCTGGTTATTTAGCTCGTCATATTGCAGCCACAGAAATTCTTTTGTCCATGAAACCATAAAGCTGCACTTTCTTTTTGCCTTATAGTCTGATTTGTCATAACTTCTCCGTTTTGTGGTAAGCTTTTCTTTGGCTGTCACTTCTTCACCCTGACCTGTCTTATTTGGCTCAGCAGAACTAAAATATATATCCTGCTGCTTTTACACACACACTCACATAAGCTCAGCGATTCTCTGCGCGATCAACCTCTCACATGTTTAAGCTGCGGGAGATTTCACTTGTCATGTTTGCATAGTAAGCTAACAATTAATAAGACGATGTCAGAGGAATTGGTGCACAAATTATCATCACTCACAGATCAGTACTGTCGCTCTCTATACACAGTTCGCGCGATTGCAAAGTGAAAGCAAAAAAAACAAGCGCAAATTCAAACACGATTTCAATATGTCACATATTGACAGTGGCTCACCCAATGACATAATTACCCAGCTACATTTCTGAAAGAATGCAAAAGCATTGACATATATTTTTCCTTCCTACAATAGCCCGACAGGCAGGGCAGAGATAGCCCCGGGACGTTGGGCTAGCGATATTGCGAGCCCTGTATCTGATTGAGGAATCACTCATCTTTGGAAAAGAGAGTTTATTACAGAGAAATGTCTCTTTCCAAAATAAAAGCTATACTATCCGCTTCTTCTGGGCTATATTCTCAGCAGCATATTAAACATATCAGGTCTCCATAAGGAGAATCCTGTGCTAACAGCTGTCTAAATGACTCGGCTAAAGTTTGTAGCATGCGTGCTTGTTGTTTTTGTCTTTGCACTAGGATGATGTCGGCGTAAATGTGCAGTCATATTCGTTGTGTTCCCACTAGTGCTTTCAGGTTAATCTCGTTGAAATATCCTTAACGCCACAACACGGCAAATCTCCGTTAACGAGCTACCACCGATCGCCCCGTGCATGGGGCTAGACGGCCAACACGTTAACGAGCTAACTGCGCTAACACACTAGCTCCCACCCATGTAATTGAGCATTGCATGGCACATCCAACATACTGTTTTACTTTAGTCCATGACGTGCTTACCTTCAGGGTCATACGTCACATGAAAACCAAAATAATTCCAAACGCCAGATCTGAATGAGGGTGGGGGAGGTCCACTTCTGTCTCGCTAGCTTGCCCTGCGCTCTTCCTTCTGACCATGCTGTCTGTGTTGAGTGCTCAGTGAATCTGCGTTCGACTACTCCGCCTAGGCTGCACTCTCGAGCCTAGGCGGAGTAGTCAAATGCAGATTCACTGAGCGCTCAACACAGACAGCATCGTCAGAAGGAAAGTTGATAAAATAAATTACAAATTTTGTATTGTTCTTTTTTTTTATCCCCTTTGGTTTTCTTTCTTTCTCTCCCTCTCTTTCTTTCATTCTTTCCCCGTCCTATCCCACAGTCATGTCTGTCCCGTTTGCAACTGAAAATAAAATAAATTCATAATTATAATAAAGGTCAATCAAATGGACCAATATGATGATCCACTTGGTAAAATAAATCCTCTTGGCATCTTTCTTGGCCTCAAGACAACAATTCTGATGGCTATAGATCCAAACGGGACACATTTAAAAAAAAAAAAAAAAAAAAAAAAAATTAAATTTAAAAAAAAATAAAAAAATTGTATTGTTCGATACATATGCGTACCGAACCGAAAGCACTGTATCGAACGGTTCGATATCGATACGAATATCGTTGCACCCCTAATATATATATATATATATATATATATATATAATGATTTACTGTCTATGAAAATCTAGAAGAAATGACCTCCACCAACTCCTTTTGCATGTCTTTTTCACTGTAATGTACTCAAAGTACTTTTTACACTCCAAGCCACCTTCACCTATTCAGACAGGGCTTTATATTTCGTTTTTTTAATCTATCTTTTAAGTGCTCTTTTTTGTCTCTCACAAACACACGCACAGCAACAGATGGCAATTTAGGTTTTCAGTATCTTTCCCCATGACACTTTAATATGAGCATTCAATGAGCCAACCTTCTGATTAACCACTCTGGCCATTTCAGATCCTTGAAAATACTAAATTGAGTTGTTATGGGAACTGACCTGACATTCTGTGCCAAAATTTTCTGCCCTACATTATGATAGAAATTATTTTCACAGGGTGCTTTGAAGCCATCTTGAGCCAAGAAATCAAGTGGTGCCATTTGTGTAAACATGACATGCAAAATGACATTGACATGACACAGACATGAGAAGTGACCCAGGTGTGATGTCTCATTTCTGAAGTGTGACTGGTTTATATTCATCTGTTATTCAATCTGTTCGCCTCCCAGTGATGATGTGAATTTTAATTGAAAGAAAAACTTACGGAAACAAAATGTTTTCCTGGGTTTGTCAAAGATATGAATAGTACTTTACATATTCCAACATGAGCGTCGTTTGCATGACCAGTAGGATAAGCACAGGCTACACTGGCCCACATAGTGAAAGAGCATGTTAAGACGCAGCTGAAGTCTAGCTTAAACATACAATGGCTGGATAAGCAGCATAACGAACCTTCCCACAATACTGTGATGTAACATGGATATACTGGATATAACATGTTACAACAGAGTACTTGCACTTTTTTTTACATAGTTTGAGAAAAGTGACATATTAGTTATACAATTTAGCAAATTTGATATTTAGTTACTTTTTAAAAACTAAGAAATCAGTTGTTGTTAAATGTGTTTGAACACATGTTATTTTTGTTGTGACAAGCACAAAAGAGAATAAGAAGTATTGGCAAAGGACATGTTTTGGTGTCCTTAGCATCTGAATGCATTTGAAAAATGGCAGAGAGGGCAATCATTACATTAATGAAGTATTCACATTATTTTGCTAAGGAGCTTTGCTTCATTTTTTGAAGAAGTACCTGCAACCTAAATGCTGTACAGTAATGGTGGTGGGAATCTATATCACTCAAAAGGCATCATAAATCCACAGAATGCAGATAAAAGAAATGCTCTAATGTGGCCTGTATGACTGCATGTGTGGTCATGCTATAAGACCTTAAGGCTGTTATGCTACAAGTTCATAGCATAAATGCAGCGGAGCTGGTTGTGTGTTGATGGAGGACTAGAGGTGGGAGAAGGGAGCCGGGTGGGGGAATTCAAGGGTGAGTGAAGAGAATAAGAAGGTGGTGGTGGATGGGGGTGTTGGCTGTCTGGGTGAGAGGAGTGTTGATCGATTCCAGGCATGGTATTTTCCAGACAGACTGAATGGTAAAGGTCAAAGGTCAGCCGCTTTTGTTTCCTTATGAAAGAGAGGCTGTGTGTGTATTTTCGAACTCATGTGCACCAGCAAATGTCATGCATGTTTGCTCTATATCGAGTTAAAAGAGCCGGGGTTTTTTTGTTGTTTTGGGGGGATTTTTGTTTGTTTGTTTGTTTCAGGTTTTTGGTTTTAGATCTCCGATCAAGCTAAAGCCACAAAACAAGTGCAAGGATCCTTCTGTGAGTATGTGTAGCTGTATGAGCACATGAGCATGTTTGACTGAGCTCTTTCCTCATATTTTTTAAAGGGAGCAACATTTAAACCTGAATATGCAAAAATAAAAATCAATCCTTATATACACAATTTGCAGACCAAACTTTCTGTGTCACCAACACTTACTGGTGATTATATGACCTGAAGCTACATAATTAGACCTCTTTAACATTTGCTCCATTTTTGTCCGATTTTTCTCCCATCAGAGGAAACGCTGCAAGCATAAGAACTGAAAATCTGTTTCAAAAGCATTTTTCTCCTCATATAAAAATCTGAGCATGTTTCAGTGCTGATCAGAACTGCTGAACAGCAGTGCGCGCAGCTAGGTGGTTGAGTGTCTTGCTCAAGGGCACATGGGGAAAAGCTAAAAATAGTTTGTAGATGCTCCTGCTGTGATCAAATATGACACCTTTGCCGTACTCTGCAGTGTGCTGTGAATGTGTGTTTGACAATTTTTCAGTTTGGGTTGAGTGGCCAGAGAATATACATCACAAATAAGCCCGAGAGCACGCGCACACATGCACACACGCACACATATATATTCATTACCATGGAAATCTTAATAGCAGCCATACAAATAATGATGTTTTAATACTGGCCCAAGTAACAGATAACACATACAGAACAAGGATGCACAGAGTAACCTGCCACACATGCACAAAAATACACACACAGCAGAGATTGCATAGTCACTTCCTGCATATTTCTGTGTGTGCATGCATGGCTGCATGTGAGCACATGTGTGTCTGAATGAGAGAACAGATTGTGGCAAAGTAAAGGAACGGGGTGGGGGTAAAGAGAGACTTGAGGGTGGAGGGGAAACGAGCAACAGAGTGAGTGGTGGGCCTTGTCTCTCCCTCCATACTTCCCTCCTTTAAAGCCACTGTCCCACTCGCTCCCCCTCCCCCACCTGGGACTTGAACCCATGACCCACCCAGTGAATGAGTTCAAGGGAGGCATTGCCATTACTGAGGAAGCCACTGCTGAGCCTGCGCGAGGTTCAGTGAAAGTTTGTTTCTGTGCTAGGTTAAATTAGCCCGTGTGTGCATATGTTTGTGTACAAGCATGTTTATTTGTTTTTATAATGGACGTTGTGAATAAGAGTCTAAGCAATGTTTATGCATATGGGTATCTTTGTTTGTGTGTTTGTGCGTGTGTGTAAGAGTGAGTCTTTCACAGTTGAACCATGTGTGTTTTTGTGAGTGTGTTCACAGAGTTCTGAAACAGAGGCTGACTTTCGATTTCGGGCGATCGTGGCTCAAGAGTTGGGTGGTTGCCTTGTAATCGGAAGGTTGCCGGTTTGAACCCCAGCTCTGACAGTCTCGGTCGTTGTGTCCTTGGGCAAGACACTTCACCCGTTGCCTACTGGTGGTGGTCAGAGGGCCCGGTGGCGCCAGTGTCCGGCAGCCTCGCCTCTGTCAGTGCGCCCCAGGGCAGCTGTGGCTACAATGTAGCTGCCATCACCAGTGTGTGAATGGGTGGATGACTGGATGTGTAAAGCGCTTTGGGGTCCTTAGGGACTAGTAAAGCGCTATACAAATACAGGCCATTTACCATTTAATAATTTTATTAAAAGTATAAGTCTGCTGCTTAAAGGTACCATTGGAAAACAAATCATCTTCAACAGAAACATAAAAACACGTGTTCCAAAACGCACATAAACACAAATATCTGTGCAGTTTGCATTTCTAATGTTGACCTTAATGCACGTAGATATGTGTGTGTGCGTGCGTGCATGTGTGTGTGTGTGTGTGTGTGTGTAATGGGAATGGTGATGGCCCTTCCCCCCAGTTTGGTGCTGGGTGTGTGACTGAGACGGCATCTCCCTACCTGGCCCAGACTAAATCAATACTTTAATCTAATTGTCATTCACTTCCACTGGGGTAGCCAAGTGCATGCACGCATACATACAGCACACACAAAATATTCAACACATCTCCATGCACAAACCTAACAACCATGGATACTTGTAAAAACGTGCACATCCTTCACACACACACACACACACACACACACACATGCGAAATTATGAATGAAAAGCCCCACTGTGTGAACGCACTCGCTGTGTTAGCGTGCAGCCTCGCTGTCCTGTACTACATCCACTTCCATGCCCTCTCTGCACTCTTTCCCTGCCTCTCTGGGCGTTCCTCCTTGGTGTTGCATCATGCATGCACACATCAGTGTCGGCAAACATCCGCTGACACACTGTCACATCGCATTCATGTCCGCCGGCGAGCGGCCTCTCCCACAGAGCAACAATGGAAAGTAGATGTCAGGGCTGCTGTGGGATCAGAGCTCAGCCGCAGGCACAACAATCAGCCGGGAAAAAACATACACATATTTAAAATTTAAAGGTCCAAACTGACTTACCTCCTTCATCATCGCCAGCAGAAGCATTCCCCTTCTTTTTCTGCATTCCTCTGTCTCTACACCTCCTTCTTTCCCCCTCCCACAGAACCACCACTCTGTCTCTCTCTCCCTCTTTCTTTCATCCTCCCGTCCGTCTTCTTTCTCTTACCACCTTCTCAACAAATCCCTGCTCTTTCCTTACTTCCTCTCTCCTCCCTTTTCCTGTTCCTCTTCCTCTTTGCCTGTCGCTTAAAACACTCTTTCTCTTGCTTTTCTTCCTCTCCGGTGGGCTCTCCGGTGTCTTCTTCCTACTGCTTTAAACTGCAGACTGTCTGGCGAGAGAGAGAGGGAGAGCGAGAGAGAGAGAGAGACTATGGAGCAATGGGAAATGCAAACTGGGACACACACACACACACACACAGCCTCTGTCAGTTTGAATGAATATTGTGCACACTCGGCTTGTCTCTCCTCCCCCTCTCTTTCTGTCTCCCTCCTTCCCTCTCTACCAGACACCCCTCCTCCACTTCTCTCTGGCTTTGCCCTTCTTCTCTCTCTCCTCCTTCCTCCCTCGTTGCTGCTGCTTTCAAACATGTTCACACTCCAAGACTGACTGACATTATAGAGCTGCACTTACTGACCCCCCACCCCAACGCACACACACGGACACACACACTTCTTAGTCTCATGGACCCAGACGGTTAACCCTTTTGATGCAGCTGCAGATCCCGTCTGTTTGGATTTATTTTCATCTTCACAATGTGAGCTGTTTTCCAACCACTCATAATCATACTTTCATGAATGCGTTGCCATTTTTTATTTTATTGTATAGTGACTAAAATAATCAAGAGTTCATAACAGTAAAACTTTATCTGCATCTACAAAAAGAACTTCCTGTGAAATATAAAAACTCATGTCATTGTGATGTTTGAACAGTCGATTCTTGGACTTAGTGAAAGTGAAATGTGTGGTGAATGTAAGAAAAATGGACATGTGCAAGAATCTGAGTGACTTCAACATCGACCAAATGGCAGTGCCTACACGACTGAAAAATACACTAGACTGCTCAAGATTATTTGATCTTGTGGGTGTTTGCCATTATGTCTATATGAGTAATTAATATAGCTATCTATAATGAGCAGTGAGCCTTTTATCCAGTTTAAACAGGTTGATGTAGCACCACATGAATGAACCAGTTCTCCACCTGTTGCAACTTTTGTTTAGTAGGCCTTTATGCAATGGACACGAAAGAATTTGCTTGACTATTTTCAGCATTAAAAGTATTTTTGGCTCCCTTATTCTCAATGCAGCTGTTCACACCGACAGTGTAATTTCACAACACAAAACTACAGCATTTATTTTTTCACATCATGCTTGATTTTTCAAAGTTTTTGCATGCAAATAAACTGATCTGGCTAATCAGGCCACTACATTTGGCAGCCAGTGCACTCGTAGCTCAAAATCACACCGGTGCTGAATATACACATATCTTTAAATGGTAAAGTAACACTGTTTTTCCTCAGATATACAGCTAGATGCTCTCTGAAATTATTTCTCTGTTTCCTCGGATGTGGTACCAAATCTGCCAAAAAGAGCTCAAACTGCCCCAATGAGATCATGAAATATATACTAAAGCAAACATGATACAGCCCCAACTCTTGGATCCAACCATGAATTTCTCCCTGCTGTTGCCTTCTTGTGAGAATTGAACCCCAAATCTCAGTTTCTTCTTCTTGTTTACAAAGTCCAGATCATCATCGCTTGAGCTCAACTTCATTTTTCAGTGCATTTTTTAAGGATGAAACTTTCAACTATCTTTTTTTTTCCAGGAAGAATTCAGTGTGTATATAGGTTACATAACAACATTATAATACATATTCAAAAAATTTGAATTTCATGTGATTTTTTCACAACACACAGTAAAGGTCTTTGGAGTGGCCCACCAGCTTGCAGTGGATCTCAGAGAAGCAAACTGCAGTCCAAGGTGGTAGGATTTGTGTCAGGTAGGCCAAAGCAGGACCCAAACGCAGGACTGCCTAAGAATAACAAATGGTGCTAATAATCCTCAATGCGTGCTCTCTTCATGTGCTTGTGCCCTGCTCCTGTGCCGTGACTTCTCCCTGTGATCCGTGGTGAGTATTTCCGCTCCCTTCGTTGTCTATGTACAAACGTGTCCAGCTCCCTCCACTCATTTCCCCTGACTCTCCTGGAAACAGACGCTGCAGTAAGTACAGTCCCTACGACCTGCCAACACAAAACTCTTTCACTTCACTAGCTGGGGGACTGACTGCATTTCTCACAAAGAAAGTTGTGGTGCGGCTGCTGTGGAAGTCGACGCACCGGAGTTGCATCGGCTCATTGCGCCACCCTGCATAAATGGTACTGGGTCCTGAGTGTGGTGTTGTTGTTGATGTGAGTACGGCTGGCAGCGGAAGAGCTGCTCCCATTGTGTGTAAAACTTGTGACGAATAAAAGATGCTGGAAAGCATGAACGTGTGGCCGGGTCTGCCATGGATTCATTACAGTGCTGCCGAAACCCAGGACGGGGGCGCGGCAGACCCAGGACCGGGCCAGCCAAGGGAGGGGCTGGCCAAAATGGTGGCCGAGCTGGCGGCCACGCAACAGGAGCAGGTGGTGATGTCACGCTGCCAGTGGGAAGAGGTGTAGGACCAGACCGAGCATCATATGGAGGTGATTAAGAATCTGGCAGCTCGGAACCAGTCCTGGCCGACACTGCCGCCACCCCCACCGGCGTTCCCCGGGAGCATGGGAGTGGAGGTCCAGACCGTTCAAGCGCCCGTGCCAGCCCCCAGGGTGCAACCAGCCAAGGTGCAGCCTGCCTCCGCGAGACGGAGGTCCCCGTGCAGGGGAGCCTGCTCGACCTGAACCATACCTCTCCAAATCCACCAAATACTGAAAGCCACTCCCGTGTAACATCCATGTAACGGATTAAGCCAGGGTGCCGTCAATAACCCGGGTGGGTGGTGGGGGGCCTGAAAGGCGGACACTGGACTGGACAGGCTTCAGCTGGGAGACATGAAAGACATTATGAATCTTCATATTTTGAGGTAAGTTCAATCGAGCAGTCACAGAATTAATCATAGTCACAATGTCTTGATGCATGCTCAATAATCCAGGTAAGTAAAAGTTGATTCTGTTCATAGTTCAATGTTAAACATGCCAATAAAGTGAGGAGAAAGCTTTTTGGACTCGGTATCTAATGGACGTTTGCTGTAGACAACCATACTTTCTGCCCTGGACTGCAGGAGAGGCGATCCTGTGAACAATTTCCACAGGCGCCAGCAGCAACGGAGGTGATGCTGAACCGAGGGAACCTTGTGTTCCCCTTCAGTGATGGACAGGAGCGTTGATTAATACCCCAATGAATCCTGAGACAGCGACAGACCAGTGGCAGAGTTGGTCATTGAATTATGAGCATGTTCCACTCATGATAGGTGAGTGGAAGTGGGACTGCTTTGATGAAGCCACACAGTGGAGAGTGGACTCCAACTTCTGGTTGGCCCTCTCCACCTGCCTGTTGGTGTAAGGATAAAACCCTGAGGATAGACTCACTTGGGCCCCCAGCACGGTGCAAAACTCCTTCCAAACCTGCGACGTGAACTGCGGACCCCGATCGGACACAGTGTCTTGAGGGATGCTGTGTAGGCGGAACACATGATCAGTCAGTAGCTTCGCCATCTCTAATGCAGTGTGCAATTTGGGCAGAGCAATAAAATGTGCAGATTTTAGAAAAACCATCCACCATGGTGAGTATGACGGTGGCTGTCCAGTTATGAAGTTCAGTGCGATGTGTGACCAGGGCCTTCTGGTTATAGGTAGGGGCCTGAGAAACACACAAGGAGGGTAGTTGGACGCTTTATTCCACACACAGGTAGGGTAAGCAGAGACAAAATCCTAAACATCTTGGCCCAAAGACGGCCACCCAAACAAGCGTTGCATGAATGATATAGCATGCTTCAACTTAGGAGAATGGGCCCACTGGATAAGCTTGCCATGAACCACAGGGGGCACGTATATCTGGTTTGTAGGACCCATCCCACGGTCAGGTTTCTCCTGCTGAGCGCTTCTAATTAGAGCCTTGATCTCCCATGTGAGTAACCCAGGCCGCAGGCAGGATGGCATCGTCCTTCTCTGAGGCCTTGACCGAGAGAATTGCCAGGAGAGTGCCTCCGGCTTCACATTATGGGAGCTGGATCTGTATGTGATGGTCAAATTGAACTAAGTAAAGAACAGAGCCCACCTGACCTAACAGGAGTTGAGGGGCTTAATGGCTTGCAGCTGCTCGAGGTTCTTGTGGTCTGTCCAGATGACCAATAGCTGTTCCTTCCAGTCAGTACCTCCATTTCTCCAGTGCGAGCTTTATGGCCAACAATTGTTGATCCCCTATGTCGTAATTCCGCTCTGCCAGCGAGAGACGCAGAGAAACAAAAAAAAAAAAAAAACACACACACACACGAGTGACGCTTACGCCCGGAACGCTGTGACAACACAACTCCAAAATCTGATGCATCCACTTCCACTATGAATGGTTGAGAGAAGTCTGGCTGAACCAAAATGGGAGCGGAGGCGAACTTCTGCTTGAGTTGGATGAATGCTTGCTGGACCGCTGGGGAACACTGGAATGAGACCTTCAGAGAAGTTAAGCATGTGAAAGGCAGAGCAATGTGACTGGAATCTCAAATGAAATGTCTGTAAAGATTTGCAAAGCCCATGAACCTCGGCAGCTGCGTACGGGTCTGGGGCTCTGGCCATTGAACCACCTCTTTTATCTTAGCTGGATCTGCCTGAAGCTGGCCTTGCGCCACAATAAACCCCAAAAAGGAGAGCAACTGAACATAGAACTCACACTTCTCTTCTTTCACGAACAGTCGATTCTCCAACTGCTGCAGGACTTGGCGGATGTGCTTCTCATGTTCAACCAAGACTTCAGAATCAGAATATTATCAAGGTACACAAAACCACAGAGGCTAATGAAATCTTTCAAAACGTCATTAACCAAGGCCTGAAAAACTGTGGGAGCATTGGTGAGGCTGAAAGGCATGACCAGGTAGAGTCCAGTTCACCATTAACTTTTTATAATTATTTGAACATTAGGTACTCAAAATGTTATTGAGCCATCTTTCACTCATCTCCCTGATACTGACTGAAAGTCAATGGTAGGCATTCCTGAGCTTAGTGGCCCCTTGAAGCAGTTCAAAAGTGGAAGACAGCAATGGCAGGGGACACTTATTTTTAAGTATCTTTGTGGTCTTATTCAACCCCCGAAAGGTAATGCACAGACGGAGGGTCTTGTCCTTCTCTTCCACAAAGAAAATCCCCACTGGGTAATTTAAGCAAGCCTGGCACAGTTTAAGGCAGAAACCTGTAGGAGTTCAGTGAGTGGTGTCAACGGGAGGTTTAATTCCTTAGCGAGTGTCTGATCAATGAAATTTTACTCTGTGCCTGAGTCAATTAGAGCATGACTGAGCACTCATACCCACCAGTGTATGAGTTTTGCTGAACACTGAAGACCAAGTAGGGAGGCATCTTTGAATGTGTCTGCCAGTTCAATTCAATTTTATTTATATAGCGCCAAATCACAACAACAGTCGCCTCAAGACGCTTTATATTGTACAGTAGATCCAACAATAGATACAGAGAAAAACCCAAATATCATATGACCCCCTATGAGCAAGCACTTTGGCGACAGTGGGAAGGAAAAACTCCTTTTTAACAGGAAGAAACCTCCAGCAGAACCAGGCTCAAGGAGGGGTGGGGCCATCTGCTGCAACCGGTTGGGGTAAAAGGAGGAAGACAGGATAAAGACATGCTGTGGAAGAGAGACAGATTAATAACAGATATGATTCAATGCAGAGAGGTCTATTAACACATAGTGAGTGATAAAGGTGACTGGAAAGGAAAAACTCAATGCATCATGGGAATCCCCAGCAGCCTACGTCTATTGCAGCATAACTAAGGGAGGATTCAGGGTCACCTGGTCCAGCCCTAACTATATGCTTTAGCAAAAAGGAAAGTTTGAAGCCTAATCTTAAAAGTACAGGGTGGGCCATTTATATGGATACACCGTAATAAAATGGGAATGGTTGGTGATATTAAAGTCCTGTTTGTGGCACATTAGTATATGTGAGGGGGCAAACTCCTCAAGATGGGTGGTGACCATTTAGAAGTCGGCCATCTTGGATACAACTTTTGTTTTTTTTCCCCCTATAGGAAGAGGGCCATGTGACACATCAAACTTATTGGTAATGTCACAAGAAAAACAATGGTGTGCTTGGTTTCAACGTAACTTTATTCTTTCATGAGTTATTTACAAGTTTTTGTTCACAGCCATTGACATATCAAAGAGGTTAACACGTGAGGAGTGGATAGAACTAGTGTTGATATCTGGTGAACGCAGTAACCGGGTCATTGCAGCAGATTTCAATGTAAGACACCCTACGAGACCACCCATCTCCCATGCTACAGTTAGCAAACTGCTTGCTAAGTTTCGTGAAACTGGTTCAGTGTTGGATTTGCCAAAATGTGGACGCAAGAAAACCGTCACTAATGAAGAAACATCAGTGGCTGTCCTAGCTTCATTTAGCAAGAGCCCACAGCGTAGCACTCGCCGCATGTCACTGGAGAGTGGCATTAGTCGAACATCCCTTCAGCAGATATTAGCTACTCACAAATGGCACCCTTATAAACAGCAGCTACTGCAGCATCTCAAGGATGACCCAGATCGGGGCACAGAATTTGCAGAATGGGCAATACAAAAATTGGAACAGGACCCTCAGTTCATGCAGAAGATTTTCAGTGATGAGGCAAACTTTTATGTGACTGGTGAAGTTAACAAAACCACCACTATTGGTCTGACACCAACCCACATTGAATGGATCCCTCCAAGACTGCTGGAACAACAAAAGTGATGGTTTGGTGTGGTATATGGGGTACAACGATAGTGGGTCCATTCTTCATCAATGGAAACCTCAAGGCCACTGGATATTTGAAATTGCTACATGATGATATTTTTCCCTCTTTGTGCACTGAAGCTGGCACGTTCCCTGAGTTTTTCCAGCAAGATTGTGCACCACCACATTATGGGTGCCAGGTCCGAGCATTCCTAGATGAACAGTTTCCTGGAAAGTGGATTGGTCGTCGTGGGCCAGTTGAATGGCCCCCAAGGTCTCCCGATCTGACCCCGTTAGACTTTTATCTTTGGGGTCATCTGAAGGCCATTGTCTATGGTGTGAAAATACGAGATGTGCAGCACCTGAAACTACGGATACTGGATGCCTGTGCTGGCATTTCTCCTGCGGTGTTGCTATCAGTGTGTGAAGAGTGGGAGAAGAGGGTTGCATTGACAATCCAACACAATGGGCAGCACATTGAACACATTTTATAAGTGGTCAGAAACTTGTAAATAACTCATGAAAAAATAAAGTTACGTTGAAACCAAGCACACCATTGTTCTTGTGACATTACCAATAAATTTGATGTGTCACATGGCCCTCTTCCTATGGATACAACTTTTATGTTTTTCAAAGATGGCCGACTTCTAAATGGCAACCACCCATCTTGAGGAGTTTGCCCCCTCACATACTAATGTGCCACAAACAGGACTTTAATATCACCAACCATCCCCATGTTATTACGGTGTATCCATATAAATGGCCCACCCTGTAAAGATTGTGTCTGTCTCCTGAATCCAAACTGGAAGCTGGTTCCACAGAAGAGGGGCCTGAAAACTGAAGGCTCTCCCTCCCATTCTACTTTTAAATACTCTAGGAACAACAAGTAAGCCTGCAGTGTGAGAGTGAAGTGCTCTAATAGGGTGATATGGTACTACAAGGTCATTAAGATAAGATGGGGCCTGATTATTTAAGACCTTGTATGTGAGGAGCAGGATTTTGAATTAAATTCTGGATTTAACAGGAAGCCAATGAAGGGAAGCCAAAACAGGAGAAATATGCTCTCTCTTTCTAGTCCCTGTCAGGACTCTTGCTGCAGCATTTTGGATTAGCTGAAGGCTTTTCAGGGAGTTTTTTGGACATCCTGATAATAATGAATTACAGTCGTCCAGCCTGGAAGTAATAAATGCATGAACTAGTTCTTCAGCGTCACTCTGAGACAGGATATTTCTAATTTTAGAGATGTTGCGCAAATGGAAGAACGCAGTCTTACATATTTGTTTAATATGTGCATTGAAGGACATATCCTGGTCAAAAATGACTCCAAAGGTTCCTCACAGCGTTACTGGAGGCCAAGGTAATGCCATCCAGAGTAAGAATCTGGTTAGATACCATATTTCTAAGCTTTTCAGGGCCGAGTACAATAACCTCAGTTTTATCTGAATTAAGAAGCAGAAAGTTAGCGGCCATCCAGGTCTTTATGTCTTTAAGACATTCCTGCAGTTTAACTAATTGGTGTGTGTTATCTGGCTTCATGGACAGATAGAGCTGGGTGTCATCTGCATAGCAGTGAAAATGTATGCTATGTCTTCTAATGATACTGCCTAAGGGAAGCATGTATAATGTAAACAGAATTGGTCCTAGCACTGAACCCTGTGGAACTCCATAATTAACCTCAGTGTGTGAAGAGGACTCTCCATTTACATGCACAAACTGGAGTCTATTAGATAGATATGATACAAACCACTGAAGCGCAATACCTGTAATACCTACAACATGCTCTAACCGCGCTAATAGAATATTATGGTCAACAGTATCGAACGCAGCCAGCATCCCTATTTGTACTGACGTGCCTGCTCTTTCAGACGAGCAGAGCATGTGTCTGCATAATCTCCCCTAATGTCCCTTTGCCACAGAGAAAAAAATAAATAAATTAAAAAATAATAATAATAATAAATAAAATAAAAAAACCACACACACACACACGCCCACTGCCATCTCCTCCAGTCCAAGGGCGAAAGTTGGGCCCGGCCGAGCTGCATTGGTTGCTCCTCCTCCTCAGCAGCCCCCCTCGTCTCTGGGCTCTGATCCCCAGAAACGCACCCTGCATGGGGTCGTCGGAAACAGAAAGCTTGCTCACCATATTCCTGCATGTGGTCATCCTAACACACACATGGAAATTAATGCATCCAATGATTTAGGCAATTCTCTGGGGGATAATTCCCATTTCAGATCCTCATTGAGGCTTTTGAGGAAAGTCCATTCTCTCCCAACCCCATGTCCTCTGCCAATATCCAAAAGTCAATTGAGAAATCAGCCATGCTTCTCTTACCTTGCCAAAGGTTGAACATTTTGTGTTCAGCTGCATCCGGGCTCAAGCCTTTGCCAAACAACAGAATTTGGCGAGAAAGTCATTATAGGATAAATCAGGGCGAGCCTTTAGTACTGCCTGAGCCCACTTCAGTGCGTGACGTGTCAACAGCTCCACCATAAAATACATTTTTGAGCTGTCTGAGGTATAGGCTTCCGCACAAGCGGACATTGAGTGAAAACTCCCACTGTTTTGTCCAACTCACCCAAGAACTTCTCTGGGATCGGTAGTGGATGTTCCCATGGCTAGGAGGGCAGCAGGTCTCTCAAGTAGGCCAAAGCAGGACCCAAATGCAAGACTGCCTGTGTAGAATACAGTCCATTTATTCACAGTGCAAGAATAACAAATGGTGCTTCCGTGCCATGACTTCTACCTGTGATCCGTGAGTATTTCCACTCCCTTTCAGTGTCTATGTAGAAGTGTGTCCAGCTCTCTCCACTCGTTTCACCCAGCTCTACTGGAAACAACAGATGCTGCAGTGAGTAAAATTTATACGACCGGCCATCACGAAGCACTTTTACTTCGGTAGCTGGGGAACTGACTGCAAAGATCCAGCGTCAACTGAAGCTCAGCTACTCTGTTAAGTAGCTCCCTTGATGAGGCTGATCAGCAACAGGTGAGTGTGATTACTCCTCAGGTATGGCTGGCTCCACGGCGGGAAAAAGTCTCCAAGCCTGGTGCCGCAGGAAAACATTGATACCACCACACACACACACCAACATGTAAAGGAGGAAACGAGGGACCGGGAGTGAACAACAACATAGACATGGCAGGTCGACCAGCGGACTGCAGACCATGCAATGAACTGACGACCATGAGCTTTAGGCATAAGAGCAACAAGGGTTTTCTTCACTTTTAAGTTGAGTGTAGATGGTGGTGTTCTATTAAAAACAGATTTTTAAAAAATATATTAATGTAAAAAAAAACTACTCACTGACCTAACCTACCACCAAATGTAGCTAAGTGAGTCTCAGAACATAACAAGGAGCAATGGAAGATGGTGACCTAGTCTGATCAATCGTGGTTTCCTGAACATCATTATGACATATGAGTGACTCATTTACTCCAGAGAGAGATCACAGCAGGATGCACTATTAACAGATGAATGCCAGTCAGCAAAGGAAACATGATGTTCTGAGTAATGCTTTGTGTGGATGCTACTTTGAACCCCCTCATAGTGCTATGAGTAAACACTTGGAGAAGAGTGGGAAGGAAAAACTCACTTTTAACAGGAAAAAACCTAGAAACGGAAGTTAGCATTTTATCCCATAAGCTCATCAGGGAAGAGTTTAGTGAGGTCACGGACATGTTCGAAAAATGGCCTTTTCCCCATGGACTAAATATCTTTACTCCTTTTGAAGGTTATGTACACATGCATTTAACTTAACAGTATTTTCTGATCACCATGGCTTCTTACAATAAGATAATGCGCCCTGTCACACTGCAAAATGTATTCATATTTTTAACTTCCCAAATCTCAGGTCAATCGAGCAGATATGGAGAGAAGGATCAGCTGGTAATGTCCTGTGGCTGACACTAAAGGACACAATTGGAGGTCTTGTCTGACCGATGTCCAGGTGAGTCAGAGGCTTTTTGGTGGCATGAAAGAGGCATAATATCAGACTTTTTTTTATAAATGTTGTGGTTGATCAGTGTATTTCAGTACATACATGAAAATCATGTAATAATAAGATGTAATTTCATACGTAAGAAAATAACTTCTACAGTTTTTCATTTTCGGAGTTTCGTCAATTCAGGCCCAGCAGACTGTTTGTGACTACTGTACTTTGTATTGTAATGTGTCTTTGATCTGTCGTTGGTTCTGAAATTTCAAACATTATTGTAATAGCAATAATATTAGTTTAAATTGTGTAGTTTGACTCCATCAGCACCAACCAGTCACAGCCATCTTTACTTGTAGTTTCCTTTCCATTCTTCCTTTCTTCCACCCCTACAACTTCTCCCCACTCTCTCCACCGTGCTCTCTCCTTCCTTAGTTACATATTGATTAGGTCTCTCAGTGTGTGTATGTGCGTACATGTGTGTGTGTGTGTGTGTGTGTGTGTGTGTGTGTGTGTGTGTGTGTGTGTGTGTGTGTGTGTGTGTGTGTGTACATGCCTGGTCCTGCTGTGGTCAATGAGGTCAACATGGTGGCCAGACAGGCTTCTACCCCCCAACCCACCCACCCGTTTTTGTTGTTTTTTCTCCCTGCCTTTTCCATCTCCTCCTGTTCTCCCTTCTACAGTCATCGAGTGTAGTTAGATGAACGCAACTTTGAAGGAGTCAGAAAAGATCTCAGTTGGTAGTAGCTAAAACCAAAAATAAGCACTTATCTTTGGTTAACTTCCTATATTACTAAATGTCAGTGTAGGAAAGTCAAGTTTCTGAATGCGTTTCAGACTGAAGTGAAACTGGAATACCACCACACATGAGTAGTAAAGGTCAAAAACTTGCATTTTTACAAGTTTCTTTGGACACAGGCAGACGATGTCCCTCTTTTCTTGCACTGGAAAAAAAGAGGCAGCCTGTTTTTCAAACACCACCTGACAGCAGCTGCCCTCACTGACCCTTTGGCCATCAGACTTGGTGTCTGAGTGGAGGAGGGGTCAGGATGGATGGGAGCCCTGGGGTCAATAGAGGACATAGGGCAAAGACGGAGGGAGAGCCACAAAGAGGAAACTCAAAAGGATGCAGCACTAGAGAGGGCAAAAGAGATAAAGCAGGGACGACATGGTGTGGTCAGTGCTCAGTGTGCAGATTTTATGATCTGATTTTATAATCTGAATACAAACTCAAGTTAAGTTCTTAATGAAGCAAACAACAAACATCTAAGAAAACTACAGTTTCTTAGGAGCTTATCCTCAGTCGCTCACTTAGTTGGCCAGTCCGTCACTTTGATCCAAAGTTAAATAGCTCAACAATTACTAGATGGACTAACATGAAGTTTTAGTTTTTCTTTTAGTTATTAGTTTTGCAGACCATCTTCCCCATGCCATGGTGGAGGGCATTAGCTAAATGTGGTGACATTTCAGCTGGTTTTAATGTGTTTGGGTTTTGTTTTTGACATGTTCATTACCAGTCTCCACAGAGAGGTGACCCCCAATGAGTGCTTTGACAACAGTGGGAAGGAAAAACTCCCTTTTAACAGGAAGAAACGTCAAGCAGAACGAGTCAGCCATCTGCCGTGATCAGTGTGGAGGGAGGGGAGGAAGACAGGACAAAAAGCATGTTGTGGAAGAGAGCCAGAGATTAATAGTAATATAATATGGGGTGGCTGTAGCTCAGGTGGCAGAGCAGGTCAACCACTAATCAGAAGGTCGGTGGTTCGATCCCAGGCTGCCTCCTGGCTGCATGCCAACTATCCTTGGGCAAGATACTAACCCCGTGTTTGCCTACTGGTGGTGGTCAGAGGGCCCGGTGGCGCCAGTGTCCGGCAGCCTCGCCTCTGTCAGTGCGCCCCAGGGCAGCTGTGGCTACAATGTAGCTTGCCATCACCAGTGTGTGAATGGGTGAATGACTGAATGTAGTGTGAAGCGCTTTGGGGTCCTTAAGGACTAGAAAAGCACTATACAAATGCAGGCCATTTACCATTTCAATAACTCATTAAATACAAAGTGGTGTATTTAATGTATGCTGTAGTTCCATTAAACTATTGGTCAGACTAACTGTTTGTCCTGTATTTAACTTTAGCTGTTCAATTAAATATATTTTACAGTTCCACATAAATATATTATTGAAATGCTACATTTAAACTAGATGGTACCAGGCTCATAATTATTTTGAACTAGAGCACCCTCTGGTGGCAAAATCCAAACATGAACACCAGTGTAGTCCTTAGACTGCAAATTGAGCAGAAATCCAATAGCAACAACTTAGAAAACCAGCTGACCCGTGGCCTGTGACTCCCTCAGCATGGCATCTGATAGCCCTTGCTACAGGGTCACAGTAGTGACATCATGGGTCACCTCATTGTGGTGCAGTCTCTTTCCTGTGGTTAGGTTATCAGTGTGAGGGGTCAGACTCATTCTCCTTCTCAGGGGTGTCAACTGAACTGCTAAGACGTACTGTAATTGCTTTGGCCGTGTGACAGTGCAGGCAGCATTGCTGCACAGTATACAACCTTATTAGCAACATAAATGTTAATGCATTATAAGGTGCAGGTTATGATGATAAGGTGTGGTGTGTATAGGAATACAAAGTCCTGTTGTGTTAGCTACATATCATTAAGACCTGTTTACATCCACACCACCAATGTGAGTTTGTTATGGGTGAATGGAGAGGGCTTCACATCGTCTGTTTAGAATTCCCCAGTAACTTAACATATTTTTGGACTGTGGGAAGAAGTCTGAGTAACTAGAGAGAGTTCATAGAAACAACACAGAAGGCCCCCAGCTGGCTCTTGCATTTAAACCAAGGCCCCCTGTACTGTGCAGCAATAGTACTAACCACAACACCACTACACCTATGTAGAATCTTAAACACAGTAATTCTTTATTTACTTATGGTCCTCAGTGTGAGCTGGTCAAATATCGCCAATTTTATTTTTAGGTTGGTAGTTCAATCCCTAGGCTCTTCAGTCTGCATGCTGAAAAGGCTTGTCCCTTCTTCATCGTGAAGAAGAAGTGTAATTATTAGATTGAAAGAAAACTGATGTAGAAAAAAGTGCTTGAGATGAGTGAGATGTGTTATGGAAGAACTGTCCCATTTCTATTCTAGTTCTGAAAAAACAGGCTTTCTTGAAAATACTTTAGCGGGTGCTTGAACAATCTTTCTCCAGTCTTTCAAAGTTTTTCTTTCAACAACACTGGCTAGTTTTTTAGGACAGTTTAATCCAGTCCTATATCTGTCCATTTTCAGAGGAATGTTTTTCGTTTGGTAAACTACTCAGCACTGACTTGTAAATGGCCTGTATTTGTAAAGTGCTTTACACTACATTCAGTCATCCACACATTCACACTGGTGATGGCAGCTACATTGTAGCCACAGCTGCCCTGGGGCGCACTGACAGAGGCGAGGCTGCCGGACACTGGCGCCACCAGTAGGCAACGGGTGAAGTCTCTTGCCCAAGGACACAACGTCCGAGACTGTCAGGGCCGGGGGCTTGAATCGGCAACCTTCCGATTAAAAGGCGAACTGCCAACTCTTGAGCCACGATCGCCCCATACTTATAAATCATTCAAACATATAAAAGGAACAAAAATCAAGGGGTGAGCTAGTATTGTGTTTACATATAAGGGACAACTTAGCAAAGAACCAGTTTTAAATTGCAAGTTTAGGCATTTTTTTCAAACACATCATTAGTTCCAGCTTCTTTAGTTGAAATGATGAAAAATGCCAAAGAGAGGACGTTTTGACAGGCATAGAGTTGTATTTTTTGCACCAAAAAAGGTGCACCAAAAGCTGTTAGCTGAAAATGTGAGTGTATCTTTTTAAAAAAGAAAAGAGGAAACTGGAAAAATGGAAGACAAATGAAGAGGATTAAATACTATCTATAGCAGGTGAAAAGTATCTGAAAGGCATGTTCTTAAGAAACAGGAGTGAAGAAAAATCCAGCAAAGATGTGACACAGGACCTGAGAGATCCACAATTTACTCTTCACCAAGATCTCAACAGAAACGGTCTCACTGGAACAGAAGTGGTGAAGAAGTGCAAACAGGGAGAGACCGGGGTTTGCTAAATTACATAAGAACTGGAAAAAACTGAGCGACAAGTTCATAAGGGGACTGATGAATTTAACAGTGTTCACAGGTTCTCATTGAGAGGAAAGTATTTTCAGTCAAGTATTAAAAACAAGCCTTATATTCAAATGCATTTGTTATTTCTTCCAATTGATGTTAAGCAAGAACAAAAGGGTCTGTAATTCCCAAATAGTTAAATTCATATTTATGTTAAACCCCTTGAATTACATTTGAATCACCTTAATCACATCTTCTTAGTTTGATTTAAATCCACTGCACAGAGACCAAATTACCAACACCTATGGACCTAACCGTAGGTTCCACAGACCTCACCAAGACTTCAGATTCACTGGAGTTTTGCAGGGTTTTTTTCCCCTTTTGTTTTAATCGTTTTTCTCTCTACATTGCTTGGTTATGTGTGGATAACCAGGTAGCTGAGAAGAAATACTAGTCATTTTTTTTTTATATTAATAGTGTGACTAATAATCGTTTAAGCACATAAGCTTCATTTTATCTCAATTTTCATCTGGTTTGTTCCAGCCAATTGTACACTCTGTTCATTATATTTCCAAATTATGCAGCTCTGTACCTCCTCACTACATCGCAGCGTTGCATTTTTACCTCCACTTTTTTGCTACAAAATACTTTTCAGACTTGAGGATTTTGCAATAAAAGTTTTGTTCAGTGGGAATCTATTATCACCTCTGGTCATTAGCAGTTATGGTTACATTTCATAACTACCATTCTCAAGTTTTACTGCAACTAGATGTAAGAAAAGGTTGTATTTGCAGCAGTGCAGTTCTTTTCCTTTATCTTTGTTATAATTAAATACAACAATAGCATTTGTGCTTTCAAAAACTCTACAGTCACACACAAAATCCACAACAGCCATGTCAGTCTGATTAGTGATGACAGATCTTTAATAATCACCCAGAGTTCATATCAGTGCGTCACATCCAGATCAAATGCAAATCTCATGTTACACCTTAACATCTGTAAATAACTGACAGACTCGTTGTCACATGGTTCACAGTATAAATAATATACAACATTTGCTGTAAGAAAACAAAAACATGTCAGAAGGAATTTAAGGGTTTCCTTTTACTTTGATGTTTCCTCTGTCTCAGCGGCAGAATCATCATTTGGTCAGCTGAGATTGGTTGGTTGGTTGGTTGGTTGGTTGGTTGGTTGGTTGGTTGGTTGGTGTGTGTGTGTGTGTGTGTGTGTGTGTGTGTGTGTGTGTGTGTGTGTGTGTGTGTGTGTGTGTACACAGTCAGGCTTCTGTCCCGCTGTGTGAGTGCGAGGCTGCTCCTCTTCACTTTTCTTTCTGTCTGTCTGTCTACCACTTTAGTTTTTGTCTCCCTTGTCCTCCACGCTCACTGGTAACCACGAATCTCTGTGCAACTTCTCATTCCTTTCCACCTCCTCGACGCTGGGTGGTGACGTTACCTGCATGTGCACCGGCAATTGCTTGAATTCATCCTCGTTCACGTCATAGTCCTTCATCTTTGAGTCCAGGATCCACCAGTTGCCAGCAAAGCCAATGTCCAACACCCGCTGAGGGATCTCCCTCCAGGGTACTGACAAGTTAGAGCACTGGGCTTCATACAGCATGGCGTCCGGGTCGTAGTCAGCATAGTACACCACAGACAGAAGACCCAGGCTGGCATGGCGGAGGCGGCCCTCATTACGGAGCTTCACCAGACTCTGTACATGGACATCAGAGATGCCGCTGCGGATCCAAGGGGACAGCAGTCCCAGCTGGTTGGAACGTTTCAGCAGGGCGTCGTCGAAGGACAAGCGGTCAGGTTTGGTGTAGAAGCAGGCCCAGGCACCGCCCAACAGCGTCACATACACTGATGTTCGGAGTGGTCTCTCCCAGGCGCCAACTACCGCCTCTCTGCACGCTTCTTTGTAGTCAGAGAGCAGGCTGTGACACCACACACCTGTAGGGAGCAGAGGACGAAAAACTAAGCCTGGATGTAAACCACCGCTCCTCATGCCACAAAAAAAACAAAAACAAAACACTGGCCGGCTGCAGGAGGTGGGAGGAGTCAGGTGACCTAATCACCATCTATTTATGACGTTATCACACCAACAACCCAATTCAGCGGCATATAGTTGTTAGGAGGATTAAAAAAACTCTATACTGTATCACCGTTTTTGTCATGCAACCAACATGCACAAAGACTAGCAGAATAATGCGTTTAAAATGGTCATTTAAGCAATTAAAATAACTGGGACTGTTTCTGTTATAATAAGCTATGTTTACCACCGAGCTGGCCGTTAACCCCCTTGCTATCCAGCTAACGTGGCTAACCCGTGCCTCAGTTCCTCACCTACTTTGCTGTTTTTCAGCCGCTCCCAGCGGCTCGCTGTGCCCGGAGGCACCGCTGCTTCCGCCGCAGAGCTGAACATCATCCTCGCTACACGAAACGAGGCCATTTTAACGACTCTTCTGCACTAAAGACTCTTAACCTTCATGCAGAATTGACATTTTAACTAGTGACAGGGACCTCACATGAAGTCAAAATGGCAGCTACTTCTTTTTTGTTGGTTGACAGCTAACAAAAAGGTTTATTACCGCCATCTACTGGGCTGGAGTGGTGGTGCGAGACTCCAGAAAGAATTAGCCTACAAATACACACCCTGCTACCATAAATTACATTTCATCTCTGCTTACAATTTCTGTCTCTCTTTATAACTCAAAAATGCTGCTGTCCCACCATTAATAATTCTTTCCAATAACTGCCAATAACTTCTACACCCCTTTGTTTCTGTGTTTTAGTTTGATCATTTCTCTAGCTTTCCTATTTAACAGCACTATTCCCCTGTTCCCCTTTCCCTTTGGCACTGAGCAAATTATATTTCCCTGAGAGTTGCATATGCACATGCAGTTGATCATCAGTTGATTATTTTTCCCTTTTCTTATTGTCTTGCTTTGGTACATTTTCCCTGTATAGTCTATGAATGGCTTTAGTTTGCCCCTGTGGCCCATCTTTGCTGCCATTTATTTCTTATTTTCAATACTTTTAATGCTTTTACTACTGCTATTACTACTACTTCTTTATCTTCCAGCTGGTCCCTTTACGGGTCATCACAATAGATCATCTGCTTCCATCTCCCCCAATCCCTTGCATGCTCGTCTGTCTCACCAACCCCCTTTATGTCCTCCCTCACTACACTTACACCTTCTTTTTGCCTGGCAGCTCCACCTTCAGCATCCTTTGTCCGATATATTATCCACCCTATCAAACTCTTCTCAACCTCGCTTCTCTTACTTGGTCTCCAAACTGCTCAGAAATCTTACCATGTTCACTTCTGACCACCGACAGCTCCACTAGACACGATAGAGGGTCTCACTCCCTTGCGTGAACCCTTCCTTTCGTTCTTGTTGCTATCCTCCTGTCACAAATCACCCCTGACACTCATCTCCATCCGCTCCACCGTGCCTGCACTCTCTTGTGTTTTTTGTAACGTTAGAACCTTTCAAATAAAGTTATTTTGAAGAGCGCTTCCACGTGACAGCTTTGTTTACGCGGTGACGTGTACCGGAAGCTGTGTTAAAATGACTCCAGTATCAGCAGGACCTGTAAGGCTGTGAAAGACAGGTGTTAGCATTGTAATGTTATTAATGTCTAGCATTTTATTAAGTCCGCACAGACGCTGTTGTAATATATTAACCTTAGCTTTATTTACAATTTAAATATTAGCTAGTCGTAGGATTCGCTGTCTCTGCTGAGTGGTTGATATTACGCCATTCAATATCATCATTATCAGCAGCAAGATCCTGCTGAGCAGCGAGGACAGACTGCCAAGACATATTTTACTTCTCTGGTTATTACATTTTGGTACGTTTCACCTGTTCTTATCGGCTTTTAAAGCGTCAAAATTGAATATTTTTATATTATACATTAACTGTAAACTTCAAGTGGTTCTCTTGTCGGTGAACTAACAGATGTTCGACATAGCATTTCTTTACTAACGTTCATTTTTCTCTCAGCTCTTGCATGAAGTTACTGGTTGTCCATTGGAGACATGGCTAGTCCAAACAACCTACAGTTTCAAGGTAAATGTGACAGAATCTTTAAAGGAGATATAGGTTGTAGATTTCTGCTTGTTTTGTTCTGCCTGGGTTTCTTTGTGTCACGTGTTATTTCCAGGTAGGTAGTTGGGAGATCTGTTTTACGCAGAAACCAAGCTGTCGTGTCCACGTGAATCAGAAAACGGGACTCTCCCCTTACCTAGGGGTTTTAATTGGCTGTAAAAGGGTTTATGCTGCAGTGACCACGCAGAGCACATAGTACAGTACTCTGAATCACGAAATCGCCCTGAAAACGTTGAAAATAAATTATTGTTGATCGAAAACCATCTACTAAAGGACAAATAGCGACATCTGCTTGCCATACTCTACTATCGCAGTCGTATGTAAAGATGCTCTTCCTGCTTCCTTGTAATTTCTTTTACTTTCATGCAACATGTAACATTGTGTAGATTGCACGGGCGATTATGGGTCAGATTTGCAGGAAAATTATGCTTGTTTTCATTTGCATAATATGCATGGATGTATTGAACATCCTGCTGATTTATGACACACAGTGAGTTCCAGTGTATTCTGTGTCAAATACTAAGTCTTTTCTCTGACCTACTAAACGGCATGCTAGCATGGCTATTGAAACACCTTCATGGTGTGTTGGTAACTTCTCTTACTGCTTGTTTTCTAGTCTTATTCAATAAAGTGTGTGTTTTAAAAACCTTTAACAGAAAGTCTGTCTCTCTGTGAGGCAGGCTGATACCAACACTATGTAATCTAAAGCAGCACAACACTGCTGTTGAATAAAATAAAACAAGGTATGGAAGCTTCTTGCAGGAAGTTGTTTTCTTTGTCAGATAATATCATTAAAACAGGACCGGTCCGGTTCAGTGACATCAATTAGGAAACTATAGACAGAAACTGAGATCGCTTTTTCAGTAACAGTTTGTAAATATGTTTTTAAATCCTCTCAAGTTTGACATTTTAACATGAAATCTATGGGAATTTAGTCCCTTTGGGAGCGCTGATCAGAAGAACTGCGCTTACCGACTGCCTTTTGCCCATGTGCGTCCATAGAGTTTGAAGAAGCAGCAGAGCTGCTATCGGCAGACCCTGGAGCCTCCACACTCAGTATGTCGGGCTCAAACACCCCCAACACAACAGCATCAGCAGGAGAAGATGTAAAGCTGGACCTATCTGAGGACGAGGAGGGTCAGCAAGAGAGTTCAGAGGTAAAAAAGTTGTGTGGACTACGAATAAAGTTTGAGTTTCTACTTTGAGTGCATATCAGCTGATAGACATCTGTGCTTCCAGCTGTTAGGAGGGCAGAAACCAAGTGGTGGCTTCTGGACCTTTGAGTATTATCAGTCTTTCTTCGATGTGGACACAATGCAGGTATGCCTGACATCTACCTGACACTTTGTCTACACAGTCTTTGTCTTTGTCAGTCAGTTTGAAGTTACATGTTTCTTTTGTTTTCTTTCTTTTTGACCCTATCATGATGCAGGTGCTGGACAGAGTGAAGGGGTCAGTGATGCCACAGCCTGGGAGAAACTTCATCAAATACTACCTTAGGAGTAACCCAGATCTGTATGGTAAGTGGAAGAAGACACATTTAATTATTAAACTGTATTGCAGGAAGAACATATTTTGCACTGTGCCTTGTCTTATGGGGGGCATGTCGAGGCTGTAAGTAGATTTTTGTTAGGGGAAATTAGATTCTAGCTATGCCTGAAGATGAGTCGTAGGTGGGTAGGTAGGAGATTAAGGGCCAGATTACTGTTGGTTTGCACCAAGGTAAGCCTCTTTTTAATCCTAAATGTGTTTAATGTCTCAGGGTCTTTATTATCTTATTGAATGTATCAGTTAATTCATGTGATTCAGGCATTTCTGATACATGTTAAAAAGCTGTTCAGGTGTCACTTATTGTAATTCCAGCTTTAACTGTTTGTTGTCCATAGGTTCAAAGGATCAACATAGTGTCCATCAATTTTTTGACATTGATGAATTAGAAGATGAATGCACTCATATAAGTGTGCGTTTGTGCAGGTCCCTTCTGGATTTGTGTCACACTGGTGTTTTCTGTGGTGATTAGTGGGAACCTGTCCACCTTCCTTGCTGAGCAGAAAAACCCCACCTTCCACTACAGACCACAGTTCCACAGAGGTTAGTGCTGCACACGGTCTCAGTTTGACTCTGTGTCACTGTAGCACACTGGATCTGCATAGCTCTGTCTTGTTTCTCTGCCTTTAGTGACAATTGCTGCAGTAGTGATCTTTATGTATGCCTGGCTGGTGCCGATCGGGCTGTGGGGTTTTTTGACCTGGAGGCAAGGGGCCGAGAGGCAGATTGGAGGCTATTCTTTCCTGGAGACTGTGTGTGTTTACGGCTACTCACTCTTTATCTATATCCCCACCTCTGTGAGTACATCTGTGGTGTTTACAGGTTTAATAAGTTGTATAAATGATCTCACCCATGATACATGATATACATGTATAATATAGCTCACATTTTTGGAAACCTCTGATGTCATTCTCTATGTAACTTGCCGTAATGTTAAAACTCACCTGTGGTTCTTCATATTGAATGAGTGCAGAGGTCTGTTCTGCCCAATATTTTGAGTATTTTTGAAGAATAACATGTTCTGTCTGAATAATTCATTTAAGGTTTTGATTGGCAGCTGTGGCCCAGGCCACTGCCAAAAGGAAAGGTCAAGCTTTGGTAAATTTCAACAAAAACCAAAGCAGAAACAATAATTAGCTGAATAAAAGTTCACCCTGTCACCTTCAGGTTTTGTGGATAATACCATATGACTGGCTGCACTGGACGCTGATCCTAATTGCCATGGTGATCTCGGGCTCAGTCCTGGTCCTCACCTTCTGGCCCGTTGTCCGTGATGACACCAAGGTGACGGCGGTGGCTACAGTAGTGACCATAGTGGTTTTGCACACACTGCTGGCAGTTGGCTGTAAGGTCGGTGAGCTGCATGGATCTCAGATGTATGGAAGGACACCTTTACATTGAACCAGATACTCAATCTCCTCTCTTTTCTTCTAGCTCTACTTCTTTCACGCAGAAACATCCCCACCAACAGCTCTTCCTACTACGTCAACTCTCCACAATCACACAACGCTGGCCTTCAAAACCGACTGACCAACACCGAGGAGCAGCAGGGAAATGAAGACAGTCTTTTTTGACAGATCGAAAACGACTAGACTGGAGGAGACGGTGTTGATTATCACCATGGTGTGATTCACTTAATGCTTCATGGATAAAGTGCTGGGACGGTTGTGTGTATGTGCGTGTGTGTTTCGTTTGTCTAACTTATCCTGGGGTGGTTCATCTGTATTTCTACTGTGACTGATGTTTCATGATGTGGTGGATTGAGCAGGCCTTCTTTAACACTGTGACTTCCGCTCATTTCATGATGTCGTAAAGGACGCAGGAAGACACTACAAAAGCTAATACATAAAACAATGTCACTCCTACTAATTTATCCTTATGACACATCACATGGACAACAACCAGATTTTTCAAGTTTAAAATGATTAGGTTAATGAGAATGCCCTAAATGTCTCATTTCTCATAAATACATTTATGAGGCCTGTGGGCTCATAGATGGAATTATGTGTGGCTCTGCACAAGAGTTTAAACATTGTTCAACAGCTGTTTTACAAAGCTCCGAATGTTATAATTGATATTATTAGATGACAATGATTGATTTGTTGGTGTGTACATCACTTTAATTTTAGAAGCGAGGGTATGCCCCCCTCCCTGCATCTGCTCTACACATACAGATACATAGAAAAGGGACAATAATGGGGTATTTGTGTATTAAACATGTAGTGATACTGCCCTTAAGACACTGTTAGATGCTCTCAAGTCAAGCAATCTCTGAACTGTAAAGCTGCGGACTGGTCAAAAGATGATTGTAAAATAAAATAGTTTATGTGGTCCTGCCGGAAGATTATACATGTTCAGGTTGGCTCTAACTTATTAGTTATTCTATCACAAACTGAAACTCCAGGTGCTGCTTCTCTGCCACGTGGAAATGTAGTTTACCGTTTTCACTCACAACACTGAATCCCGAGGCGTTCCCGTATATAGTTTGCTTCAGTCGGATATGCGGAAAAGAATTTATTGAACCTGCAAAGGGACTCCAGCACATCACCGCCGCTCTTCAGCCTTCAGTCACAGAATGACCTCAGCTGCTTTACATACATAGACAGTTCAGTGTAAAATGAAGAAAGGGTTGATTGGATGTAGAGCTATTTATTTCCTACTGTGAACCCAGGTAGGGTTGTATTAATAAACAGATTCTCTACTCCAGATTGTTTGGATCTTATTACTGTTCCAATCTTTGATCACTCACAGCTGAAAAGGATTACAAGGTTTGCAGTTGAGCGATGTGAATCACCTTAAGCAACTTCAAAGATTGACTTGAACTAGGTCCCTTATGTGACAGGAAGACTAGAGACATGGCTTTGGTTCAGACTTGATGTCTAACACAGATTTTCAGACATTTGTCTAGATTTGTTTTTTTCTCAACATACTTCATTCTGACCTGGTTTCAGGATGAATTTGACCTACTTTAACTTTGTGTTAGTGAAATGATTTGAGAAGACTCTTGACTGCTTTAAAGCTCAACTTCGACTTCTTTCAATTTAAGATTTTTGTTTTGTAAATATTCAGAATTAAATTGAAATAATCCATCATCGTGATATACACTATCCCCATTCCAGGTACATTGTAACAGCAAACCCTGCTGAAACCTTATACCAAAAATGTAACCTGACATGCATCTCCTGAGAAATGTAAATACATCTCGTCATCAGAGCACATCTGCAGTGGATCATCGGACTCCATCTCACCCTATCCCTAGCCTCCCTCTCTTCTGTCACACGAGCCCTCCTCATGTCCTCCTCTACATCCATGAACCTTTCTGCAATCTTCCCTTTTCTCCCTGGCAGCTTCATATTTAGCACCTTTTGTCCAGCGTATTTACTGTCATTTATCTGCAAGAACCATCTCACCCTTGCATGTCTAACTTTGACTCCAGTTCTCTTCACCTGAACTGTTTCTCTCATGTACTCATTTCTAATCTTGTCCCAATGAAAATCCTACCAACTTCACCTTTGCCTTCAGTCTTTATGTCAGTGTCACCATCTTCAAACCATCATAGCAGGTCTCTCAACAGTCTTGTAAACCTGTCTCCATACATTCTGCAATCTCTTCTTCGCCTGTCTCGTGCACTGTTCGTTGCTTTGGGTGGTAAAGTCATCCACCTTAATTAGTCTACTCCTCTTCTTTCCGGAGCATGCTTCCACCTCTCCAGGTTCTCTTCCGTCCGCCTTCTGTTCTCACTACAGATCACTATGTCTGCAAACATCAATCCATGCAGACTCTTGTTGGCCTAATCCGTCAACTTGTCTGTCATTATTGGAAATAAGAAGGGACACATCTTTTTCGTATGTACTCCATTTTCAGAATCTCAAAAGTAACAGGACAAAATAACATAATTTGAATCACAAGGATTGTTTTTGAGCCTGATGCTAATATTTAGAATAACAAATCCCATGTATTTTTACTCTTTCCCCTTGTCATCCAGAGCTACGTGAGAGGAGGTTTTTGCTGACTCCATCAGCCTCGTGATCATCTTAACGCCTACTACATCTGAGTCAGAAAGCAGCCTTCCCACATTCAGATAAAGAATAAATAACACTGCAGGATTGCAGTGGAGACACGGGACCAGATTAAACTTGCTGCCCTGGCACTACCCAGACTATGGATCTCTCACACATACACGATAAACTGTACTTTATTTACTTAAACAGGCTTTCCTGGAACAGAGCACAATAATAATATTAGAAATAATAGGCCCTGCTTACACTGAGTGAACCACAGGAGTCTGTATGTTAAGCAGAATATTAGTAACGCATACAGACTATGAATTTAAAGATACAACTGAAGATTTTATGCTCGTGCATTCACAACTATTAAAACCAGCTCCATTAAGAAAAACAAGGTAGATAAGAGAGTGTGACCAGTATGTGTACACTGTTCTTCATCAAGTAAACATTAAATGCACTACAGAAGAGTTTTCTTTTTGTTTTTTGTCTCTGTCCATTTTCTCAATTCTTTCTCATCTTCTCCCATATGGAAAAGATATTTATAAATCTTATAAAGTTTGTATCTGTCTTGTGTGAAACTTGTATGAAAAGCATACAAGAGTGAAAACAGATATAAGATCCCTTGAAAAATTATATAAATGAAACTTGTATGTTTTGGATACTTCCTAATACAATATATGAAAGTAATGAGAAAGTGGCCACTTTCATGAGTAAATCATATAAACCTTACATGATTCGCTATATGAAGCAAGCCAAAGCTGATGCAAGTCTTTCCTATTTCTTTTCCATTTGAGCTTATCAACAAAAAATGTATGATCGCAACTTTAGCTCATATTTCAAACAATATTTCTTGTGCTGGTAAATTTAGGGTCATCACAGCAGATCATCTGCTTCAAGCTGATTCTATCCTTTGCATCCTCCAAGGTCACACCAACCCTCTGTGTGCTCTTCTTCATTACATCCATGAATCTTCTGTGGCCTTCCTCCTCTCTGACAGTTGTGTCTCGTCTCTCTAACTTTTGTCTCCAAGGTGGAAAAACTGATGAGTCCCTCTGATATGTTAATTTCTAATCCTGTCCATTCTGGTCACTCCCCAATAAAAATCTTAACATCGTCAACTATGCTACCTCCAGCTCAGCCTAATTTTTAAGCCATATTTCGCACCAGGCTTCACTACCATCTTGCAAACCTTCCCTTTCACTCTTGCCATAAACCTCAGCTCAGAGGCAATCCCTAACGTAATCCACCCTAACGTTCAACCTTCCATCATGTCCCTAAACAGGATCACTTCTGGCTCAGAGAAACCATCATGATGGTGGCCTTAAGGCTTTAACATGGGGAATGCCAAAATGAATGGGTGATCACTTGGTGACCACATCCATCTTTTATTTACAGCATGTCTAGACTGGGTGAATGTCCCTCTCCCTCCTCTGTCCAACCAGAAATGTGTATGCAGACTCACTTAAGCCTGCATAAGCCAGCTTAACTAAGAGCTATAGTTGGGTGAATGAAAGCGAAATTGTTTTGTTTTCTTAAATCAATAAATAAACTTCTAGACCTCTTGAAAGTACAGAAACAAACAAGGAAACTAGTTCCACAGAAGAAAGACCTGTCAGCTAAAACATGTTTCCTATTCCACTTTTATAACATCACTTCCCCCTCAGGTAACCTGCACCCTGAGGGGGAAGTGCTCTGTCAGAACAAGGTACTATGCGATCTTTAAGACAAGACAAGGCCTGATTGTTCAAGATTTCGTATGTGAGGAGAAGGTTTTTAAACTGGATTCTTGATTTAACAGTTAGCCAAATAACACACTGAGGGAAAAGTCCTAAAAATGGCTTCATGGATAAAGAAAGTTGGGTATCATCCGTCTAGTAATGAAAGTGTTTGAAGTTTTCTTTCTAACAGGATCATCAAAGGGAAGCACGTGTAATTTAACAAGCAACAGTCCAGAGAGCGTAACTCCATGGAACGTTTTGTGCAACTCCCATTTACATCTATAAACTGTAATCTTTTTGACAGATATGATTCAAACCGTTTCTACTAATCTGTTTAAATGTGAGATGCCCTAACTTTACAGAAGGCTTTGGGGGGTTTTTTGTTTTTAAAAAAATAGCATTTGGAAAAAAAGAAAAGAAAAAAAAAAACCACCCAGCCTTTTTTCCCAGACCAGAGAAAGATGTAAATCAGGGGTGTCAAACTCCAGGCTTCAAGGGCTCGAGTCCTGCACGGTTTTAGATCTCACCCTATGTCAATGCACCTGATTCAAATGGTAAGTTCATTACCAGGCTTCTGGAGAACTTCAAGACATGTTGGGGAGGTCATTCAGCCATTTAAATCAGCTGTGTTAGATCAAGGACACATCTAAAACCTGCAGGACACCGGCCCTCGAGTTCGACAACTGTGCTCTAAATGGAGTGCAATCCCAGTTCCACATTTATAAATTTAAACGCTTTATGATCTCAGTAAGTACGGCTCTCATCTTTAATTACATCTAGCTACCCAATTGAATTTGGAGTAGCTGGTATTTTTATTATGGCTATTGGAACAGCATGGTACCAGTGAGTCTAGGAGAAACCACCCAAACCGTTGTCCTTAACACTTACCTCAAGTACAAACACCTCAGTGTGGATTTCCTCAATACTGTACCTCTCAAACTCTCTTCATTTTCCCACAGCTCGGCTGAAAACACTTACATATAAACACATGCATGTTCAGAACACTGCTGGAGATTAGAAACATTTGTGAAACCCAAGTTTTTAATCTTGTTTTTAGACCCTTGTTTGGTTTGTAGGCACCACTTGCCCTGAAGGTCTCCCATGAGGTCTGTGTCGCAACCTGCTGTATTCATCACAAAAAACAAAGACAATTCTATTTCTATTTAAATAAAAAACCCTTAGGGGTTTTATGAGCACCCCCAAGGTTTATGAATAAATATCAGCAATCTGACATTACAGTTATTTTCAGCTGTACGCAACACTGATGACTAATTAGCAACTGCTAGCATACTAGCACCAGGATGGTTGTGACAGAAAGATTTCCTGTGGTGTCCCAGGAGTTCATGGGCCGAGTCACTTATTTGGGGTCAGTGAATAAAAACAGTCTGTTTTGTAAATCTTGGCCACAACATGTTTTTAAATGGAGGATTTCCTGTGGCATTAAACTACAAGCTCATTGGCTAATGACTCAATCAAGCGATGCACCTTCACAGTTAGACCCGCCCTTCTTCACGTATGATTTTGTACACACTCGACTGCACAGGTGGAAATATCGAGGCCTTTATGACATGACAGCTATGTTTTTAACACCCACAGACAATATAAATGTTTAAAATAGCTTAACCAATAAGAGTCCCCCCATTATTTCTTTTGTAAATAATACTCATCATCATGGATAAACTGCATTTTCTTTGCCAATTATCATCAATTAGGACCAATAATATTCAGCTTTCGCCCGACCACTTTCAGACCACAGTATCAGCAGATATCATTGGAAGTACCTCGAAGTTGTCTTCAGCATTACCTCCTGACCCCTTTTCAAATTAAGTAGCAGTGACATTGCCCGTTTTTAAACAGGGAAATTATGAAGACAGAGCCATATCAGCAATCTTATGGTTGTTCCTGAAAGCAAGCCAGAATATACTATTCTTAAGTCATGATTCTATGATCAGTTACTTTTTATATTCTATTCTGTTACCAATTTGCCTTGGATATTAGTCGTTTCCATGCGTTGCTCCATAATAGATGCCTCATGGCGTCATTTAAAGGTTTAAAGGGTGCCTACTGGGACATCAGTGACTAATGTACCCATAAAGCAGGAATCACTTAGCAGTCTTAAGCACAGTGGCTTCTTTTAACTGTGTCTGGAGCAGACGAGTCAATGTCAGACAGTGAGAAAGGTGTTATTACTAGTTGGTGAACACACAAATGAGAGAACATGACAGTGAGTCTTCCTCATACACTTCCATGGTCAAAGTGGATGCCACTATGACTACACAGAGCAATGAATCCATGACAGAAGAGACACGATGGCTATAGAGCAGCTACAACATGGTAAACATCTGTTGTATCCACAGTCTATTTAACAAAGTAGAACAAATTAAAGTACTACAACACCTGACTCCAGGATGGTTTTGAAACATTTCCACAACATTTAATTTGCGCTTTTTTCCTTGTTTGCTTTTTTTGTGAAATAAAGAAAAAAAAATATCAAGAAAACAAAAAAAGTTATTCCTACAAACAGACATTTTTCCCCCCTCAGCACTCCTACTAACTCAAATTCCAATAGTTGTGACACTGGAAGCAATGCATAAATGTGTCAGTCTTTCTTTCCTTGACTGATAAAAAGGGGGTGTGGGCAGGGGTGTGTGTGTTGGGGCAATGATATGTTGGAGGTCATACACATTGAACAGACGAGGAGAGAGGCGTACCGGCCCCTTCTCCCTCGCCTTGTCATTGAAGTCTACTTGTGACAGTCTCACAGTCTCAAAGGGAGTTTGGGAGGAGCGTCAGGCAAAGGAAACAAAGATGTAAACTAGGACGTTGCCGGTCCGGCACAGCTTTTCTTTTCCCGCTAGCCAGCTGGCTGCATCCTGGGTCATTGGTCTTTACTGGTTCATTCTCCAAATCTTCCTCCAACTGCACCGAAGCAATCTGGCTCAACAAATGCCTGACTGGCAAGAAGCTGCTGCAATTTATTCTGACTTAAAAAAAAAAAAAAACCTTCTGGGTGCAGAAAACATGAGCAGCAGCAGAAAGTGCATTTCATATTTTAGGCTGACAGGGCTGAAATGTTCTAGCTTCTCTCAGACTGTGCGATCCGTCACCTTCCATGTTGGGTACGAGAAACAATCAAATCTTCCACGAGTCCCTAAAGAGACATGGCAAGCAGCTAGCAGCTATTTGGCAACCACAGACCAACAAAAGCCAAAATTTGGTGGCAGCCAAAAATAACTCTGTGCTGTAAAGTGGCCGACAATAAGTTCAACTATCCACAACTCTGAAGCAAGCCAAGAATAAAGCTGACTACTATGACAGGGCCGTAATTACAGATCGATGTGGATGTGTGAACTGCTGTAAGTTTATCATCTCCTGACCATCTATTACTGCTACCACCACTGTAAGTGTCGTACAGTTCACGCACTGATCAGAAACCCTTTCATATCGAGCTGAAGCCGTTTACAGTGGTGACAAACATGTTCATCTGGAATATGAAGAACCCCACAGGATCAAACAGGTCATCAGCTCAAATACAGATTTGCCTTAAAACTCTGATTTAAAAACATGAATTTCAACTTCATGCTAAATTCAGTTGTATAACACGAAATAAAGACTGGACAAAAAAATCTTCCTGCAACTCCTCTAATGGTGTCTTGTTGAATTTTTGTATTCACTTTGGACGGTGCTCAAACCCGGCAATGCCACAATGAGGACAGAGCTGGAAATGTCCTGTGCAGACACAGCATCCTACTGCTGCTCGTCAAAGCATTCGATTCCTCAAGTTTTATTTTCCTGTGATTTTCCTAAAGATATTAAATCCATCTAAGACACCTACTGTTTTTAGAAGGTGTGAGTCGGTAATCTGAACAGTTCTACTGCTTCTTAATATGAAAAACAGGAAGTAGAACAAAGTGGTATTATGCAAAGATGAGGTAAGTTAGCATCCCAACTTTAGTCTGCAACACCAATATTTCAGCTACTCATTCTTTCAGAGTCCGTGGGTAAGTAGGACTCTAACCCTAACAGCACGCGCAGCCACAATGAATGGCACACAGGAGCATTTACTGAAAAGCCCCAACCATTCAGTCGCTCTTTTCCATTAACCCGAGGGCATCTTCAAGTTTCCTGTTCAGATATTAACCACAGTGAGTCATCTTATAAGGCCTAGTAACATTTACGCATCACTTATATCATCACACAAGTCTCAGTGTAGTCACATTTACTGATAGAAACACACAAGGTTACAACTCTGAACGTCCTAAACAGCAGCGTGCACACAAAAAGGAGACTCGCTTCTGACTGACAACAGCAGAGAGACCTAAACATTTAGAAATGGGGTCAAATTCCACCAGAATTAGTGCTGGCTCCACATGCGGGCAACGCTGTGTACATATTGCGGATTTGTCTGAATGAGATGCTGAACAACATTAACGGAAAGGTAACCTGTCTGAATTGGAGAATGCCATCATTTTAAAAGACTGGTGATGTCAACAAACAGCAACTTATAGCAGACACTGAGACGCTCCGTTATCATGACTCAGCATGGAAGGTGATAGAGCAACACCAATGCTTCCAAGCAGAACTCTGAGGGTCAGCCTGTCCAAGCCACTAAAAAAAACAAAACAACAAAAACACAAAAAAAAATATTTCTACTCCTCTGGGTGCCAAGACTTGTAGATGGCTTCAGTTTGTGATCCATCCTCCTCCGCCTAAACCCAAACTGCATGAGTAGGAGTAAGCAAGATGCCGTTTGTTTAATGATTTGAGGGGGCTGTTTCATTCGGCACAGCTCAGTCTCTGGGGAAGTGTGGAGGGAACATGGCTGGATCCAGTATGAAAATCTAAGGTGGCACCTGTACAGACGCAGTGATGATGATCATGATAACAGTGTCCTACTGCACAAGTGAAAAGCTTCAGCATCACTGGTGAGGAAGTGTGGAGAACCACGGGAGCGGACCGATGTTGGTATCTGACAACAAGCGGATTCTTGAGGAAAGACAAACACTCGCAGGGTCATGACATCTAAATAATGAGCTATAAAGAGAAAATAAGGGAGGTGGAGGGATTGAAATACATATCGAAGGAGGGTGGAAACCCAGGGAGGTCAGATGATAAACTGCTGTGCATCTCAGATGATACAGTCCCAGTGAGGGAGGGGGAAAAGGAAGGCTTCGGCTTTCGGAAAGACAAGAGTCTGGACGGAAACGAGAGTTTTCAACGGTTCATCTAGCGATGATTCAACAGAGCAGAAAGAGGGTGTCGAACAAAAAGGAATCTCCAGCACAGAGCTGGTTTTGGTATACTGGTTTTGGCTGCAGTTGGTGATCAATCTGGGTTGGGGAGGGGAAGGGGGGAGGGGGATTCTTCTCATGCGGGGGCATAGGAGGTCTTTGCGAGGTCTTCGTCTTAACTGCCATAATGCATGGTGTTGCTAGGGATGACCATAGGTGAGGCCATGGAGATGGCAGCGCCCCCCATGGTGAACTGGTTGGTGACAGGATAGTAAGTACCGCTGCTACTGGGGCCGGACTGACCCGTAGTGGCTCCTAAATTGGAAACAAAGCATAACAGTCAACGTTCACACTGAGAAGACTTGGACAGTAAACTTGTGTTTGTGGACCAGTGGGCTTACCCTGGACAATTCCTGTGCTCATGATTGAGCCCATCCTGGAGTGGGTATGATTTACAATCCCTGTGTTCACTGTGACCAATCAGAGATAAAAGCACTGTTAAAACCAAGTAGCATCGGGAGTGACAAACCATTTCACCAGTGCAATAAACGCATGCCTTTTCTGTGAAAGAGCCACATCAGCTGCTTTACAAAAATCTGCAGTAATTTGGGTCCCAACACAGACTATAAGCTGTATTCTGATGTAAACATCAGAAATATCACTAAAATCAAAAGCTAAACTATAACTGAGTACTTTCAAACGTTTTCAAACTAAAAGCCCTTTGATGTTGCTCAGAGGAGCCGAAACAACAGAGTGGGGTTAAAAAAATAAATAAAAAAAACAGCATTAAAAGAGTTAAGTGTGATTTGATGAGCTGGAATGTCAGTGTTTTGAGGACTAAAGATGCACTCCAGTAACAGTAAAATGATGATTTTCAGATGAGATTCATACCCAGGGGGATGAGGTTGTTGTGAGACACTGACGGGCCGCTGCCGATGACTGTGCTGAGGTCATAAGCTGCGGGCATCCCTGAAGAAAGAGGCAGCAAAGAAACCCAAAAAACAGCATTTACTATAAACCGTCAAAAAAAACAAAAACAAAAAAAAAAACAACACTCTTTGGGGTTGGTTCCTGAACACATCCAGAGTGGAAGTGATCTTAAAATGTGATGCCGGAGTTGGTAAGTAGTTAGTGATGCACAATGGCAGGAAGTCCTTCTACTGCAGGGCCGCACTGTACATTTGGAAGTTTAAGGTTTCAGACAGGATGTTGTTGCTGTTCATTCCTCATAAATATTTTAGAACAAACTGTTTTAAACTAACATTCAACCTTTAAAAACAAACAAACAGTCTATTAGCATATGTTGCTAGTTTAGCTGTAACCTAGCATTTCCTCTTGTATCTGCACAGTTACAGCTGGAAAAGCTGGTGCTGACTACAAGGCGTAACTCTGGACTTGAATCTAGCTCCAGGGCAAAGTGAGTCACACCTGGCTATGTCCATCATTATATACAGTCTTCTTCCCAGGTTCTCAGAAACTTGAGCTAATAAAGCTATAGAATAGATGTGCATGAAATTTCAGGCATGTGTACTATAATAAATTCATGCAGACTGGTTTTTACACTGGCTCATGTTTGAACTGATTTAGTCTTTCCTCTGTTTCTACATTGGAGTTTTGCTACTAAAGCGGACGTTTGTGGAACCGCTTCACTTACTTCCAAGAAGCCCAGAGAAGAGGACAAATCTGAAGAACCGCTGCAGCTACACTACTATACAGAACAACTTCATCGCTTGACCAACGTGTTTCAGCTCCTGGTCTTCATCGCTGTCATCATGATTAGTGAGCACCATCCAATGCATTTAATTCTCAGTCCTGCTTTGTTCTAACAGGTAACTATATTTGTTGTTCTTTGGTCTCTGTGTGGCAGCACGGTGGTCTTTCTGTTTGCAGTTTGTTCTCCCCGTGTTCGCGTGGTTTCTCTCTGGCTTCCTCCCACAGTCCAAAGATATGCAGTTAATGGGGTTAGGTTAATTGGCCTAAATTGCCCAGGTGTGCCTGTGAGCGCGAGTGATTGTCTGTCTCTCTGTGTTAGCCCTGCGACAGACTGGCTACCTGTCCAGGGTGTACTCTGCCTCTGCTCTAAGACAGCTGGGATATGGAGAATGGACATACCACGCCATGTCTGAAGTATTTACTTAATCTAGCAGTGTCTGAGTGTGTTCACCTGATACAGCCATCCCCTGACTCATGTTGTAGGCTGCCCCTGTGTTCCACATGTTCTCAGACGGGGAGGTGTAGTGTGAGCCAGGAGGGGGGTTGGGGGTAGTGCCTGTGTACCTGCACATAGATAAAAATAGATATAAGAAGTTAGAGAAGACTGTTCACCGACACCAGACACTGTGTCAATAGTGCAAAGCAGATTGGCTGTGTTTGCTGTGGTCAGGATAAACTCACCTGAAAAAGGGGTTCTTCAAGTCCAGGAGGTTGCTGGACTTTGATCCTGTCTGGTCCACCTGGGCAACAATACTGATGTCGTAGCTTTGTCTGTTAAGAAGTAAATATTGAGACTAATTATCATCAGAATAACATGATTAGCATGCAAGCAAGGTTCCTGGAGTGGCCACTTAAGGCACGCTCCCATGTTGATGCCCAACTTCAGCTAGGAAATGAACAGGTTTCCAAAACATGACAACAGGGTTTGCTGTGACGTCAAAGCTTATGCTACAGATTTGGGTGAATGAAACTGTAGTTTTCTTGCATTAATACTAACATACCTCTTGTTGGCCACCAGCAGCGCAGTGCCGGACAAAGTGTCCCCAGCCTTGGTGAAAAGAGGAGACTGCAGGAGACAGCGCACCTGGTACCAGTGAGTGAGAGGCTCTGTGGGTGCTGTGGATAGCCACACTGTCATCCTACAGGAACACAAATAGATTGATGTTTAAGGACAAATCTGGCGCACGTCAAAACTTCTTTAGCTTCAACACACTCACGCAGACTTCCTGACTTACACTGATCCAATAAAAGCCACGTCAAACCAGAAAGCCAGGCCGTGCACCAGGCCCGAATGCATCATGTGGAACTTAAAGGGAATCTCTATCCTGAAAGCATATCATTTATTAGTAGACATTCCTAAAGTAATCACAGACACACATTAAACTGGACACACACCTGTAAAGATCCTCTTCTTTGGCCTCCAGGAAGTTGACTGTGTATTTGACTGACTTGGCCATCAGAATACGGATATCAAACGTGTCCTGTGGGGGGAAAGAAATCTGCTTTCACACAACTCTGATTTCTACAAAACACTGCGCCCACAAAAAGCCAATTAAGAAGTCGATATTACCGTCAGATCGCTTTGCTCGTTTGTTCAATTCTGATCTTAAAATCCTGCACATGCATGCATGCATTACTTACCACAATTGGCTGGCGGAAATACTCGTCCACTGCTGCCCCCCGCAGGGCAGAGAGGTCTACACCGTGGAAGGAGGGCTGGTACCTGAGGGGACAGGAAGAAGTGTAGATTCCCACTTTTAGATTGCTTGATTCCTGCCTCAGCAATAAAAATGGCTCATCAACACACTTGACCCTGCAGGAGTCTTAGTGTATTTTAAGATGAAGCTGAATTCTGAGTCATAAAAAGCACACGCACCAATGCACATGCCAATGAATGTAAGTAAACAAGAGCAATAAAAATCAAATCATTAGCTCATTTTGGGCAGCGAGTACTCCTGCAAGCCCAACATGACATCATCATTTAAAAAACAAAATCAACAACAAAAATCAAGTACATTTTGTATTTAGGGACACACCTCTCCAAGGATCTACTGCTTCTTAAACAGCCGAAACCGGTTTGACGTCAACTCGACAACATTAGCATCGACTCTGATTGCGTCCTACACTCACTCGTGCCTACTGTTATCACGCTAGTTTGCATGACTCATACCTCTGAGTGCGATAAACACCTTTGCACGCTGCTGAGGCACCAACTCCCTCGCTGATGCAAACGGTCAAACTAGCCCCGAAAAGATGATTAAGATTTCGAACGTAATGACCAACATTTTGAACAATACTCCGCTCTCATAACAGAAACAAATGAATAGTTAAACTGCCAGCAGAGAAGAAAGAAGAAAACTGCCTTTACTTGGAGCTCAGATGCATGAAGGAGTTTCTCAATTTGATAAGGCATTAAAAAGACATTCATGCATAGAAAAGCTTTCTAACCAAATGAATCCGTTTTAGGGAAATGAATCCGATGAAGAAAACAATGACGCTGACCCAGAGAACCTCCTTCGTTCCCTCCCTCGTTCTGTTCTTACCAGAAGTTGGCTTTGGTGAACTGCTCCATGTACAGCTGCTCATCTGTGAAGGGGGCCAGGTGGACATCTCCAATAGTGGGGAACATTTTACCTGAAACACCCGCACCGATGAAGATAGTAAGCAAAACTCGTGTTCACGTATCTTCCACCACAGTGCAAGATTCTTCTAAACTGACATCAAATGATTTGGAACACCAAAGCCTGTGGATATCTGACAACATGCAGAACTCGCCAGAAGCAGCTACTGTCACTAATCTGTGGCTGTCTGCAGTCTCAGCCTCCATTCTAACATTTCAAGTACATCTCTTGTTCTTCCAAGACTCACCATTAGGTTTGAGGAACTTCTTAGCATGCAGGTAGCTTTCCAGCATGCGCTCATTGAACAGCATGTAACCCATGGGCTCTGAAATGATGATGTCAACTTGCTCCGGCAGCGTCACCTCCTCTACTTTGCCCGGAATGACGGCCACACGCTCCCCCAGACGGTTGCTGTTCACCAGCACCTGCAGCACAACACATCAAACACATCATCATTCAAAAAGCTGGATTTAGCTTGTCTGATCTAAAGTTAATGTGGACTGTCCAGACAGCCAGAGCTCATAGCTGTTACATTTTCAGCAACAGCGAGATTCCCACAGCTCACGTCACCTGAATTTAAAAGATTTAGTATAGTGTTTAGAATGGATCGTAAACAGTGAGAGGCTGTGCATCCAGTGAAGCATAATCAGAGGTAGGTCACTGATCTCAGCATGAATCTGTGTGTGTACCTCGGCGTGCTGTGCCATGGTGCTGGCCTCTACAGCGTACACCTTCCTAGCTCCAGCTTGAGCTGCAAAGAAAGAGAGGATTCCCGAGCCACAACCCACATCCAGCACCACCTGGAGAAAAGAGGACAGACAGCACACAGTCACAGCTGCAGGACAACACTTTAGTCTGTACTTAATGTAAACCAGCTGTTTTCAAACATCTGTCAGCCTTATCAAATAGCACATATTCAGCTCGCTACCTTGTCCTTAAAGTCAGTGTGGTTCTGGAGAATAGCCCGCTGGTAAGTCCCTGTCCGAACATAGTCCTGCATCATGTTCTGTTGCTGGGAGAGGTAGCCATAAAACTGCAGAAACACAAACACAAGCACGCTCATCAGTTTGGACTTTTGGCACTTTGACTTGAGCTCAATTTGCAGTTTTAAAAAAAGAGAAACAAAGTTAATCTTTAAGTTTCTTAAAAAAAAGATAAATAAATAAAAGGACCAGCTCAGACATAAAGCACCCAAGTTTGTGCTGGGATCTGTAAACAACCAAACCAAGCGGCTTCTCAACAGATGGATGCTTGCAGGTAGAAGTGCTACAGAGCCCTTTTAACTCCTCCTGGAGCTGACTTGCAGCTACTTTTAAACACAAAGTAGTTCAGATGGTGCCCAAAAAAAACAGAAGCAGGCTTCATTCTGACTGAATATTCCTGTAATGAGCAGTCTATAAATACTCAGCCAAGAACAAAGTAAGCGTCATTACTGCAGTGTGTTTAAAAGGAAATGTGGATTCAAATTAATCAGGAGATAATTCAAGAGTCCCAAAATTATGTGAGAGTGTGTGTGAGTGTGTGACAGTCACCTGGAAATACTGTACAGCAGAGGACTCCTCTGTTCTTTCACTGAAGACAGATTGCTCTCCAAGATGCCCACGACAGTTCTTCAGCACGTTATAAAAAGACTGAAAGTCTGAAGCGAAGCACAAACACACTGTAAGTTGGTTTTGTTGAGCTACACTGCAGTTTAATCCTTTTTCTCTTCCTGTGCTGTCAGCTGTAAACAGTTTGGTTTTCTGTCCTCTCGTGCTGGGAAACAATATTAAATCATGTGCAACAACTGCAGCTTAGGTGTAACAAATACATGATTAAATAATTAAGTAATTCAATCTCACAGTTTTATGATTTAAGTTCGCATTTCACAAGCATAGATCATTTTTTTAAACTGCCATGTCCCACATACCTTGGTGTGTGTCTGCATTAATCATGAGTGGGTCTACCTCCTCCTCAGTGCACACAGTATTAGCATTTTTAACACATATCATGGAAAATGCACCAATACTGATGCATCCAACAATCACAACATTTCCTTCTTTGTCTGCTTCATTTGTGCATTTAGACGACTTTTTGTTCAAGGTGAACACAGAAATCTCAATTAATCGCGCGCCTTGAGGCGGCTGTTGTGATTTGGCGCTATATAAATAAAATTGAATTAAATCTCAATTTATTCCCAAATAAAATAAAATTAATAAATAAACAAAAACCACTTCATTTTTTCAGCATCTGTCAGCTTGATGGCAGTGGCTGCTATTTTTCCAATGTCATCAGATTTGTGGCAGTAGTGAGAAGGGGCATATGCACAGGCACACGTGAGCATGTATGCGTCCAAACGGAGGTATAGAAATACATTAAATATAATCTTTGCCAACAGCACCCCGTTCATCTGAACATGTATCTGTCAGAGTATAGCCAATCACAAGCACAGATGAGTGTACTGCCTGTGGGAAAAATGTGAAGCTGTTAAATCCATAAAGCAGGTTGAAAGTAACAGCTGCTGACAACGCAGCCCTGTGTGAGTGTGTGCGTGTACATGTTTAGACAGCTTTGTGAGGACAGAAAATGGGCGTGCAGCTATATTAGTGGGGACCAACAGTCACTTATGGGGACAAAATGCCCTTCCCTATGAGTTTGAAAACATTTTTGAGGCTCAAAATGTGGTTTTAGTGTCAGGGTTGCAGTTAGGTTATGGTTACGTTTAGGCTGAGGGTTAGGACTAGGCATTCATTTTCATGGCTGGGGTTAAAGTAAGCAGCTAGGGAAAGCATGATGTCAATGAGATGTCCTCACTGAGATATAAAAACATGTATGTGTGTGTGTCTATAGTAATATTGTAAAAATGTGTGTTTTAAGCGTTTGACTAAGACTGATAAAGACCTCCAATATCAACAAAGATTAGCCTGTTTGAAGCGTGGAAAGAAACCTGGCAAAAATACTGACTAATTAAGTTAACTTGATATGAATATCGCAACGAATGAAATGTGGGACAATCGGATCTAATGAGTATTTCATTAAAAGGCATCTTTAGTTTTTATTCTTTCAGTTGCAGACTGGGGGGTGTTTAAGGGTTTGAGTAACAAATAAAGATAAAGAGAATTCAAACCAAGGCTTTGTCTATGTACACATCTGACATGAGGTCAGCAAGGACAGTATAGTTGTCCTGCTTTAGGATCATATATTAATGTTTACAGAAAAATATACTTGTTGTAAAACTGTTTGCAGAAAAAATAAATAAAACAGGGAATAAATTTGGGTGTAAGAATCTACACTTATTACTGATGCTCATCAGAGAAACAGACACTCTCCTACACTCCCTGCAGAGGTCTGAGGAGCTTTCCAGGAATGGTGACACAATTTTCATTTAACAGATAAACAAACACTATTTTAACTAATAACACTCAAATGACTGCACTGCTCCTGAACACACCGTTGACTCAGTGCAAACTGTAAACAGTGTCCTGCAGGTAATAAAAGCAGGCTGTCATGAGATGAGTATTTGACTTTGTTGTTAACAAGCTGCACCACACCCCAGAAACAGCTCACCATCATCAGCTCCATAAAACTCCACAGACACAAAAAACCCTTTCAGAGAGTTGACATATTCTTGGCTCCAAACTTGTATAAAATGCAACGTGTAACAGTCTTACTGTGGTGGGGTGAACGGTGCTTATATTGCACGTTTCTACTCTACTACAAGCTTCATTCACTTACTCACACTCACGCACTTTTTTTTCTATTACTAAGTATTAATGCAGTGGGGACAGCTCAGGGTTCAGTATTGTGCCCGAGGACATTTTCACATGCCAACTGGAGCAGCCTGGGATCAACCTACCAACTTTCCAACTGGTAGACAACCCGCTGTACCTCCTGAGCCACAGCTGCCTGTGTGTTTACCTGTAGGTGAGGAGAACTGCAGCAGCACACTGTTACAGCCCAATGTGATGATGAATGACTGCTTCCCCACGCGACTGCACTCGGTCTCCCTGGAAACCGAACATTTGAACACACTCGCCTCGTCTCCTAGAAAGAAAGGGAGAGAGAACAGAAAGAGTTTATACTCATCTTTACCAAAATATAAACAAGCAGCGAGGTGATGCTGCTTAAACTCTGCTGGTGGTTAAAAGCAGCGAGGGCTGAGATCACAGCATGTGAGTGCCAGAGTGCTGAAGGAGGGTAGCAGAAGAAAGCACAATGACCACAGCTGATATCCCAAATGTCTCATGTTATTAATGACCAGGAGGCCTGTACCACATATCATCTGGGATAATACCAATGTAGATTTTTACGCTGTATAAATAAGTCCGATATGATTGCTATAACAATGGCATATGTTTATGTTCCCTGCTGTGGCAATCACAGGCACGTCTGAGAGCAAGAGACACGTGTCAGTCTCTGACAGCTTAGGAAGGTTATGAAGGAGGAGATGCTAGTAGTTGGATACGTGCCACCTAAATGTAAACAATGACTCCACCAAGTGTCTATGACATTTGTATACACCACATAAAAACAATCACAACAATAAGACAATATGTAGCACAATATGCAGACACTTGCATCTCAGGGATGATTTCGGGGACACCAATTTGTCAACCTGTGCGCAGCTCATGTTCACAAATTTGAAATAAAGGATTGTTCATCAAAAACAGGTCCAAACTAACGGGGACAATAGTCATTGTGGTGTTTAGGACAAGATTTGCTCTCTTACACCATTTAATGAAATATTCAAGAACTGGACAGTGCTCATCCTCGCTATCGTATAAGAAGCCCACTAAAGCCAATCGAGAGGGCAGCAAAAATTCTTCTGCCACAGCTGATGAAAAGTCAACAAAGAAATAAATAAATCTTAGCACGACTCCTGATGAGTATGTACTACATGCAGCAAAGTTAGTATAGCATCTTCCACCCCATGCTGTGTCACTGCTATTGCACTGTAATGCTGGTGTTTGCACCTTGTCTCAGTAGGTTCACACTTAAAATGATTGGAAAAGGAGGTTAGAAGGGACCTGGATACAGTGCAGTCTTAGTTTCCTTAGTCCAGCTCACACAGGCTGCAAGAAGATCTCTGCAAGAGCTGAAATTTACTGATTTGCGTATATTTGTATGTGTACACAAAACAACCAGAAAACAAGTCGGAACTACCTTGTTGACATCATTGTTAAAATGCAACATTTTACCTGTATCCTACTGTTGGGTCTAAACTCAGACCCCGCTGTATCCAGGACTTATTCCCGTGAAAGAAAAACAAGGCAACAGCGATCGTTCGTTTCACTTGCAAGGGAGGCCTCGTTGATGTCTACGACGAAATGACCCCAAATCCGGCCTCCTCTCGCTGCCTTTTATTGAGAAACAGTTCACACAAAACACATCACAGCAAAGCAACGCCCACGTGGTTCTAAGACAAGGCATTGTATGTATATGTGTGAACTTCTGTAAGAATGTGTGTGTGTGTGTGTGTGTGTGTGTGTGTGTGTGTGTGTGTGTGTGTGTGTGTGTGTGTGTGTGTGTGAGAGAGAGAGAGAGACCTCCTGCTGACCAAAGGGTCATAAAAGCAGGAGCAACAGCACAAGAAACAAATCTTCCAGATAGGATGTATCTGCAATAAAACACTACAGCCCCCCACCCAGAACCTCGAGAATCTGGGAAGGGGGACAGTGGAATTCCTTTCATCAGAGTTGGCAAGCACAAAAAATGACAACATTTAACAATTCACTCTAACACCAACACTTTATTGACAATGTCTAAAGAGACTAGAAAAAAACAAAACTGAGACTAGCTCTCCTGGTTGCGTGTAGCCATCTGTGGGCTGATAAGGGAGGAAGTGTGAGCTTGAGCTGCCTTTGGTTTTGTTAACGTTAGCCAGAGCTCTCAGGATGTGCTCCTAGATGCACAGGTTAAATTAACTGGTGCATCCTAAGAACACCCAATGATTTCTATTAAGAAATTCCTTCTGAGCTTTTGTTTCAGTTGTCAAAAAGTTGATTTTACTTACTCTTTACCACTGAGGTCAAAGTGGACGATAAAGGTGTTTCTAGAATATTGCTTTCTTGTTGCTGGGCTGGCATTCTGCCTCAGTCCATTTATAGTCTGTCTTTTAGAGTTTATCAGGACTAAAAGTGTCTGATAAAGGTGTGAAGACTCCTGTAATGTGTTTACTGTTACAGAGGAAATACACGACCAAGACAAAAAGCTATTTTAAAAATCAGGACATACTCCATCAATATAGCAACATAATACGCTCATACTCTACTATAACTGACTAAAGTTCATTATGACCATTTTTCATTTCATTTATTTCATACTGAGAGCGCTTAGTCTTTTATTTTATAAGTGCCTCAGGGTACAGTCAGCCTGCACCCTCATGGGCCTCGAGTCAAAACATCAGACTGGAAGAGCCCAATACATTTCTTTCAGTTTCTCAGTCGTCTATCCTGTCAGGTAACTGAGCAGAACGAAAAGCAACTGCTTTGCTATGAAACAGTGGTTTAGTGCAATGGCATATTTTGCTCTTTGCAAGAATGAATGATTGCATGCTGACAACAGCAGAAAGGATACCAGGACACCGAAGCATAAACTTCTATTTTCTGAGGTTTCACATTCACATTTCATTATGAAAAATAGGCCATGTAATAAAAGTCAGGAGGAAGGAAAAAACTGTATAGGGAAGTTCCACAGAATCGCTTCTGTAAAAGTGCCCGATGCAAATATTCCTCCAGGGCCAAACAGCAGGCCCAGTGTGAACTCATAAAGCAGGCGGAGCTAATCCAGCATCTATTAAAGGATTGAGACCGACACTTCAGATTTAAGAGACATGCATCTTCTGGGAGAAAAGCCAGCCAAGCATGTCGGTGAGTTCTCTTCTCAACCACTTAGACTACAAAACAAATGATAAGATACCTTTTTAAAAATGTGAGAAATTACCCGTCTCAGTACAAAGACAGATGATCCAGGCAGTCCACTGACCAACTGTAGGGGATCAATGGATCACACAGTTCCTATATTGTGAACAAAAGTGTCGATTCTGATCATTTTTGAAATGTCACACATTCAGTCACCTGAAATTGAGGTGACCCAGTGCACTTGTGATGTCATTAAGGCCTTTTTTTTACGAGCTGGCTTCTGCTAGCCATGACCTACATCTTTACGATCCATGCAACTTCCCATTAAATGACAACATGAGACAGCAAAGCCCATTTTCTACTAGTACCTACTCAACTACTGTCATTTTCTAGTACCACCTAATGAGTTTGGGGTCACACAGCAACATGACTGAAATTCCTGTGAAATCATTTGCATGTAACACAAACAAAGCAACAATGGACCACACCAAGGCGATGGTACACCTGCTGCTCAGTCTATGGCTTTGTGTCAGACCACAGTGTTGGTTGTTGTCCAGCCGTTTCCCTCATTGCCAGGTTTCAAAAATGGCGGTTTGATTTTTGTGAAGGAGTCACTCTCATTATGCCACTGACTGGCCAATCGGTCGACCCCGGCCGTGCAGGTAGTTGAAAGACAAAAAAAGCAACTGCTACCCAATGCAAAAGTCGAGCCATGTAGGTACTAGTGGGAAAAGGCTACATTTTTACAGTGACAGCAATTTCAATAAGGCGGCCTCTGTTACATAAACATATGAAGGAGCTCAAGTTCTATAACTTTCACACCATCCTGCTAACATTTCTCCACTGTTACCTTCATCAATTCAGTGAAAGAAATGAGCCTTCTGTTCTGACAATATCTGGAACTCGCACAAAATGATTGTGTGCAGCTGTCGTCTGTGAGCAGAATTAACGTTGCTTAGTTTTCACTAAGCTGCTTCCTCTCTAGGTCTCCTCTTACTGCCTCACCCACAGTGAGCCTGCACCTGCTCAGCTGTGATGAGTGTGATGATTGTTTATGGGGCTTTACGTCATGGATACATGAACCTGACTGGACAGGAAATGACAATACACAATATGCACATCACTGCATGGTCAGCCAGTCAGACTGCACATCCAGTGTCTATATCTATCTATCAATATATTTTTTTCATCTATATGGACTTTCAGACTAGCATGAAAGTTAAAGGTTTCTAATTATGACATTTTAAATATATCATTTGAGACAGCAGTCTAAAAAAGTGCAATATTCTTATGTATTTCAGTAAAGCATGAACACTGGACACAGACCTCCCCTCTAAAACATCTTACAGGGATTGTAAGGCTTACTGCAGCACAAGAGACACTTCACTAACAAGTCCTCTGAAAAGTCTTTGGTTGTTCCCCTGTAATGGTGCATTCATGTGGTGCTAAAATTACAGGGAAAAATCTGCTTCACATCTCCAAAAACTGGCATGAATTCCTACTTAAGTCCAAAAAAAAAAAAAAAAAACTCATCTTGGAAAGATTGTTGGAGTTTTGGTACAGGAGCTCCCGAGCTGTCACACACAAAGAGACGACAGATGTTTTATTAATGGTGCCAATGTGTGTATCAAATGACATTTTTCTAACAATTAAGTGGTTATATTTCATTAGGCTTTTTCCATTATTTACTAATATTTAATATTTCCACATAGTGACCTGAATTTGTTATACGAGTTTGTTTTTGTAACGCTTTCTAAGTCAAAGACAAATCAAGTGCTTTTTACATTTAAACTTAAATCACGTGAACCCAGCAAAGAGGGCAGAAGACTTCACCATACAGGAAATCCAAGCATCGGAGGAGCACATGAGTGCAGGGTCTCCAGCAGAGACGAGCCTGCTGGAGAGGATTGGTAAAGCGCCCTGCTTTCCAACCAAACCCCCAGATGTCGTTCTTTCAAAGCTGGTAGACTTCAGACCTGGCCCATTAGTAATGTAAGTGACATCACTTGTGGAAATTTACTAGACTACACACAGCTCCGGAAAGGTCTGCGTTACCCACACAGCAATACTGCCCAACAATTTGAAACAGACTGTGTGTAAAATCAATGACATAAGTTATTTGCGGCAAACCTCGTTAGTTTGTATAACTTGTGTTCTCTGAGAATCATTTTTAGAAGAAAGCTCTACGGTCTGATATTATACACTGAAACCTGGGCGCAGAGTTGTGCTTCTCTTGAACTTGAGCATGTGAAGCAGAAGGCGAGTCCAGCGCGGCCGTTTCTTTTCAGCGGGACATCCCATTCAACAGAAAAGCCGCGGAGGAGCGGAGCGGCTCTGCTGCTGCCTCCACACGGGAGGGAAGGAGGCGGCGGGACCCGGCTATTGTTCCAGCGAGAACAAAGATAAACGCATAAGTAATGAGGGCCCGGTTTCGTCTTGGCACCTTAAACATTACGAACTTATACCAGCACACAGAGTGCAAGTTTTACAAGGGAACGTGCTGATGGCTAAAATAAAGAGCAGCGATGACGGCGAGTCGTCCCAAGGATTACAACACATCGGAGCGGGTCAGGAGTGATGCCCTCTGCTCTGGGCTCCAAAACAATCGGGAAGGCTAGTCCACGAGCTAAACACTCGAACCCGTCCATCGGGTGTCTCTAGACAACACAAAGTCTATTCGTTTACATATTAATATATTGAACATATTTGTGAGACAAAATACACGTTGGTGAGATAGGAGGGGGAAAACAGGGAGAAAACACAAAAAGCAAATGTGCGGGACGTTGGCGCATCACCGCTGAGGCCAGGCTAGTGGCATTGTTTAACTAGCATTAAAGTACACATTACTTAGCTACCCTGCTTACTGATGCGCTTAAGCTACGTTGTATGTGTTACGTTATACGTTTCCCGTGGTCTTCAAAGCACTGAACTCGTGCGAATGGCGAGAGCTTAAAGTTAGCAACATTAAAACACCTACGGGACGGTGATAAAACGGGGTTTTAAGAGCTTCCTCGTGACAAGCAGGAGGTGGCGACGTGGTCTCTCAAGATGCGTTAGCTTCTCGGCTACTAACGCTGGCAGTTTAGCCTGTAAGCATTAACGCTGCAATAGCATTAGCGGCGCGGCAGTTGAGTCAGGCCGACCATCTGCGGCAACTGCGGAAAAGGGTCAACTCACCATTGGAGAGATTGAGGAGGGCAGCATCTTGTGATGTCTTCACTTCTAACCGCAGCGGCTGCTGCTCTGAGTGCCGCTGTATATCTCCATTCGCGTCTCCAATGGAGAGAAGCCGCACGCCACGGAATACCGAGACCGCCATCTTCGCTCTGGAAGTAGAGACAGATCTGTGGCGCTCACATCCAACCAAGCACTGCTCTCTGCTGGAGGCACACTGGGCACCAACGCGATAAGCCTTTGCAACAGTGCCACCTGGCGGCTAGAAATGGGCATTGCGTAAACACCATCGCGCAATACGGCATGTGAAATCAAATTTTATCATGGAGATTAAAATATATCTATTATTGACGATTTAAAAAAAAAAAAAAAACTTAAAAACCAAACGAAAACTGTACTTCTGCCCGACACCCACAGCTGGCTATTTGTTTTTAGGGTCTCTTTATCGCCATGTTACACAAGAGCAAACACGGTATCTCACCCCCTCCCCCTAACCACCATCGTCCCCACCTGCACCCCCCTCTCACTCACACACAGACACACGCCGTAATAGTAAAAACAAAACCTTTGATCAGCACCATAGAGATTAACCACAGACAGTAACACATTTTTCTAGCTCAGGTTATAAACTTACCAGCTTCTTCAACTAGACTAGTACAAGCTCAACACAGATTCAGCCCTACTAATATAACATAAAGACGACTGTAATGTCTGTAAGCAGGCAACAGAGAGAAGCCCATTACCTGCAGGTGCTCTCCGACTGTATGGGGTGAGCGCACCACAAAACCACTGAGACAATCATTTCTAGTGGACCAGCTTCTAGATGTATTTGTGTGAGTGCATATTTTCAACATATAAGAGAAGAGAAGAGAAGATAGAATTTTATTAATCCCTTGGGTGGATTCCTCTGGGAAATTCGGTAATATGAGTGGGCACAGTGTTTCATAATTAAATAACCCATCAGAACTTTATTTTTTAGGCTTTGCTCAAGACCAAAGTCCTGGCCTTGTACTTTATTTGAACATCACTTTTTTGCTTTGGCTTTCTAAACATGATGAACTCCCTGAAAAACAAATTGTTGCATTGTTGAGTTTAACCAATTCATGGGTATTTTCCAAAAATGACCAAGAGCAGGGGCAGGAATTACAAGTAATATACGTATTTCCCAGCATGCATCAGCACTGCAACATCAACACTTCTCAGAAAAGGCACTTATTTTTAATCAATGGAGCATGAACTGATTGCTCGAACATCCGAAATGCAGATTCTCAAGAAGAGCCTGCAACAAGAAAAATAAAGTTAGACTTTGGTTCAGAAGATAGAAGTGCAACTTAAACATACAGCGGAACTCTAATCCAATAATCCAGGTAAGTAAAACCCAGAGAGTTGATTCAGCTCATCTGGACACATTTTCAGTGAGAGAAACGTGTCATCACTCACTGGCTGATGCACAGTGAGTGACACAGGCATCGCAGGCTAACATGGAGCCACAGGCTCAGTTTTAGGCCTGTTAACGTCATGACCACCGATCAATGGCGACGAGTACTATTCATGATAGTGATTCATTAACTCTTGCGTCCGCTTCCCCATTTCCATGATAGCCATTAGCTTTTCACATCCTAAACACTGACCACTACATTATTAATAATGTATAAACATAGTACATCTTCATTTTTTGAAGATATCTTTTGTGCATTTTGTATTACATTTTTAAAAAAACGGAGAAAGCAAACGGAAAGGAAACAAAGTACATACAGATTGTTAGGGTAATAATTTAATGTGATACATGCATAGTAGCAATTAAATGACAGTGCAAGCAACAGTAGGTGTAAAAAACACAAGGGCCCATATCTGGCACATTTCATTACACTGTAAATAAAGTCACCATAAAACATTTGCTGTTCTTTATGTTATGATATGAATTCAAATACATTTTAGAGAGAGCTTTCTGACACAAACTGATGGCTGGTCATTTGTGTAGTACGCTCCGTGTCCAATGAGCTTCATTTATGCTCAGTTAGTTCCTTCATATCTGAATTAACTCGTGGTCATTTTCAGTGGTAAAAATAGATGATTACAGACAGTCAGCTTCTGACTGATGATGGGAATACATGCGTTAAACTCAGTTGTTCAGAAATTGAGTTATATTGAATGTTTTCATCTAGTGCTTGAAAGAATTGACAAAAAATGAATATATAAATAAAGAAATAAAGATTAAAACGATTGTTTTACACCTGTTCTGGACATAGACTAAAGATAAATGGAGCCAGTGTGATGTTGCTCAGTGGGTTTGTTTGAAGTTATATTTGGATGTTATTTACCAACACTAGCAGTTAGCTGCTCGTAGTGTTAAGTAACATAAAAAATATTTGAATAGTCTGAGTAAACACATTTATTTCTGTTTTAAATCAAACTAAATGACATTTGGAGCCAAGTGGTCATTAGAGGAACTTCTGTTTCTTGATTTTTAAAGTCTAGACTCTAAACTCTAGAGTCTAGAGGTTGCTGCTTGATCCTGGGAAACATCTATAAATGGGAATAAACTGCTTAGGTTTGTATTTTAAGGTGTAATTTTCATGGGAATTTTTCTAGTCATGTTGTTTTCAGCTGTGTGAATTTTCATCCGGTTTAATTCAGTTGTATTTTATTTATATAGTGCCAAATACAATTGCACATCCACTGATAATGACTGTTAAAAATGTTATTCCACAGGTCTTCAAAACAGAAATGCAGAATGCAGAAACACACAAATAATTAAAATAAGATTGGCTAAATGTTTCACCTGAAATCATTATCATTTAATCAACTCCTTCACTGACTAGGTCTTCGTTATCTTCAACAGTGGCGGCGCACATGACAGAAATCCACGTTAGAACAATGAGGAGACTGCCTGAATGCACTCTACAGATCTACAAAGAGAACAAGTAGATTTAGCTCAGAGGGATACATCTTGTGCTCTAATAAATAACAAGCTTATTGTTTAGCATTTCCAAAATTAAAAGAGCACAAATATATATATAAAAACTCATACCTCAGAGGAGGACACATGACTTGGGAGGCCGGAAAGGATTGTCACTGGAGGGCACCCCGGTGAGGAGAGGGTCTTTGTGGGCATTTTGCAAACAGAAGTTTTTCAGTTCTGCAGCAGCCTGAGAAACCTGAAAGCAAGTGTTAGTGTTAACTAATACTGTTAGAAGTACTATAACTAAAAGAAGAGTCCTACAATAACTCCTCAGAAATATTCACAGTATGTGATGTGGAGTTTTGGTTGTTTTTGTTTTGTTGGCATATCCCAAATAGCACAGTAAACACAGTGGAGGCCGTGTCACAGTCTGGGGCTGGATTTATCTAATGGTGTTGAGAATCGTATCAAAACTAACAGAATTATGGACACAGAAAAGTAAAAACCAGACTTTGATTTATTATGTAGTACCACTTGTAAAGCGACTGATCAATGAGCCCAAACACACTGCCAACGCAGTAAAAGGATAGCTAAATAAAACACACTCACACACACTGAAGCTATGTGGGATCATCCTGACAGAGAATGGAACAAAAACCAGCAAACTTCCAAAGAAGAACTGTTTTTAGAAAAGCTTGGAGAACCTTTCCTGAAGATTACTAATAAAAAAAAGTACAGACTGTATTGAAGAATAGATGTGATCACATAAAATGTTGATTTTCAAGCTTGTCAGAATTTTATAAACTCTGATTTTGCATTATATAAAAGTGAAGTCCTAGCCAAATATAAATAAGTGAGAGGTGGCTCAGGACTTCTGCACAGTACTGTACATGCTGTCAATAGACATGGAATTGTCATTTCCTTTTCCAATAAATAGGTATTGCACACTTTACTAAGCATACCTGTTCAACTGCTTGTTAATGCAAATATCTAATCAGCCAATCACATGGCACCTCAAGTGCCATGTGATTGCAAAATGCATGTGTAATGAATTTTGGATGTTACACTTTGTGATTTTGCCCACATTTGTTTTGCTTATCAAAATATTTAAAGTTAAAAAAAAACACTGATGCCAGTTTCCATTGCATGAGCTTGAAAATCATCTGGAAGTTGTTTCTGACACAGTGTAAGGTCCTGTTTCATGTGGATTTCCTGTGAGCCCCTCAGCCTTGTGCTTGGTCCCCAATACCCCAGTTTAACACAGAAACCATAAGAAAATGTTGCAAAACTTACAAAACTAACATCACAAATTAAATTCTTCTGTGTGTGTTTTGGTTTTCGGACTGTAACAAATTACAAGAACTTGTCTGCTGAATGAAACTGTTGTGTGATTTTTTTAATTCACCAAACACAGACACACTTGAAACTGGTCTGACTTCTGTTCTAAAATAAGTAGCCACCCAACAATCAGTCCAGTCACGCAGCACCACAATTAACAAAGCTGCCACTGTGTTTGCTCCTACAGAAAAGTCTGTTTTGCTACCATTTCCACTGCACACCAAGAAATGACACTGTGAATGGCTTTCCACACGCTAACATGGGAATGAATAACATATAGGTTATTGCAGTGGTGTGCGTATCAGGTCGTTTGATGTCCTTTGTGAATGCAGGAATAAATAATTCAATAATTCATTTTAGTGAGTGTATAGGCTGTATACTTTTAACAAGAGCAAACAGAGTTTAGTTTTACGCACAGAACACTTATTGAAACTCTGAAATAGCTTTTGAATTGTAATGTTCCCACTTTGACGCTAATTGACAGATTAATTAGCTGCGTCGGGCGCCACGTTAAGCTTAGGTTGTGCTTCAGGGCGGGAGTCACGCGCAGGCAGCGGAGTAATAAAGTGTTGAGTTCAGCTGTGAAGCGAGGTGAGCTTACCTTTATCCGGCGGACGCTGGCCTCCAGACGAAGCTGTTTCACTGCCTTCTGAGCGATGACTAAACTGCTGTTGGCGGCGCTGTTGTTCGACATGATTGAATCCAAGTAACAGAGTGAGGGGGCAAGTAGACAACTGCACTTATGTTCCAAGTTTGGGCTGTAGGAAAGTACATCTTCCGGTCCAAGCTTTCAAAATAAAAATCCTGTTCGTGTTCATGACTGAAAAAGTATTTGGACCATTCAGTTAAAAAAAAAATATATATATATATAATACTCCATTATAACACAGTAATAAACTTTCGTTTTCTGACAGTGTTACAAAGTTGCTGCTTCCATGACTAAATAAAACAAAAGAGTGAAATAAAATAAAAATAAAATGACTTTAGGCTCATGTAGGAAGTAAAGACAACACATCACAGAAATTGTAATACAAATTGTATAGAAAAGGTTTAATCTTTAAAAACACACTGTCATGGTCCTGGTTTGGTGACCCAGCCTTTGTGTTTAGCTCTTTAGTTCTGTGTCTTTGGCAGGACATGATCATAGTGCCACCTGAAGCTTCCCTGGGACACTGACAGAATGTGCTGGAGATTTCCCATTCGATGAGTCTTCTTCCTTACCCAACCAGTAGGTGTGATAGAGGGGTGTGGAGCTTACTCTGTGACATCCTCCAGATATCTGCACAGCTGAAGCACCTGTTCACTTTCAGAGACTCCATGGGTTGACTTCCTTTCTGCTTATTTACGGTCAAGAAATGGTGTTTTATGGGGCTTCATGTAGCCCCTGAGGTAAGGTGAATAGAAACCCACTTCTGTTGCAGTCTTTCCTGCTGGCAGATGGCCTTTCCTAGTCATCCACCAGCCTTTCCCAGTTGTCACCTGTCCTTTTGAAGAGGTCACTGGTTTCCAAGAGTGCTCAGATTCTTTTACAGGCGTGATGTTTCTCCTGCTCTAAGCCTGTGCACTTGCTCTGCCAACAAGAGTCAGCTGCACGGTTGTCAGCTGCACGGTCATCAGCCGGAGGCTACGAGCATTGGATGTTTTGCTCCCTATCTCAGTACATCTCCCAGTGCCGAGGCAGGGACACAGTTTGACAACCATAAAATTGTATTTCTGCACTCACAAGGGGATTTCCAGTGAAAGTCACATGCAACAGGTCTTATGTAGCGATGAATCCAAATTTGAAAATTTTGGTGCAAATCATCCCAGTATTTGTACATCAGTAGTGAGGTTCAGCAGTGATTGTCTTCTGTGCAAAACACAATGGAGGCTATGTCATAGTTTGGGGCTGAAATTTCAGCTAGTGGTGTTGGGGATCTTATCAAAATAGATGGAATTATGGTCACAGAAAACTGGCATCAGATTATGAGATAACATCCATTACCATTTGGAAAGCATGTGATTAGCAACAGCCTAATTTTTAAACATGACAGTAATTTCAAACACATTCCCAGAGTAAACACAAAGTGCAGCACTCAGTCATGGACTGGCTCCTTCAGAACCTCGATATAAACATTACTGAAGCAGTGTACGATCATCTTCATAGAGAACAAAACAAAAGCTTGACAACATTCAAAGAAAGGGCTTTGGAATATCTTTCAATGAGCCTGCAAAACTCCCAGAAAGTTGAGTCTGCTTATACACATGTAGTGTTTTTAGTGGGAGAAACATTTTGTCACTCATCTGAGTGACTTCTTCAGGTCATATTGACATTAGACTGCTTAAACAGAGAGCATGCATTGAAAAATAACTGAAAATCAGCATTTACTGACTTTCAAGCTCATTAGAATTGTGCAAACTCTGTTTTTGCCTTATATACTGTATTTCTATATAAACTGACACATTATCAATACATCACTGGACCTGAGGCTCGGGTTCTAGAGTGGGTGTAGCAATGTTTTGAATGCATCCATCAGAGTTTGAGTGTATTTGTGTGGGAATATTAGATAAAAGTGCTTGTGTATAGATAAAAATACTGAATGAATGCGTGTGTCAAAGTACTAAAAGAGATTTGCAGTAGAACCCACTTTGAGTGCTAAAACTGAGTGGAAGGTGCTGTGTAAGTACCAGTCCATTTACCTCTATCCTATTATCCTAGCAAAATATGACTCAATACTTTTGTACAGTACTGTACAACAAAGCACAAATTATTCTAATTAATTAATCTAACTAAACTAATTTCAAACGAAGGCTCTTAAATACTTGGTGCCTGATTTTTCACTAATTTGCCTCTTCCTAATCCTCACCATTATTATTTAACACGTGCTTCCTCTTCATACTATATCGATTTGTAGCTGGACTAAGTGCCTCTGAATGGAACTCTTTTTTCTTTTAGGTGCTCACGAAGTTTGAGGAAACAGCGTTAGCCGGGTTAAATGCACCATTGCGTGGTTTGCCAACTGACAGACGAAGAAAGCCAGCACGATGAGGTTGGTCAGCAGGTGGCGGTATAGCACCTCCAAACCCGTTGGATAAGTGCCAATAAACCCAAAGGAAGAAGAAGTTGAAATTGGTTCCGGAGGAGCTCCGGGGTCACACAGGAAAGCTAAACCCTAAAATCCTTCAAAATGCTGTTACGAGTGAGTACTGAAAACCTTTCCAGTAAGACTTGACTGTCCGCAGACGACACATCACAAACTGGTTATATGTGTACTCGGCGGTTTGTGTTGTTATTCTGTCGTGTTGATGATGTTAGCTAACAGCTTGTGTGACATAAGTCTGATGGCACCACCTTTAACTTCCTAAGACTCGAACTCTTCCACGACATGCATTTTTAATTTCTCTTTGATATTTAGGCATATTGGGACTGAATGTAAAAACAAGGAATTACCAGATTTGTCCTCGTAAGTGGATATCAGGCCCTTGTAGAGCAAAATTGAGTATTTTGGTCTAAATAACCCAAAATGTGATGTCCACATATGTGGACGCCAGGTCCTAGGAGGTTAAAGCTGCCAGCTCTGTACGCTAACAGCACTGAGGATCACAGAGAGCCCGATCAGCAAACACAACGAGCTTAAAAGCAGTTTGTGGGGCTTTCTCCCCACACGGTGCTTCTTTAGTTTTTTAGTTTGTATTATTGTTATTATTATTTGATTGTACAAAGAGTGTTCAAAATAGTCGTATGAAAAAAAGTTTCAACTCATGATCAGAATTCTATGAGCAAATTCTCTCTGGATTATTTTTTAGTCCGAGGACAGCTGTGAACTTATGAACATGTTTGCTCCTTAAGCAATTTTAGTCTGTCACTTAAAAACAAACTAGTGCTGAAAACATCCCTTAGAGATGTTGGCCTTTATTCACATGATGCATATAGTCACACATAGTGTCATGCACTTGCTGCAGATTTGACAGCTGCACATTCATGATATGAATCTCTGTTACGTCCCAAAGTGCTCTGTTGGACTGAGATCTTGTGACTCATTTGAGTGCAGTGAATCCATCGTCGTGTTCAAGAAACCAGTCTGAGATCATGCTGGAAGCAGCGATTAAGATGGGCAGATCATAAAAGGCTGTACATGGTCATTTCTGCCCTATAAATGATGCTTAGTTAGTATTAAAGGGGCCAAAATGTTCACTGAAAGTATCGTCCACACCATTATACCAGTTTGACCAGTTTATACAAAGCAGGATGGAGATATGCTTTTATGTTGTTTACACCATATTCATACTCTACCATCTAAATGTCTCAGCAGAAATGAAGACCCAACAAACTGGGCAAAGTTTTTTCCCGGTCCTAGCTTTTTTCCAAAAGATAGGACTGAGCCATGCTTGACACTAGGTGGCAACAGCAGTCTGTAAATGAGAGATGAGATGAGATAGCCTTTATTTGTCAGTTGCAGGTCTTTGGCCACAACCGAGATGACAGACCTTGCCGACCGTACATACAATACACAAACATCACATTGGGGAGACAGGTCAGGCTAGGTAGCGAGGAAAAAAACATCGAAATGTGTAACACAAAATGATAATACAGGAATGCACAGATATCAACACACCATAGCACAATAAACACAGACAAGCAACATGGGAAAGAGTTCCAGTGTGTACATCTGATCTGGGACCGCTGCAATCTTTCGACTGCGCCTCCAACTGACCCGATGGCCACATCAGAGGGGAGGTAAGCGTTGGAGGTGGCGTTGGATCCGGGGTAGGGAGGGTGATGCGTCGGTGAGTGCTTATCAGTATCAGTATATGTATGTGTGTGCGTGTCCATAGTTCAGCTGAGACAGTGTCCTTCGCCCTGCCAGGCTAAGTAAACAGTGTTCCAGCCAACCCAGGTGGCCTTGTAGGGAATGGGAAGGAACAGACTAAACACAGTCGTTATCAAATGTCTGGAAACTGCAGTTACTGAACTTTTGGGAGTGTTGTTGATCCTATATCTTGGGAGGATTTTTTTTGTCTGTCTTTCAGCAGGTGTTGCGTATCGGTTCTTTGACACTGACACACAGCAGATCCATCCACCACAGTTCCATATGCCGGACTCCACTCATACCCATAGTCGTGGAGCAGACGGTGAGTGTGATCATTTGAACGGCTGAAGCAGGACTTTCTGTGTTTAGTAGAAGTGTATATACAGTCAGTATAGAGGTGTATATACAATATAAATACATGATTGTTTCTTTTCTCCTGCAAAATGTTGCACAAAAAGAATTTAAACAGGTGTGACTCATGAAGATTTAGGATGAGAGAATTTTTGTTTGCTTGGCAAAGCAAAGACAGACATATGTATAAGTGGCTTTATTCCTGCTAATATCGATGTAAAAACATGAATTTGTGTTGCGGCAGCATATTTGTGAACCTTCTGTATGTATTTGAGATACTGTGCTGTTCAGACCTGTAATCCACAGAGAACATCTTTGTCATTTGATTTAAAATCCTCTCCTTTTGTTTCATTTTTTGTTTGTTTTGTTTCAGGGGAGAGGAGAACGAGCATATGACATCTACTCTCGCCTCCTGAGAGAGAGAATCATATGTGTAATGGGTCCTGTAAGTGTCTTCCTGAAGATTTTTGGAAACATGTTTTCAGAGTGATTTATATTCAAGCTCTTTTTCTTCCCCGTCTGCTCAGATCGATGACTCCATAGCCAGTCTGGTTATAGCCCAGCTGCTCTTCCTACAGTCAGAAAGCAACAACAAGCCCATCCACATGTACATCAACAGTCCTGGTATGACATAATCAAAAGGAAGAGTTCCAATCTGAGTATTTCGCTGTGAGGTTTATTGATAAACTTTATGAAAAGAAGGATGAAGGAATGAGTAACCCCCCCCCTCTGTGGGGGGTTACTCCCACTAGGTTTATATCTGGGACTCTCCACCATTTGACCTTAGAACTGAAGAAGCTTCTCGGATGAGAGGTGAAACGTCTTCAAGTAACTTAAAGAAGTCCAGACGCTTTTCTTTGCAAGCTCCTTTGACTACGATGACCTGGATGACTGAGAACCTTCACAGACATAAAGGAATGAGACATTTCACCGTCATGAAAATGAAACAGCAAAGAACTTGTTAGAGCACTACTTTTTCATTTCTGATCCACGGAGAAAGGCTGAGCTGCGTCAGTGTTACAGTAAACCACTGCTGACTGTGAGAGTACTCACACTAACTATCAATATTTTGTCGTATATTTGTGTCATTGTGCTAAGGCTCACTCAGCACCTACAAGAATTTGTATTTTGATTACAATTCTTTTGCCAAAAAGTAGTGCAGTTAAAACCTTTAAAATTAACTATAATTTTTTATTGCTTATTCAAAATATTGATGTTTTTAATCGCAGTATTTATAAAGTAACAGTTTCTTGATTTGTAGTAACAGAAGCAAAACCAGCTGGTTCGCTGGGACTTTCACAGGCTGCTGTCATTTTGTTTGTGACTGAAGCCTGTCGGTGTTTGTGGCCATGCTTCAGCTTTGGTCATTGCATGTATGCTTATGGTACAGTTTGTATTAAGTGCTGTAACACTGTTTGTGGGTGTGATGGTTGCACTAGCGTTGCATTGAAGTTAAAGTGGACCTGCTATATTCATTGTCAGCTCCATGTTTTACTTTTGGACTCTGTTAGAGTAGCTTTGCATGATTCACAATACAAAGTAATCTTGATTTATCTTATACTGGGCTTTGGTGCAGCCAGTTTGTCCATCAACAGTCAAAGAAGCAGTTCTAGCCCCGCCCCTTTAAGCCACCTTTCTTCTGATTGGCTGCCAAATAAAAAGTTTGAACAGCAGATGGGCAGAGCTTCCTTTTAGCCCCTCTCTTTGACAGCATGCATTCACGGCAATGGAGCTCAAAGGGATTACTATACATAAGGTGGCCTGATTTTTTTTTTTTTTTTTTTTAATTTTTTTATTTATTTGTCTTTTTTAACGTTATCCGTTTTTAAAACGGGGCATAAATTGCTTTTATTGTGATGAAACTTGAGGAAAAGCACAATACGCCCACTTCAGTATATTCCAAATATGGACATATAAGAGTGGCAGCAGATGATCTTGTGTTGTTGGTATCACACAGTCCAAATACTTTGTGATCTGAATCTCACAGATGAAATTTTATGCCTGACATAATTAACGTCTCTGTTGAATGCAGTGTATTTAAGTAAATGAGTAAATTCATGCAAAGACAGCTCTCATTCTGTCTCTTTTTAAGGTGGTGTGGTGACAGCAGGACTGGCCATTTATGACACCATGCAGTACATTCTGAATCCCATCTCCACCTGGTGTGTTGGCCAAGCGGCAAGCATGGGCAGCTTGCTCCTGGCAGCAGGAACGACAGGCATGAGGCATTCACTGCCCAATGCCCGCATCATGGTTCACCAGCCTTCAGGAGGGGCCAGAGTAAGTTAGTCTCTCTGTGAGTACTGGTCAGTTGGTGTAAAGAAGGGAATAACATTCAGTGTGCTGTGTGTCCAGGGTCAGGCCACTGACATTGCTATCCAGGCTGAAGAGATCCTGAAGCTGAAAAGACAGATCAACAACATCTACGCCAAACACACGGGCCAGTTACTGGAGACCATTGGTATGTTTGTGCAGCTCATTACCACAACACAGTACAAACTTAAAAGTAGGACAAAAGCAGCACAATGATTTCCCCCCTTTGCATGTTTCCTGGCGACAAAAAACTTGGATTTCAGACAAAGAAGGCTAATCCAGGCCTGGAGTGCATGTCTCAAGTTCGTGGCAATGTGTGACATGCAAATAACCAACCGTATATTATATATGGACGAGGGTGGCCATAATGTTTTATTCTGAAGAGTGTAGGACTTGCAGGTGTGATGAACATTAATATTTGGAATTCACAGAGGTGTTAGACATCATCTCAAATAGGGATGGGTATTGATAAGATTTTCACGATTCCGATTCCATTTTCGATTCTGTTTAACGATTCGATTCTTTATCGATTCTTTTTAAAAAGGAGAACACTAAGGTCGATTAGCTCAGAACTTTGTTTTATATCTTCTCTTTGAACAAAATAGAAATTTAGGAGTAATATGGCCTTACAAACCTAACAGTGAGATCTTAAGAGATCCAGCCTACGGCTCTTCAATGGGGTGTCACAGGGTCCCCAGGAAAAAAAATTGTAAATGTAAAATAATAAAATAAATATTCTTCTGTAGCAATAACAAAGTATAACATAAATTCTTCTGTAGCAATTACACAAGAATATCCAGTAATGTCCCTGCCTACAATTAAATACATTCACTTACCGAAAATCGGGGCATCTGCTGTGGCAAATGGGTGCAAGCCTTTTACCACAAACTTAGTCACTGCTCGGTGACATTCGTCTATCCTGGCCTGAAAGGAGACGCTACCGGTAGACTGCAGCGAGAACTGCCAGCATCTGAGCCAAACTCTGTCTGTCTCTCTCATCATGGTCACCTAAATGCACAGTAATGGCAGGTTTTGTAATAAGGCAGATCGCGCTAACATAATATGCACTGTTAGTTGATTATTTACCTGCCGCATTAACGGGAGAAGACGTGCAAACGTTACCGCTGCTGCTGGGTTGAGATTCACGAGTCCGTAGTGGAATTAAAAACACAACATTCATTTAAGGTCATCGCGTGTTTTGTGAGCAAATGCTTTTGCATATTCGTAGTGTTTCCTCCATTAAATGAAATATCTACCTTGCAAGTATTGCAAGTTGCCCTGTTGTCATCCGTTCTCAAAAAGTATAACCAAACTTTTGAGCGTTTGAGCCGCCATGTTTCCTGCCAGGTAAATGACGCTCCGCAACGTGGTGACGTCATTCGGGGAAACTGGAATCAATAAGGGAATCGTTTGCAAAAATGGCAAACAATTCCAAGGGATTGAAACAGTGGGAACCGGTTCTCAACAAGAACCGGTTTTCGATACCCATCCCTAATCTCAAAGAAACTGATTTTCATGTGTATAAGGAGAGGAGGAAAGTTAGTTTAAAACATTTAAACTATAAAACGCTCATTTCTGTCCGACTTACAGAAAGTGTGATGGAAAGGGATCGCTACATGAGTCCCATGGAAGCACAGGACTTTGGCCTCATCGACCGGGTCCTGGTCCACCCACCACAGGCAGGGCAGGATGAGCCAGAGCTGGTGCAGAAAGAGCCGGCGGCAGCGGCAGCAGAAGCAGCAGCAGCAAGCCCCTCGCCCCAGCCAGAGTCCACAGATCCTGAGAAGGCCTCCCCTGGGACAAATCCACCCTCCTCATACAAACCAGAGCCATGAACGCACCACAGCAGAGCTGTCTGCTAGCTGCAAGATCATCTTCAGGAGTCAAGAGAGCAAGATCCAGCCTCCCCGTGTTTCTCCACCACTCAGTAGTAGCTTACACATGAGCAGGACCCAAGCCAGCCTCATGTACAGCCATCACAGTAACGTCTTTTTATGATGGTGCGGTTTCCTTTTTTTTTTCTTACGTAATTTCTGTGAAAGAAATCTTCAAAGAAGTGATATTAAAACGTAGTTGATTTTTATAATTTATACCACAGGAAGGAAAGCAATGTTTCATCTGGGTGGGCTTTGGTCCTTTCTCTATGGTGGCTGAGCTGTACTGTACATGAGCTTGTTTAGGGGGAAAGCTTATTAAGAGTACAGAGCCATCTGTTTCTCTCTCCTGGCTGATGTCCACTCGAGACCAGAGAGAACCTGATTTGATGACCTGATGCTTAATATTTGTAATAAATATGATCAGTTAAACATGACTCACAAAATGTGCTACTTCTTGATCCAGTAGTGCACTGTTAAGTTTTCAGCTGGAAGTTAAAGGCTGTGTTTGAAACTGTATTTTTATTTTTTATTAATTTTGTCACACCATGAAGCAAAGTTACATTATTCACATTACTTCACGAAAAAACAATGACAGAAACCATCTGGCTAAAACTGTACAGTTGTTAAACAGCAACACTGTAACAAAATTACACATAACTATGCAGCACAGGAACAGGAAGACGGACACCGTTGGCATTTAAGATGTGCGGCCATTTAACGCCACAGCATGTCGTCTATAACAACTGCAGATGTAAACTTACCACACAGTATCATCTTTGTATTTCCATTAAGAAGTTAGAGAAAAATTAATGTGTGCACAATAACACAACCAACCTCTAAATAAAAAAATTAGTAATAAAAAAAGTTTTATCAGTTGATAGGTCAAAAAGGCAATTTTAGGAAGCATATGAAAATATAGTGTAACAATTACTCCTATTATCATAATTATGCTTAACATGTAACACCGAGTGTGTCATATTTGATAGATGAGCTTTTATGAGATGTCAGTGTACTTTTGGTTTCCCAACCAAAAAAGTAAATAAATAGGACAATGCATTTTTAAGCAATGAGTTGCACAAGTGTAGCAAAGATGAGACATTTCACCGTCATGAAAATGAAACCTGCATATGCTAACAAATGCTAATTAGTATTTGTTTTTAATGTCAGAAGATTGAATAAACAATTAATAACAAAATATATAATTTCCTGGCAAATATAATATGGTTTCGACTTACAGGAGAAAGATACTCATGAGCATTATTGGTTTAAAGTTGCTAAAATTACTTGTATAGCTGCATCACTAACACAATAAGTTTGAAGTCGGCACCTTGTTAATCAAGCTAGCTAACGTTAGCTAAACGTTGCACCGCTAAACGTGATAGCTTCTGGCTACAAAAAGACAAACATGCTAACATTTTAGGCAGGAAATTATCAGGAGGCATCATTGTCTCAATCACTAGTTGTAAGTCTTACTGAAGATGATATTCACTTTAATAATGTTCCCTATTTGAAGAGTATTATTAGATATGCTCATTGTCAATGCAATGATATTAGTCAGTGTACAGTATTACAATTCTGATACATTTCTAACATACCGACACTCAGCAAACATCATTTTGAACAAAAATAAGTCACTTTTATAAAACATTCAGAAAAAGCTCTATCAAATAAACATAGCCAACACCGATTTGGTCACCGATTTCTCCCTTCATAATATAAAGATTATGAGAGACAATTTTACTTTTTTTAAAAAACTTTTTTTCTTTTTTTTAAGGCTGTTCGACACAGTTTTTTAAAACATTAACCTGACGTGTCAGATGTTTTTCAAAACTGTTAGAAAGGCAGGAACTTTTCAAAAAGTACTTGGCACATGACTTCAAGAACCTCAGTCTGGTACAGTCTAACAGGCCAAGTTAAACCACAGGATTAATACAGCACAGTTTGTAGAGGTAGGACAACAAAGAGGGGGGAAAAGGCAACAGGAAGCATCTTTGATTACTCGCTTTTAAAGCTAGTAAGTCAGTAATGCAGTTAACATTTCAGCAGATAGTTTGTGCAGAAAATGAGCACTTTGGGAAAAGCTCTTTCAAGAAGAAATAATCATGTTTATCATATGCATCATCACTCCTAAGACATGCCTGATACTGCCACAGGTATAATAATCCAGTGAGGTAAATAAAACATCGTCTTTGTTGGGTAACAAAATAAATTCAAAAGAGCTATTTCTTTTTCTGCTTCAACAGTAAAATGATTTATTTGAATGCAACTTTATTCATTTTTTGAATGACCCTTGACAACATGCAGCGCTCAGTCCAGATGGGGGATCTGTAAAAATAACAGAAATATTATGAGCATAACAGAGTCATGAACCTTAATAAGAAACTTGTCTATTTAGAGCCAATATTAACAAAAATGAGTTATTTAATAAAACAGCATAAAAGTAAGTAAGATGACATAATTTTTGTTATTTACATCCAACTACATCTTAGCAGACCGGTGGATGCAGAAAATATAATCGAGGCTCGAGCGACTCCTTCATGGATAAGTCAAACCACAATGAATTTTAATGTTATTCTAAATAACTAAGACACTCAAAGCAACTTCTTAAACATCTATACTGTTATTAAGTAAGATACGAATGCCTTAACATCTAAATAAACTTAATTACTAAGGCTTATTACAAAATCCTTAATGTGAACCGTTACTCATCTCTCGCTCTCACTCACACTCTTCTTGCCGGTCATCACATGATTGAGCAGCTCTTGGGTGAGGTGGTCCAGCGCAGCCAGCTCAACTTTTCATCACTATACGGTGGGTAGCGCAGGGCGTTAAGTTTTTCCAAAGCCCAACCACGCAGCATGACTGCTCGCTGGTGACTGAACGCCTCAAAGCCCCAGTGACCATGGTAGTGACCAAATCCACTGTTTCCTGGATGGCAGAGTGAACACTGGTTACGCATATGACTGCATCTCTTACATCTCTTTCTCAGCAGGCCAGCCTGACACATACCTACACCTCCAAAGGGCAGGCCTGGCAGGGCCATGTGCACAATTCCATCATTAGAGCAGAATCCTCCACTGCTTGAATTTTCCAGCACCTTCTTCACCACCTTAAAGAAATAATGACAATATTAGCTAAAAGACTAAATGTTATAAATGTTACAGCAGAAAGTGGAGGCTGCAGAGTTCTGTGTTCTTACAGAGGATTCATCTGAGAAAACATAGAAGGCCAGAGGCTTCTCTTTTGTTTTGGTTAATTTGATGCTTTCCTCCAGAGACTCAATCGTGAGGATCGGCAGGATGGGGCCAAAGATCTCCTCCTCCATTAGAGCATCATCTTCAGCTACATCCACCACTACCGTTGGAGCTATGGAAAGATGAGGACAAAATATTCTTTCATATATGCATTTTTTTCAGTCAAGGAAATTCAGACTCAAGCTACTTTATAGAAAAGTGTGACAAAAAAAAGGATACAAGGAATGAGGTGAGATGACCTGTAAAGGATGCAGTCAAAAGAGGAATAACATAATGATCTCACTGACAAAAATAATGAAGTGTGTTACCCATGTAACCTGGTTTCTGTTAGTAACTTGGGTACAAAAATACACATGAATCCATTTGTTTGGTTTTTGTTTGCGCTTTTCCCCCTTTCACTCAGATTTTTCTAACATTTTTATATGTAGTTAATGTTTGAGTCTTTACTAAGCTAACGACAATGCAGTTTAAAAATAATCTTGTTTTATTGCCCAACTCTGCTCTGATCTGCTGGTTGTTGTTTGTTCCATGTTACCAGCAGGAAAGTTGTAGAACGCCCTCTGGTGGACAAACTTTGCAAAATCAACATGCATAACTTGGTTGAAGGGTGTTTCTCTTGTCTCTTCTTTACTTTTTACATTCTCATTTAATCACGCATCACACCAATGAATCTCCAAATAGCTAATGTCAGCCAATATATCAGCCCCATCAATACACTGGTCACACTCTAATATAAAGACTGCTTTAAGAAAAAGTGAGACTATTTAAACACTAGTATTCACTGTGCCATCCAAGTCATTTAATTCAGGTGTTCCAATCATTTCATGGCAAGGTGGATAAAATCAAGCAGTTTTACTGCATTTGTGAAAGAATGGGTCGCTCTCATGAGCTCAGGGAATTGCAGTGTGTTACCGTGATAGGATGCCACCTTTGCAACAAGTCCACTCATGAAATTTCCTCACTATTAAAAATATTCCACAGTCAGCTGTTGCATTATAACCAAGTTAGAGCGATTAGGATCGACAGTAAGTCGGCCACAAAGTGGTAGGCCATATAAAATAACAACTGAGGTGCATAGTGCACAGAGGTCACCACGTTTCTGCAGAGCCAACCGTTACAGAGCCCCAAACTTCATGTGGTGTTCACCACCCTGCCACTGGACTCTAACACAGTGGAGATTTGTTCTCTGGAGAGACCAATCACACTTCTCTGTCGCTAGAATGGTACTGGTCTGATTGCACTGTGCCAAGTGTAAAGTTTGGTGGAGGGGGAATTATGGTGTATTGTTTTTCAGAAGTTGGATTCAGTCCCTTAGTTCTAGTGAAAGGAACTCTTAACGCTTCAGCAGAGCAAGATATTTTGAACAATTTCACACTCCCAATTTTGTGGGAACAGTTTTGGGATGTCCCCTTCCTGTTACAACATCACTAACAGTGCACAAAGCAATTTCCATAAAGATATGGATGAGTCAGTTTGGTGTCTAAGAACTGCCAGAGTCCTGACCTCAACCCAAAAGAACACCTTTGAGAAGAATTATGTAGAGCAGAGACTGCGAGTCAGGCCTTCTCATGCAACATCAGTCTCTGACCTCACAAATGTGCTTCTGAGAGAATAGTCAAAAATTCCCAGAAACACACTGCTAAACTTGTGGAAGTTAGATCTGAAAAGGTTAGGCTGATGTCATTTTCAACCATCCATCCATTCGCGGAAGGCATTTTCAGCCATATGGATTGAAATTGGGATGTCACTCAAGTTCATATGCATGTGAAAGCAGACAAGCAAATACTTCTGGCAATATAGTACAGGTCTCAAAGCTGAAAGGCAATTTCTTTTTCTTTTTTAAAAGCGGTGCAATGCTAACTCTGGGCTGGGAGAGCGACTTTTTCACAACAAGAATTTTACATGTGAAACTGATGAATAAACTTTCCCTACATCAATGGTCAAGAAGACTGTTAATTTCCTCTTTTTGTTTTTCCTTGAAACATTAAGTAAAAGTGTGATCTAAACACAGATCAGCCACAACAATGAACAAAAACTAGGAAAAAGTAATGTTCTGTGGAGAAATCCTGGGTTCTGACATTGATGTTTATTTAGTTTGACTTGTACCACCTACTTAAACATTTTTGTAGACCCAACACACCTTGCCATGGTAATGGCACTCCCCAATGGCAGCAGTCTCCCCCAGTAGGACAATGTGTCCCATCACACCAGAGAAACTGTTCAAGACCGGTTCAACATGACAAAGAATTTAAGTGTTGACTCCTCACTTTCCAGATCCAAATCCAACTGTGCACCAATGGGAAAGACTGGAACAAGCCCGCTCCACAGGCCCTACCCTGCAACTGCCAGGACCCAAGGGACTGGCTACCAATGTCCCGATACCAGACAAAGATTACTTGTCCACGCCCCAACGGGTCAGAGCTGGTGGAAAGAGAGGAACTACACAATATTAGGCAGGTATTCTTAATGTTGTGGCCGACTGGTGTAACATTTTTTGCATTGTTTATTTAAAAGTAAATGTATACCAGCTAATATACGGTCTTATACCAAACACCAAATCCTCCTTAAAATACTTTTTAACCCACCTATGTACCTATCCTTCTCGTCGTGCTCTCCTCCCACAACGACCTTGCCCTTGGTCCTGTTGAGCAGTCCCATCAGACGAGTCCAGTGTTTAGGTGTTACAATGCGTGACATATCGGGGCTCTTCTGAATGTCACTGCCGTAGAAGTCCTCCAGGACCTGGCGCAATGCAGGCACAAGGGCATCACAAGTGGCTTTCGAGCACAGAACGTAATCCGGTGCCACACAGCTCTGGCCAGCATTGAAAAACTTGGACCACACCAAGCGGTGAGCAGCAGCAGTGGCATTCACCCGACCATATATTAAGCAGGGGCACTTGCCTCCCAGCTCCAAGGTCACTGGGGTCAAGTGGACTGCAGCAGCCTGGAGGACAACGCGTGCCACAGCCTGAGAACCTAACAAAGACGGGTGAAGACTCAGTTCCCAGAACAGAAAAGGATAATCTACATTTCAGTCTTACTAAGCCAACCAGGGAAAAGAGGAGAGAATTGTGTGTCACTTTACTATTGACATGCTGTATTAGACAGTTCATAATTAACTCATAATCATCTAAACCTCTAAACAGTACAGTGAAGCTTTGGCTATGTAAAATTCCTGACATCTGATGCATACCTGTGTGCTCTGAGGTTTTTACCTGTGTAGAAAATGTGGTCAAATCGATTCTTCAGAAGGGCTTGGGTCTCCTTTGCTCCACCGCGAACAACTGCATAACAGTCCTGTCAACAGTCATATCGTCACTGTCACGTTCACTGTGCCCATCTCTATTCATAACAATTGTGAAAAACTCATTTGTCTGTTACTTCTGGTTGATATTATCAGTTATTTCACCTTAGACAGATATTTGGGGATGAGCTCCGTTATCAGATTGTCTGTGGCGGCGCTGACTTCGGAGGGCTTGATGACCACACAGTTTCCTAATCAAAGACATCAACAACAGGCAGCATGTAAAGGCACATGAAGTCACAGCAGTTACATTGTCATGTTTATAAAATCATTCAAGGTGGACTCTAGGACTCGTTGCCATATTTGCAAATTCTGTCAGCTCACTTTAAAACTTTCGCTCTTACTTTTAGAAATATTACCAAGTTGAGTTCCACTGTGTCTATGAACTGTTAGTCATCCCTTTATTTCATCACATTTGAATTATTGAACTTCAAAACATCCCTAAGACGTCTGCAGATTGTTCAGCGCGCTCCTGTGAGGTATTCACATGTCACACCACCACGCCCCTCCCAGTTACATTTTTCCTGAGCTAGCATTAAATCTCTGAAGTCACCTCACTCAAGGTACCTGTGATTACATTATTGTCATCAATTTTAATGTTGCCTTCAGGATTTAGTTTTGCTAAAAGCGTGTTTGTGGAACTACCTGCAGCAATGGCTCCAATCAAGGGTACGATGAGAAGTTGCATGGGGTAGTTCCATGGCCCGATGATCAACACAACTCCTAAAGGTTCCTTCCGTACAAAACATTCATCAAGCTTTGTGGCCTGAACAACAGAAAACATTACAAAATAAATTATGCAGCAAGAAAAGGTTTTTCAAAATGCAGGACATGCATAGATATATGAAGATATTATGGATTGCTGTCAGTAAATGCTAGACATATACATTTTATAAATTTAACATTAAAAACAGTCTGAAAACTATGTGTGCCAATGAGGCACTGGCCATAAATTTCATCTTGCAAAAAATAGAAAGCGCAGCACACGTCGTATTTCAGTCTGTGCTCTCTTTGTTTAACAGTGATTTCCTAATAAACACGTTCAGAGTGGAGTTGCTACATTCATTCTCATCATTCTGCAGTGGTGAATTTCCTTTGGCACTGCCTGAAATCTCTCTGGGAGGTGCCAGGAATTTCTCTCTGCAGGAAAAAGACTGCGAGGACACAAGAGGTTCAACTTGTTTGACATGAGGAGTATTACTTGGGCCATGAAAACGGTTGTGTAATGTTTCCTTTTTTGTTTTATTTGGTCACACACAAACACACACACACACACACTATTAATAAGTCATTTTTTTTTAACTTACCAAGTTTTTGCTCACATACTCCGGCTGCATCCAGCTTGTGAGGTTACTGAGGGCGCAATGGAGCTCGTTCATCACTATTTCAACCTCAGACAGGATGGCCTCAAATTTTGGCTATTGTGCAACGACAGCAACAACAGCAAGAATCGATTAAATTCACTAAACTATTCTCACTTTAATGTTTTTTAAAGGAGATGTTAACCACTTCCGTACAGTTGTATTACAGGCTTTAAAACAAATTGTCATGATTGCAAAATCATCATGACAGCAAGACAAACAAAAGCCTGAGGCTTTAGTTGCGTAATTATGTGTTGGAGAATTACAGTCATGTGTTCATGCTTTGTGTGGAACACGTGAGCACAGTCCTGTACCTTTGTGAGGTCTTTGTGCAGCGCATTTACAATCTGCTCCTCGTTGTCTTTGATCATGGACATTAGGTTGGTCAGCTGTGTCCTGCGAAACTTCTCCGGTATTGTAACACCCGATTCAAACGCTGTGCGCAGCCTTTCCAAAACCTGACTCTGGCTCTCCATTTTTTCAAGCTTCACAAAAAGAAAAGAAAGAAAACAAGGATTGTTTTCCCTAGAAGCTGTAACGGGCAAATACTTTGTGAAAGGTGGACATTAACTTCTCACATCTTCAACTCAGTGCACGTCGATTACTTATTCCTACTCAGAAACGTTAAACGTCATGAGAAACGTTACAAAAACTGTATTAGGTAAATGATGAATTATACCAAATGTATGTGTATAAAATCTGCATTTTAAAAAGCAAACCACTGCACAGCTCTTTACATACCGCTCCTGTCAGTCTTCTGATGGAATAGTTGGCAACGATATTTCAATTTGTGTAATTACTCTGACAGCTTTTGCATGGTCACTGTTGTGACAGCCTGTAATAACGGCAGATGACTCATTTGAAAAAGGGATTATGGAACCCGGTGAGCAACGTGAGCTGCACATTTACTCATCCCAGTAAGTCTAGTTTGGAAAACGCTGAACAAGACCAGCGAGTCTGAGAAATTACTGCCACACACAGCTTTTAAACCCACTATTTATGGATTTCGCAACATTTCACAGGGGCAGTAGCGGTTTTTGATACGGGCGACACAGGCGGTTGCCCGGGGCGGCATCAGGGCATCGGCAAAAAAAAATAAAAAATTGCTGGTACTCATGCTGCCCCGACATCATGCCAGCGCATATTGGGAACGGCATAGGCACCGATCGATCGGTTTTCTATCGCCCATTTGCTGGGAGTAAGGGCGCCCTTCGTTTGCAAGGTGCGCCAGAGGGAGTGTTCGCCCAGGGCGCCAAACAGGCTAGGATCGCCACTGCACAGCGGATATGTCAAATATTTGTGTGGCGAAATGACCGGAACACTGATTTTGCGGAATGGGGAAGAAATACTAACTGTGACATTTCCAACGGACATTCGCACGCTACTGTAGACAATGGCACGCGGACATTAACTGATAAGTGCAGTCAAACAGCACAGAAACGACGAATTATCAAACAAATTTTTTTAACATAATTATTACAGCCTGGCAGATTTCCCACGCGGGATTTGGATGCCTATAAGTGCATTCGTACGCTAGCTGTTTGTGGTTAGGGCGAAAAAAACTTTATCGTGGGAAGTAATTCCCGGGAGAGATGAACAATAGGTTCCAGTGTAACCATTTCTTTCAGTGTGGGAGTCAGGATTTTCTCACGATGGTTTAAACTGCTCTAACATTCATTTGCGTGAAGTAGCTAGCATTTTGCAAACAGCAGAAATAAAGCGAAGATACTGCTGTGTTTAGCCTACCTGCTACTGGGCTTATCGTCTGTCCAGCTGGCAGACCTGCGAGCAGACACCGTGCCGACAAAATGCTGAAGACTGTTGACGTTTCCGGGCTTCACTCCTTTTTTCGGAAGTACAGACACCGGGTTTCTTTGGGAGGGGAAACACTTTTGGTCGAGCTAGAAAAACTAGCCTTAAAACTTGTCAAGCGGCAAAGGTGGCTGTTTTTAGTATACATTTCCGTGTGCGAAGCATTGACTGTAAGCGAGTTAAGTGTCGCAGTTATTTGGCTCAGTGGTCCCCGCGGAGGGTTACATTTGACGTTTTTACGGGTACAGCAGTTATTCCTGTTTTAGCGTGAATAAGACAAACTGCCGTTTAAACCTTATTTACCAAAGCCAGCCTTATGTGCCCCAGGGACGGCAAAATAAAGCTGTCCACTTTTATACTTTCACACATTTTTCATTGTCTAAACCAGGGGTCTGCAACCTTTTACACACAAAGAGCCACTTGGACCCTGTTTCCACGCAAAAGAAAACACTGGGAGCCGCAAATACTTTTTGAAATCTAAAATGAAGATAACACTGTATATATTGTTTTTGTTTGGTTTTTTTACCTTTATGCTTTGTGTGAACAACTAAAGTAAGTAAGTAAAGTTTATTTATTAAGCGCTTTTCACAGACAGGCAGTCACAAAGCGCTGTACACAAATATTAAAATAAACAATACAATCAATAGATATTATACACAATGTAAAAGATCAAATGTACATAATGTAAAGAATATAAAATACGTAGATCAACAAAAGGCTTGTTTGAACAGAAAAGTTTTTAACTGCTTTTTAAAATAATCCACAGAGCAACTAAGGTGTGCTGCTTATGAAATCCATGAAGTGCTACAGAGAAAATTACATTTTATTTATATAATTAACACATTTTGAACTCTTAAAGAAATATAACAAAAGGAAAGACACCCAGCTGAACTAAAATAATCCATGTAGTAAACAAAAACTGTTGTGAGCCGCCACCCTTATATCGCCTTTGGGCTTTTGGAGCCTTGACCTGGCTTTTAAAAAGTAATTGGAAAAAAAGCACTATGCTGCTAAAAAAAATAGATATTTGCAAAATTCTGCCTAAATATGTATTTTACCTGGTTAATGTGTGTGGCGGGGCGTGGTCTGCAGCGCCGCTGCAGCGGAGTCGGACGCACCTGAGCGGCACCCGCAATCACGCCTCGTCGCCTTAAAGTCTGTGCTCTCTCTGCTGTTGCGTTGTCGGGCTGTGAGCTGAAAAGCTACAGCCGGCTGTGTGCGTACAGCAACCGCGTGTGAAAAGTGGTCAATAAAGAGATGCTGAAAAGCATGTTCATGCAAACATTGTCAGGTCTGCCGTGATATGTTTACAATAAGACTTACGGTCCCGAACCTCTGCGCACAGCGTCTGCAAATCGGGGCTTTCATCTTTACGCAGGACTGTAAGCTTTCATCTGTGAGGCGTGAGCGGTGTTTGTTTTTAACATAGTTCACGGTGGAGAACAGTTACTGACATAATGTGGATCCGAAGATCCATAACTGGCCTACCTGGGTTTGAAAGTCTCGATAAATGCACGGCGTTTCGGCGGGTATACCGGCTTCCGCGTGTGTGTGACGCTTATTTTGAGCGATTAAAAAATAAGATATAATTTTATTTTTATATTTCAAAATCAAAATAATCTTCCAATTTAGAACTACAAGTTAAAAAAAGAACTAAACACAAATAAAATACACTTCGGCTAAATACTTCTAAAAATTTTTCCCCAAACCACCCGGAGCCGCACTATAAGGACAAAAGAGCTGCAGGTTGCCGTCCCCTGGTCTAAACAAACAATGATGCCATTTTGACAATTAGTGTATTGTGACTAACATCTTAGACAATTGAAGTAAGAGGATTTTTTTAGTCTGCTTTAAGTAACAAACTTAAAGCAGTGGATTTGTAGCCATCTTTCATAAGGAGGTGCAACTGAATTGATATATCAGCATAGATACAAAACCTTTATTTTCACAATATCAAAATTGACACACCTACAGAGAAGTGTAGATTAAAAGAAATTAAGAGGGCAATGGTTAATACATGACTCGTGTTGGGAGTCGTTACATCTCTGGTGTTAAGATGTGAGGGTGTGGAGCTCTTGGGAAGCTCTTGTTAAAAGGAGCACATGTGGTGGGAGACAGTTAAACAGCAAATAAAGAGAAGAGAGGGCATTTTGTTTAATCCTGGCAGCAACAATTATACAAAAATCAAAAACAGAGACAACATATGCATTGAAGGAATTTCTAAAATGATAAAACTGAAGCTTCCTACGCCTGCATACTTTAGAAAAATCATGAAAAAAAAAAAGAAAAAAACAGCACTCCTTCCAAATACGTCTAAAACTAAATGACAGTGTCTGTCACAGCAGGGGGAAAAAAAAAAAAAAAAAAAAAACAACTACTACAATTGTAGTGAAAGTTGAGCCAGGAAAGGAGAAATTCATATCTACACAGAGTGAGGAGGATGAGAACAAATGGAAGGAGAGCAGAAAGAAATGGCCATCTTTATGTAGCTGAAGAGAAATGACAACAGTCATGGGCCCATTAACCACCTCGCCCTTACACCTTCCACAGTGACTGCTCTGTCAGGCTTGGGCAGTAGGGCAAAAAATCCAGCTCTTCAAGCTGAAGCTGTGCAGGAGCTTGGCAGGGTTTGGCAGGTTTTCTGTCTCACTGCTTTGAGTTCACACTGACAGAACGGTCCAGCGGCAGGATGGAGGGCAGCTGATGTGAAACGGTACTGGAAATTTGGATGTGTCATGGCTGTCTGCTCAAAGACTTCACAGGAAATAGTCGGCTACTGGTTTCTTGGAGGGTATGCCTCTGGTCTCTTGTGGTGCTGCTTCAAATATGATGAACTCCCGCTGTAGATGCTCATCCAACTCCAAGATGGCTGCTACATTACCACATCTGTTAGGAGAGGAACAAACATTGGTTACACACAAAAAGAGCCTTGTGTATATTTAATTAGCACAGTTTCAAACATTTCTTTGGTATGAAACAACACCGAGATGGCCTTAACCACGCCTGATCACTGGAAACTTTTCCTTTTATTAGTCATGTAATGTATGTAATCCCATCTATTCTGATTGTCAGTGGCCTTTCATGCCGCCTGTCAAGAATAGAATGAGTTATATCGACTTTATATAGACCAGGGGTGTCAAACTCAAATACACGGTGGGCCAAAATTCAAAACTGGAACAAAGTCGCGGGCTAACGTTAATATTTATTGAAATATATGTATTCCTCCAGATATAAGAATGAATCTTTTCTTATGGACTCAAACACGTTTTGCTGAAAAACTGAATATGGAACAAGCAAAGCTTAATACTAAACAATATATATATTAGCTGTATAATACCAGTAGGCCAGCTCTAATAGTAATTTGGTATGGCTTCGCGGGCCAAATGTAATTAGGCTGCGGGCCAAATTTGGGAGTTTGACACCTATGATATAGACCATGTTTCATATTTCGATCGAGGAAAACTTCTTTCACTGTAATTATCTTTAGTGTTTTATCACCCAGCCATAGCACAACGGTATAAACTGCTCTATAGATAAAAGTTTCCTTACTACTATGCTTGTTAAAATGCATTCCCCAAAGTGAGTGTTGTTTTGTATCTATGCCAATTGGGTCAAAGCAGCAGACTGACATGTATGAAGCATTATGGGGAATCAAAATGTTACACAACGGCTTTTAATGCTTATTTGTCACAGGGGTAACCATCTCATATTTCAACAGTAGTAAGGTAAACAGAACAAATAGTCTGTTTATAAAGTAATCCACTATGAATGGAGGCTTGACTGGCCAATTCAGTTGACGTCAGTTGATGCTAGAACAAACCCGAACATGGTTCAACTTGTTGTACAGCAAGTCTCTACACAGCAGCAGGTATGCCTTTCCAAACATTTGCAATCTTAACATTGGCCTGCATAAGCTGTAGATTTCAATTTATAGTGCTGGAATTTCACTGGTAATTGCTGTTAATACTGAGACAACATGATCCGCCTTTGGAATATTTCAGGGACCAAATCAGTATTTACATGACGAGGACATCTTTCCCCATTCAAGATAACTGAGATTAATGTAGCTATGTACCTGTAGCAGTAGTTGGGTGCTGACCACACTGTGAGCACCGTCTCATTGAAGTGCCACTTGTAGCCTTCCATAACTAGCTGATGAGCTCGACAGATCATGTGGATGTCGTTGGCGGCGTTGAACTGAGCCACTACGTCACTCCCAAATAAGTAGCCGGCACCTCTAGGACTCACCCCCCAGCCTGTGGTGTCTGAAAGCAGAGAGAAACTGGTCACACAAACACATCCGTCATACAGTCCTTTAATTCTCCACTGCTGTTTCTTGTTAACGTCAATTTCAATTTTTAGATGTCCAAGTGAACTGTCTGTACCTTCAGGGTCTGACCACAGGAGGTCACACATTGGTCCATCATGGGGCACTTCCTGTTTTCTATCAATGGTCCGGATCTGATCCAGTGTCTGGATGGAGGGAGACAATCCCCCGTGCACACAGAAGATCTACAGACACAGAATTATATCAAAACAAATGAAACAGCTAAGTTACACAGGGAGTTTTAAAAGCAGTAACATGTTCAGAAGAAAACACTACATATGAAGTAAGTGCTGGATGACGTATCTAACCTTGCCATCGATAATAGCAGAGAGAGACAGGTAGTCGAAAATCTCTGTGCAGTATCTCCAGACAGTGACTGAGCCATATTTGCGGAGGCACTCGTCATAGAAGCCGTAGACCTGGGTGATCTGCCGGGACTCGTGGTTTCCCCGGATCAAGGTAATCCGGTCCGGATAACGTACCTGGATCGTACAGCAGAGATAAAAAGATGAAGAAAAGGGAGTTCTGACACCCCGTGGGAAAGTAAATGTAAAAACTGTGACTGGAGTAGCTCAGCAGTGGACAGACAAACTACCTTAAGAGCTAGCAACAGAAGAAAAGTCTCCACACTGTAGAAGCCTCTGTCCACAAAGTCACCCATGAACAGATAATTTGTCTCCGGGACATCTCCTCCCACCTGTCATGCAGAAAAATGAAAAAGAAGCTCTTTAAACAGATGCATACTGGTAATTTAATGTGCACAAGTCTCTACCTCCCCAACTCACAATAATGGGCTCCAAGACCTGCAATGCACCAAGATTGAACCATACCATTAGGGCTGCACGATTTTGCATAAAATGAGAATCCCGATTTTTTGGCTTAGAATTGAGATCACGATTCTCTCACGATTTTCTTTTCCAGTATAAATATTTATTGCACTTATTAACTGCACATCAACTTCGTAACAGTTGAGACGGAACATAAAAACAATAAATAAATATAAAAACAACAAATGTCTCACATTTTGTCGTTGCCGCAAAATGTTGTACTGCTTGAAATTCCGTCTCCACCGTTGCTCGACACTGCGTGTATAGAGCAGGCAGTGCAACAATAGAAAAATAGTTGCGGGACGGCACTGTGTAGCGTTTGTCTAGGATGTTGATCATTTTCCTAAATCCCTCGTTAGCACAGTGTTGATGGGAGCCATATCTTTGGTCAGGTGATAAGTAATAGCCTCCGTAATTTCTTTGTGCCTGCGGGAGTTCGACGGGTATAGGGAAGCGCTGTACAAGGTTCCTGTTATTGATGTTTGGGTGGTTGACCGGGACGGATTTTCTCCTGTCACTTTCTCGTCATCCCTGACGTGCTCTCCGTTGTTTTTTCCCTGCTAATTTTAGCATCACACGGCACAGCTTCTGTATCACATGGTATAAGGCTCCGCCCTTGCCATTTGTTGAGCAGGAAGAGTGAGCGCTTGTTTTCATGCAGAGTACGTCCCGGATCAAAATGCGGTACAATCGTCGGTTTGTTTTTTTTTTGTTTTTTTTTAAATCGTTGTCATTTGGAAATGAGATCACACATAAGTATGAATCGAGATTGCGATTTTCTAACGATTAATCGTGCAGCCCTACATACCATATCTCAAAATATTACCTCACATGAGATTAGTAAAAGAAACTAGCATCAATTCACTATTTGGACAACATTTTGGTCTAATACTGACTCAAAGCTACACTGGGTATTGATACATTGGAGCAGCAGTGTACTGCTTGCACCCACTCTCGCTCTTCATTACATCTGCTGTAAATCTTATTGAGAAGCCTCTACTGGAGCATTTACAGCAACATAACATGATGCCAAGTTTCTCGTCAGCTTCACTGTGTGAGTGTGTGAGGAGGTGTACTCACAGGAAGAGCCATAACAGGAGAAACTAGGATGTCCATAAGTAACAGCAGTATGAAATGAGACTCATGCATATTTTAGCTGAAAAATAAAAATGAACCCCCCCCCAATTTTACTAATACCTTTTCACTGGATTTATATTCTTAAATATATTTATTGATGAATTTAGGAGCGCAGTGTGAAAGCTGAACGTCACGTTGCCTTAAACATAAAGAACGATACCCAGATTTTCATCAGAAGTAAGAATACGAATTATTCATTTAATACAGTTATGGAATCAGTACTCAGTATGGTCACACACTCAAACCCCAGGCAAGAGTATCAAATTTAAAAAGCTGCATTTATTTCTAATAACTAACCAAGTTTAGTAGTGCTGTGCAGGATTGTAACTCAGCAACAGAATAACACCTGTGTGCAGTATCATACTTAAACGATGAAATATAACCCAATCAGAAGCAAAAGAGATTTTAAAAACAAATAGAAAAAGAAAAAAACTTACTCTAAAAAGTTCTTTCAAGTCATAGAACTGACCGTGTATATCTCCACAAACCTGTAAGAAATAACAGGAGAAACATTATTACCACATTTATCTGACATCCAGGCAAATTCGGAGACAACAGTGAGTAGATGTTACTTACCGTAACAGGAGAATCTACTCTCTGGACATTGCTTTCTTCAACCAAAATCTCTCTAAAGGAATAAAAATACATATGTGTATTTATTAATAAACAAATAACGCACAACAGCACAAGACTAACAGCAGACATAAAACAATCCTTGAGTTACAGACAAGCACCCCCTAGTGGCCACATCTACCGTTTCCTGTTGTGACTCCAGAAACACAGCTGACAGGTGATGTAACTGCAACTTGAAAAATATCCAAACGAAACAGATCGACTTTTTGAAGCCCAGTGACAGCGCCACCTACACTCCTCCACCAACCACAATAATCATTTCACATTAAGATCAGATTGCTTAAATTGTTTCTCCATCATCCTTATCAGAGTTACTTGATTATTTAATAATATCCAGGAGCAGCTGATTGGCTAACAAAGGTCAGTCAGGATAAGTGGATAAGGCTCCATTTAATGAGTCTGTATGGCAGTTTGCATCCAGTAGACTTATCCCAGTTCTTCCTAGTTCACAATAGGCCTGTGATTGGTCTTGCGCCTTATCCTATAATGATCGTAGCATACCTTTGTGTATATATATTTTTTTCCTGGACTCCTCCAAGATCTTCAATCTTGATTAAATTTAGTCTATAAACAACCTAGTCCTAAAATTCAATTCAATTCTATTTGTATAGCAACAACACTGCCCTCAAAGTGCTTTATACAGTAAAGATCCTGTCAGATCCCCAGAGAAAACAATCAAATGGGCCTCTATGAGCAAGCACTTGGCGACAGTGGGATTCGTAACATTTATATGGTGATTGATTAAAATATTAACTTTAAATAAAAAATATTATTTTGTTTACTGTGCATTTGTGTATAGAAACTGCATGATCAAGGTCTACCCAACATACCCAGTAGCATGTTTATATGCACAGTGCATAGACATTTAACAGTCACCAGAGGGTTTAAGTTTTAACAACTCGTAAACTATTCCTGTTATATATCGTTAATAGATAAATATATTTTCTTTAAAATTCTCAGCTGTAACTGGTCAGCGTCTGATGCAGGTCTGGCTAGTCTAGTTAATCAATTTTTGGCATCTGTAAAAAACTGTGCCAAATCAAACATGCGGAGCTCACCCATGTAGTGACCCCTTTGCCGAAACAGCCATTGGTCTGCATATAGTTAAGACAAAGAGACTGCCCCATTACTTTTGAACATTACATATAAATATATTTAAGCTCTACTAAATATCACCCCTCTTAAAGTACGTTTAATTCGCAATCCTTCCCGTTCTTTAAGTATTCAGAAATAAGACAACAGCTAAACAGTTTTCTGCCTTGAATCGAGAGTGTATAATTGATTAAATAAAAGTACTGTTGGTTCAAGCACACTGATGCTTACCTAGCTTTGGCACACAGTGCTTTGACTTCATTTTCCTTGATGAGCTCACAGCGTCTGAGCTGCTCTATCTGTCGGTCCAGGTCACTGATGTCCCCCATTGTCACACACATAGGGAGAGCTGCTCACACACACCAGGCACACACTCCTCTTCTCGCACACTGGGCTCGCTTAAATATGTGGCTCCGAGAGCGAACAGCCCAAACAAAAACTTCCTCGAAAGCAGCCGGGGGGCTTCAGCTCTTAAACGTCAGGGTATTGCTACGACGATGCTCGGAGTGACGAACTGCAGACAAAAAACATAAATTAGGTTATTCAACCGAAGTAATTCCGAGCTAAACATCGCAATAACAACCTGGTAGGCGGATAATCCAGTTTAGGTAATGTCTGCTGTATGATAAATAAGACCCGGTCGTACATAGAAATTCCTAACTAAACGCCAATTTAACACACCACTGTGAAAGTCATACGACTAGTTTGTTCACACCTAACATAAAAGTAGTCTCCCACAGAAAACGGATGTTATTCGTTAGGGAATGTAAGGCCTCGGGGCGTAGCAGTAAGCTAATATTAGCACGCTAGCTTACATCACAGCTAACGACGTCAGCGAACAACTGATTCTTTGATAACTTAGCCAACCATTTTGTTTGGGAATTTGAACAGATGCTTCACAAAAATGTCTGACAGTCGATACCAACAAACTACAGATAATCTATGTGCCAGAAAAAAACAAAATAAAAGCAATGTGTTAAGCGTAGTTGAAATGTTGCATGTTAGCGGGCTAATCGATACCGACCTGGGCTAACTTACTTGGTTTTCGGCGTCAACGCTGGTTACTGCTAAAGTCGCCAGTAAACTAGCTAACGCGAATAACACAATTTAAAAACGACTCAACTCGAATAACCAAAAACAGCGAGCAAACGAAATGTTAAAGAACCAACGTTAATATATTTCAGTCCATGGAGCGTCGGCTCACTCACTGGCCCCTCTTCTTCCCCCGGTCTCGTCTTTGCCGGTTTACGCCTGCCGTGCTCGTGAACACTTGCAGGTCGGCTGTAACTTCCGGTATAGGAAGCGCACTACTCAGTCTACTCAACCCGACATTCACTGTAGTGGTAATTTACAGATCGCTTACTAGTCCATCCCAAATACTGAATATCATGAAAAGTTTACTTTTGTTTTCTTTTTTTAAGTGATTAATTAAAAAAAATAAACTCGATATTTATTGTATGAAAAGTATTTCAAAACCCTTTCTTACAATTTTGATCAAGTTTAAGGACACTAAATAAAGTCAGAAATACAGTATTTAATTTTGAGCCTCCCTATGGCCCCACAATAAGCAAGCAGGTTCAGGGTGGACTGAGCCGAGGTCAAAGGCAGGCCTCGGCTGTCCGATCCCCTCTTGCTGCTGTCTGAAACTGGAAAAGAGATATTCTAATATTTTGATTCAGGATTTCTGATTACCACCAGCTATAAACCATTATCATTAAAATCAAGAAAATATTGAACTACTGAAATATTTGACTTGTAATGAAGGTAGAATATACCCTTTTAATTTAATTATAAAGAATTAAAGTTTTTGTGTGATGTTCTGTGCTCCACTATGAAATGTAATGTAGTTCAAGTAGAAGTTTAACAAGAAAAATGTGTGTTATGGAACAGTAACCTATATTTATATATTTTAATTCATTTTGGCTTAGAAACATCACCTATAGCTTTGGGATACCACAGTATAAATTCTCCACTCTACAAGCATTTGTCTGATATATTAGGCACAAAGTGGACAGCAGAGAAAATACTGCAGATTGCTGACTATAGCAACCTTACTTTTTTCCCCTAAATAATTTTGAATTAAATATTAGGTTAATAAATGGTTCACGAAACACCCCAGTTAAACACCAACCTATGTTATCTTACATCACTATAAGTAATAAAGCACGACACATTCCAGTTTATGACACATACACTTTATATCAAAGAAAAAAATCGGTACAATTAGAAATGTCACGGCTCTCTGCGCAAGAAAGGACAACCACATGTTTGTAGCTAACTGGCAAGCTAACAAAGTCAAAGTGAACCTCATTTCTGATTTCCTGTAAAATTCGATTTGAAGCAAGCAGAAGATTAAAAAACAATATGATGTTGTAACAAGGTTCTTCCAGTTAAGCATTAGCATTAGCTTTATGTGGTCATTAGAATGTCAGTAGGACTGTTGGTCTGCGTTTGAGTGTTCAGGAGAAAACAGGACACATGAATCAAGTATTTAAGGACATAAACTGCATTCCAAGAAAAGAAAACAAATTCAACAGCCCACAATGTTATAAAAAAATAACAAAAGTGCTTCCAAGAATTTTAGTAAAATACATGTCAGCATGACGACATGAGCAACCTCTATTTTCTTTATTTTACAACAAAAATATTAAAATCAACTTTGTTTCACATCTCAGCCATTCCCAGGTGTTCTGTGCTCCACCTGCAGTGACTAACTGTGCCACAGTTTAACAAGCAGTCTTTCATTAGAATCAGAAAAGCCACAGCTAAGCAAAATGATGTCAAGTTGCACACGATAAACATCACAAAAACAAATCTGTGTGTGACATTGTTTTTGTACAAATCTGAAACAAGTGGCATTTTAAAGCTCCGAATGCTCTCCTGGTATTAAAAACTATAATAGAAGGCATTTTTGCTCGCTTTGTTACATACACTCATCATGGACATGAATGTCATGGTAATTTTGGACTTTAACCCTTGTATGGTGTTCGGGTCTGTGAGACCCGTTTTCACTTTTTTTCAAAAGAAAAATTAAACAATTAATTATTTTTTCAACCTGAAATTCATTGGCTTTGGCTTATTTTCTGTGAAGAACATAAATCCGAACTAATTTTCAATGACCTCATACTGTACCTCCCCCCACGCATTTACATTACATACAAGGTGTTCGGGTCCACTGGACCCAGGTCTAATAAAAGTGTTGAAAGTGTAGGTCCTGTGTTCCCACACTCTGTCTTCCTCCTTTCTGGTGCTGCTGATAGTGTTTTCTTCCCCTCCCGCACAAAGTTGCAACATTGTTGAAAATTCAACTATCAACACCGTCTGCTCTTACATTGCCGCACATTTTACCCTCTTTCTTGAGGGATCCAAATTTTATTTTCTCATACCCTGTCCCACCTGCAAATTAGGGGCATAATACTATAAAAAATACTTTGCCAGTGTGGTTCTTTATCACAACTGATCAAGATGGCAAAAGATTATCTGCTGCGAGGGCCATCCAATTGATTTTGGAAGAGAGAGGGGCTTCGGATGATGATGTTGACAAAGAGGTTTCAGAACATTTTACATTTCTGAAAATTCAGAGTCTGACAGTGACTTTGAAGAAGAGGATGAGGTTGAGCACCATTTAGTAACAAAACGAAGACGAGTACCCCATCTGCAGCCAGCTCCAGGACCAGAACAAGCCCACCAGACAGCAAGTGAAGAAATATGGATGTCAATAACTGGTGAAATTGAATGGTCTTCTTGCCCAAGAAATGAGCCACCCTGCAGAGCTGTTACTGTGATAAGCCAGGGCCAACACGGCTGACAGTTACTCATGTGCAGGACATCAAGTCTTCATTTGAGCTTTTCATCCCAGATTCCATCCAGAAAATTATTCTGGATTGCAGTAATCTAGAAGGAAGGTGTGTTTTTGGAGAGAGGTGGAAGGAGATGGACCAAATTCATCTAAGAACCCCAAAGGCCTACTTTGGGGTTCTTATCCTTGCAGGACTTTTCAGGTCCAAAGGGGAATCCACAGAATCCCTGTGGGATGCAGAAACTGGCAAGAACCTTTCCGTGCATCAATGTCTCTGGAAAACTTCCACAAAATTTCCAGGATTATCCGTTTTGATAACTGAGACGACAGACCAGCTCGACGGCAGAGAGACAAGCTAGCTGCCATCAGGACAGTGTGGGATAAGTGTGTGCACCACCTCCCCCTGTTTTACAACCCTGGGCCTAATGTCACCATTGATGAGCAGCTGATCCCATTTAGTTGTGAAACATATTGCTTCACGTGTAAATGTGTTGTCTTTCCACTCACTCCACTTGATTATAACTGATTTATTTTTTTATAACATTTTATGAAAAAAAACCCAAAAAAAACCCCGAGAAGCACATTGATTCATAAATGTGATCTAACAAAGGTAAAGGGAAAAAATTAACCATGTTTGCTGTTCATATGGCTTGTAATTGGGATGAAGTAAACATCTGTTGAGTAATTTAACATAAAATTGTTTGATAGTGTTAATTTGGAAAGCCAAAACTCTAGCGGGTCCACCAGACCCATGAACACTGGCTGAGTAACAAAAATATGAACACCACACAAGGGTTAATCATTTCTTTGAATTGTTTTCTTCCCAGAGAGGAATGATTTTACAGCATCTGCAAAGACAAAAGACTTTGAAAATGAGAATTGGATGCACATGGTTGAATTTATTTTGGAAAAATTTCCACCTCAATCAGGCATGATTCTGACGTTATATTTGACCATTATTCTTCTCTTGGTTTCCTGGTACCAACCTGGATTTTAAGCATAGTCCACAATCTTTCAGTAAGATTGAAGTCACCTATAGTCATGTCAAAAAAATAATGAAAATCCCAAATTTCAGATTCATTTCTACGATGAGTGTTTGCAAACGTTTGACTACAACTGAAATACAAAAGTAATCTCTCCTATTTATTAACATGAATTAAACTCTTAACTATAGAACTACTTATTATAGAAGGCACTTAGTGAGAGCCGTCAGGCTTCAGCATTATATTTACTCACAGTTTCTTCAAATAATAATAATAATGTATACTTTATTGATCACCGTGGGAAAATTCCTCTCATTTAACCCATTCACTCAGTGAAGCAGTGGGCAGCCACCAATCTAGTGCCCAGGGAGCAGTACCTTGCTCAGGGTAGCTGTTCAGTGGATTCAAACCCCCAACCTTCCGATCATGGGGCAACCACTCTACCTACTGAGCTTTCTTTGCCCCCTGAAAGCAATAGTTTTATAATTTCACCTCCCAAAAATTTAATTGCAGCATTCAATGACTGAGCTCTCTGACTTTTAAAATAGTTTGAAAATAGTAATGGCACATCCTAGCTGAGTAGTCATTCATAGAACTGTTTCTGAACCCAGAGTTCAGTTTGAGGAGTTAATGTTAAAATGAAGGTCAGTAGAATAACAGTTTAGATTTTAAGGTAAATCTTAGCGTTGAAGGTTGGTGTGGAGGGATTTCCTACACAATACTGGCTGCCTGGTCACAGCTCAGAGATACTTCATACTTAAAGATGACTCTTTAGTTACCACAATTAAAACACAGTAAACTTACTGAAATGACATCTCCTCTTCTGTGACTTTAAAATGTATTGCATTTATATTTCTTTTATTCATTATGTCAAATTGAAATATATCCCGATCTTGTTTCACATTGAAAGCTTTTGTTCTGTGAACCACTGGAAGGTTTTTCATGAAGGAAAACCACAAAGAAACTGGTCATCAAAACAAGACAATATTTTCTGGCCTATCGGTTTCACTGATCTGTGTTTCAGGTTTACCTTCTGTGATCGTAGGTAGGATGTTATTGATATTATTTGATCTCTGACTGAAGGTAAAAAACACTTTTGTGGACTCTGGACTTTCTATATAGTTCACTTGCTGTTATCTATAAATATGCAGCAAGTACAGGATGTGGAGTCAAAGACTTTATATTGACATTTTTATGTAATGTCTGCTTTTTGTCTCTAACCCAGTTCGGATTTAAAAATCGAACGCACCCACGTTTTGCTTACTCATCGTGCTGGTCAGTGTGTGGGTTTGGTTATAATGAACAGAAGTAAGTGTGGACAGGAAGAGATATGAGTCCAGCCACAGTTATGCCCAGGCTGTCTCCAATGCTGGCAGCAGCCATGGAGAACTCCCTGTGTCTGTCTTCAGTCTGTAGGAGAAAAGAGAAGACACTCTGAGGTAGATGCATGCTTACTGTGGCGTAAAAACAGCTCAACAGTGCACAGCTGCTTCTGTACTGATCTCCTGAATCTCCTAAAATAATCATTGTGACATTTGCAGAGTGTGTATGTATCTGTGAATAGATAAAAAAAAATGAAATGCAGCTTTGCACAGAGGTCGAAGAACAGAAAATATGGAATTATCCAGATTCCTAAAGTCAGAACTGTCTAGAATACTCCAGAGTCTAAACTATATGAATAGTTCTCTGAAGCTGTCCTTTACCTCCTTGCTGATGAAGTGGAAGGTGTTGACATATGCTGCTCCACCCAGGAGACCCTCATAGAGGATAAAAGCGAACACCAACCAAACAGTGGGCAGGAACAGGTAACGTACAGCTAACAGAAGAAACACAGCGTTCAGCGTCTGTGGAGAGGAGAGAGAAGCAGCTCTGAGAAACACAGCAGTGTCTGTAAAGTATACATTCACACACATTTAACAACCCCATATGCATGTACTATAGTTATCTGCATCACAAAGCAACACAAATTATTCAGTCACCTGAAAACAAACCATAAACTATGCAATGTTTGATGGAAAAAAATCATTTATTCAGCTCTCCTATTATTTCAGCCTGAGTGTCACTTTGTCCTAAACAGTTGTTGAGACACTCTGCAAAGCCACACCTCTCCTGGCTTCTTTCTTTTTCTACAGTCAGATTTTCTCCAAAAATCTTTCTTAGAGGTGCAGGCTTCTCTCTTATACAACATCATCAGCACGTTCTCTGTTTCACCTGGAAATGGGGCAGGGTCACTGTGTAAATAGTATGAACGTTTCCTTGTAAATATTACTAGATGAGGATCATTGTGTGGTTGTAATTTTTTGAGGACAGCTGCTGCGCCGTTTTGTTATTGGCTGCTCCTAACACTTCTATGCACTAATGCAGCTTCACCTACTGCCTAATGGACCAATTATGGGTTTGTGCACAACATTTTATATGCACTACTTACACACAGATTTGTGTGTACACACTTTGAGCACAGCAGCCACAAATACTGATGTTGGAATCTATTGTTTGTAGTGAGGAGCCAGTCAGAGAAAGTTGCAGATTATGCTCCTCTACCTTGTCAAAAAAAGGGAGCAGACATCCCTCTGATGCTGATTTGTATTTTATTCTCATTTCTCACCTGCAGAACACTGAGAATCCACACTCTCCTGATCTTCACACAGTGCAGAGAGGATCGAGAGAGCAGTACACCAAGCTGGTACAGAGTCTGATACCTGAGGATGCAAACAAGAAACAAGTAGAGCTGCACACCCCAAACAATCTGCATGAAGTCATTCATACTGAATACTCTCTGTAATGGATCACTGACCAGCGATACTGAGCTGCATGGGTCAGGAAAATATTGTGGAAGAACAGGAGTTCCATCTTACAGAGAGGGAAAAATATTCCTGGTTCAATATTCTCACAACATCACACAAAATCAGAGGCAAGTTTCACTAACAGCATGCAGTGAGTTGAGTGTGCTGCTAGAGGGCATCAGAGGACTCACCAAACCCTGGTTGATGAAATACTCGGTTAAGTAGACCACTCCCAGTGGAAGCACAAACCTCCACAAGCCCTGCTCACAGAAATCAAGTTCAGTAACAGTTTGGCTGAACAGTTTCAGATCAAACAAGTAAATGGTGTACTTACTCTGATAACAAACAGTCTCTCTCTGAAACTGAGAGGCCCAGTGGGTTGGTCTTCTGTTACATTCAAGAGGAAGAGAACATTATTTCCCAATAAGCAGCAAAACTTTAAAACAACAATTCATTCACATAAACTGTGAAGTTCCACAGCAGGAGATGAAGTCAGCAGCCTGATGTTCTCTGTCTTTGTTAAGTGTTAACAAACAGTTTGCAAAAAGAAAGTTGTGATAACGTGGTCAGAAATTACAAATCATTGAAACATTTCATTTCTGGGTACTAAATGATACGTATACACATAGCAGCCTCTCACTGAGGCCACTGTAAGGTAACATATACAAACTGTTGAGCAGCAATAGGAAGCAACTGCCAATACACTGAGTATCAGTATCAGTCACATGAGTAAGAACAGAGAGGAACATGTGATCCGTTTAGCTTAGCACGCAAATTTGTGTTCCAAAGGGTGGTCAGAAACTAAGACAGCTACTGCAGAGCCTGTGAGCGCTCGTATTTTACTCCGGCTACAATTTGGCCTTCTGGCACAGACGTACCGGAGCATTCAGGCCCTCACTGCCAGACTGCGAAAGTTTCTTCCCCCAAACGTCAGACTACTGACCACTCAGTGACTGGACTGACACACACACTTATCTGCACAATCTCATATACACAAACATGCACAACCAACTGTCGTTCTGTTCTGTCTGGTGCTGCAATGTTTTTTGCAGTTTTTGCACACTTGCACTGTATGTATGTATGTTGAAGCGCCTTGAGGTGACTTTTGTTGTGATTATATAAAGCGCCAAATCAATTCAATTCAAATAAATAAAATAAAATTGAATTGAATTGAATTAAAATATGTAGTCCTGTGTTGATTGTCTTTTATATGTCATGTCATATATGTCATTGACCATGATCCTGGAGGAACGCTGTCTCGCTTCACTGTGTACTGTAGCACTGAACATGGTTGAAAAGCCATTTGACTTGACCTCAGGTTTTCCTGTAACCGTTTCAAATTAAAAGCACTTTGGTGCTTCACTGGATAGAAACACTTAATTTCTTAACTGGGCTCTTATTCTGAAATATTATGAAAACAAAGTTTTTTATTTACTTGTTAAGAACCACCATACAGTAAGTGAGGAAGAGAGGAACATGCATAGTTTAAATGGAGGCAGTGAGAGTCAGGATGAAGCTGTGCACAGACGACTTTCTGCAAGTGAAACTAATGTTTGATGCCACGGCAGATGTGTCATTTGATATATGCAAAAACTCAGGTAACCTGCATGCACATGTGCGCTACACCTCTGCCAATGCAGTCACACTGTGGCTGTATCCCAATTCAGGGTCTGCAGCCTTAAAGGCCGCTTTTAAGGCCGATTACGTCACAGTGACGCGACGAAGGCTGTACCAATTCAAAGGCTGCTCGAAATGCGGCCCTCAAATGCGTCCTTCATTTCCCTGAATTTTAAGGATGTGGCGGTGTAGACTTCGTGGCCCAACATATCCCAGAATGCATAGTGCGGCGGTGGGTGTGGATAATTTTGCCAGAAAAAAAAAACGGCGGAAGAGGGGCGCCCGAAGAGTAAACTTTTAAAAGTAAGTACTGAATATTATGTCACTTATTTATGTGCAAATGTTTAATAACGAAGAACACTAAAACATTACTGTTGGCCACATGTCAGCAAACTTATGTGACATTAGTGACATTTGTACTAACTTGGTTTTAAAGCCTTTACTTTAAAATATACGCCGTTCAATAGCTGACCTTAATCCTACAGAGAATGTGATGATTTTATGGATATTTAACCTCCTAAGACCCGAACTTTTCCATGACATGCATTTTTCATTTCTCTTTGATATTTGGGCGTATTGAGGCCCGATGAATGAAAAACAAAGAATTACCAGATTTTTTTTAATCTTATTTTTGTTTTTAAGAAAAATAAGAGCTACATATGAGGATATTCGTTTAAAATTTTGATAGAACAGTAGCAGTATAATGTCCTCGTAAGTGGATATCAGGCCCTTGTAGAGCAAAATTGAGTATTTTGGTCTAAATATCCCAAAATGTGATGTCCACATATGTGGACGCCAGGTCCTAGGAGGTTAAAGTAAACACTGAGACAAATTGAGTAATACCAACATATTAAAACAACAATATTTGTCTCTTATATATAACACAGTTATATATACAGTGTCAAAGAAACCTGTCTTTGAGTGAAGATTTAAGGTGACAGCAAATACAAATAAATGCAGCTTGAATCTTTACTGAAGCTCAGTATTTGAAACAGAATTCTTTCACTGCTTTAATAACTAATAATGATTGAAATAATGACTTTAATGTTGTCCATATTATATTTACATTACCAAAGTAAGATGACTTTAGTCTCATGAACAACATTAGCTAATTGTTATTTACGAGCTAATCTTAAAATGACTGTTCAGTACAGAAGTGAAGCCCAATAATCATAATTTCACAGTCCTGTGGTCTCAGCCTCAGATACTTATCAAATCAAAGCTCATGTACAAACAAACAAAAAAACAAACAAACAAAAGATTTTCTCCTTCATTTCTGTCAAATAATGCTGTATGAAACGTTTCCAGCTGTTAGTGTCATGGTTGCTAGGCAACCTGGGCAGCGCCACGGAGGCTAGACCGTCCCAATTCACAAGCCTCGCACTTCCGGCCTTAGCGGTCTTTGAGTACGCGGCCCTTGTGGACCGTTAAGGCTGCAGACCCTGAATTGGGATACAGCCTTTGTGTAGGTCATATGCTGATTGGTTAAAAAGGAAACAGCATGTTCACCTTGAAGACAGAGGCATTAAGAAAAATCAAAGACCAAAAAAGTACACGAGAAAAACATGAACAATACTGCAGCAGACAGTTTTGAGGAAGTTTCACTTCCCCACTTCACCAGAGTCTCTTATGACTCTTCTGTGAAACAGAGGCTGAGCTAAAGAACCAACTGAAGGCCAAACATAACCCACCGTAGCCCACATTATTGGCTCTTTCAAGACACTGCACTTAGTGACAATAGGCAGCCACAACACATACCTGCCAAACTCATAGCTCCTATGGACTACCAGCACACATCCATCCATTCAAAAAAGGAAGAGAACTTTTAAGAAGTCTGTTGTTTATACTTTAAACAATAAAAATTAGCCCCGTTTTGCAATTTTAAAATTTGGGCTATAAACCTGCTGACTGACAGATTAATAACATTACTTCTACCTTCTTAGCTGAGGTAAATATAAACTACTGTTGTGCTTTAAATACCTTTTCACTGTTTTCCATCTGAGCGACTCACATCTTCCCCTAGGTGATGACCTCCTTTTATCAATTTCAATAAAGATGTAGAATAGTGCGTTTCCTCTCACCATGTCAAACAGAAACTGACATGTGTTGATGACCATCTGATTAGATAACAGCAAAGCAACGCTCTGGGATCTTTCAGGCGTGTCTATTGGGCAACAGTGTAAAGTCATCATTGTAAGAAAACGTGAGTCTCTGTGGACAAACTTCAAATGTAAATGATTTTATATCTTCATCATATTTGTTGCATCTGCCTTTTTGTGCAAATTATTGCTTAAAATGTTAAAATTCATGTATTCTTACGGAAAAACAAAACTGGCGTCATGGAGGACTCAAACACTTAAAGGAACTCATGTGTTCGTGTTCAGTTAGTAGATATATCAAACAATGAAACAGGGTTTGTCTTTACAGGATTTGGTCGCTGAACTTTATTTAAATTTCAGTTTATTGCTGATTTCATGCTACACCCTTCTAATGTGACATTTACCTGTGGTGGAGCTCTCGGGCTCCTCCTCGTCTGAACTGTCCAGAAGTTGCTGTCTGTCCTCAGAGACCAAAGCTGCATACTCAGTCTCCTTGGTCCTCCACTGAGGTAATGAAGGTGGACAAACCAGCAGGCAGAAATAGCTGGTAAAATTGTTGGGATGAAGAAGACGACAAATCATTTTGTAAGTTTCAGCTTCATTTATACGCAGTTTACAGGGAAAAAGTCTCAACAGGAAATACAAACTACATCCTGTCAATGTCTCATTTGACTGAAGTGAACTGGAGTCAACTGAACTTAATTAAAGTGACTATTTGGCCACCACTTCACCTCCACAGATGAAAGCATTGGGCTACCTACACCTTAGACCTACAGAAGCTTAATTCAAAATTGGACCCTTGTTAAGTCTCTGTTACGACCCGGCTCAAAAGCCGCAACATAAAAAAGGAGATGAATACCAGATTGTGGGTGAGAAGAGGTTTTAATCCTAAAATGCATAGCAGGTCGGCTAAAATGGCTGGCTAAAAAGCCTGCCTCAGATATGCCTTTATCAGCACCTGACTAGGTGAACACACTGAGGAGATTAGGGGCTGCAGAGGGACGTAACACCTCCTCCCTCAAAAGGGTTCCTCTAGGACCCCTACATTTATTAAAAGCCCCCCTGAAGCCTTCAGGTCCTTGAACCACAAACCTGAAATAAAAGTAAAAGCTAACAGAAGCACAGTGTTCACATTATAGTTGGCATCTTTAAGCATGGATGCCCCTGCATGAGGATTTGAAGTTGCCACACTGAACACACAAGAAGTAACATGTGACCAACACAAAGGAGCACGACAGTCACAAACCCAAAATGATTACTTGACCTGCTACAACACAAAACCAAAAGCAGCAACAAATACCCACAATCAAGTGATCTGTTGTTTCCACCACACAAATGGTCACATTCAAATGGCCTTATACCACAAGTTACTTTAATCCACAAGGTTCAGTAAAGCAAGCATACTAGTGACCAACCACAAAATGGAGAGCTATGGCCACACAATGATCACATCAAGGGTGGCTCAGCACCCCTCAGTGTTATTGCCATCACCTGGCCAACAACACTCACAAGTGATCCAGTAGCCATATTTCCCACAGCACTAAAGGTCACAGCACAAAACATTCACCTCATGAGGATGTCATTAGCATCCATCAACACTGACATATTAGATGCACACACGGTGTACATGCTATGACAACTTAAAAACAGCCTACCTGCCTAAGCCACAAGACCATAGTTAAAGAATGTCTTAATCCCCTGCCAAGTTTGGTGCCACTGATTCACTTTAAGCAACTCCCATCCAAAAATGCTAAAAACAAAATAAGATAATATGTCCACAAATAACAAAGCACAAACTAACTATGTGAGTGAGCGATGAGTCACAACACAAAAATACAGAGAATCCTTGTCCCTGCACACTTACCTTACCACCATAGTGAATGGGACGACCAGCATGATAAGCAGTGTAACCCGTGGTGAAAGGCCAGCTTGGATGAGGACTGAGTAAAGGAGGGCTCCAATAAGACCAGCAGCACCAGTGCCTGAGCCCCAGCCTTCCAGTACACTCCTGGAGCAGACAGAAAACCACCGTTAATGTTCCAGAGTAAAAATAAAAACATGGTTGGAAGACCATTCACAGCTTCTTAAACTCATTTCTGACCGGGACTTTATCTGCTGTGAGCCTAAGCTGTAAGCAGGATTACTGTGAGAAGGAAACTTGGAGTTACTGTGAAAAAGCTCTGTCATCGTGGAAACTGACATTTAAAGTCAAGCACCCAAACTACGTAACTCAGTGGAAAATGTCTGATATCAAGAATATCAGATTGATAACTCTTTCATAACTTTTCTTTTTGCAAACCTGTAGCAGTCCATCTGTTCTCTGTTAGGCATCAGCACAGCTGGTCACTGATGCCAGCTGATTTATGCTGCTGATGTCTTTTGAAGAAGGAATTATCTTACAGAGGCAATCAGTGGGCCCCAGGGCAGCTGTGGCTACAATGCAGCTTGCCATCACCAGTGTGTGAATGTGTGTGTGAATGGGCAGATGACTGAATGTAGTGTAAAGCGCTTTGGGGTCCATCAGGACTAAGTAAAGCGCTATACAAATGCAGGCCATTTACCATTTTTACCAAGATCATATAACTCTGTGGTGCAGACTGTCCAAGAAGTCTGGGAATTCTGGTGGTGTTTTTTATTAGTGTGTAACTTATTAATGAGCAGGTGTGTCTGTGTGCACAGCTTATGGAGACAGCACTCCAACCTCTGCTTGAGTCTGGCTCCATAAAACACTATGAAGCTCCAGAAACAAATGGGTGACATCAGGGAGAAAATGATGAATGGAAATTTGTGTAACATGTATGAAAAATAAACTCACTTTGCTTTTCTTGTTATCATCTGTATTTTATTTCAGTTTTTAGTTATTTTAGTTATAACTGTCAACAATCCCAACCCCTCTAAACTTTTGTTTTTATAAAACAACCAAAGCTCCTTACTCTCAACTTACATTTAAACTATTGTAAAATTACTTTCTGCAAACCTCCATTAATACTGCACACTTGGTATTGTTCATTTAATTCTGACACATAGAATTAGTTTTGTTTTGTTTGTTTTTTTCAATTTTTCTTTTTCCATAGCAGTTAATTCACTTGGACTTTGTTATATCAACTTAATGAATTATTATTTTATTTATAATTTTTATCTTTTCACAATTTTTACTAAGCAAGTGTAACAAAAAGTAATTTCCATTGAATGATTCTGGTTTCAAGCTATTCTTACTTCAGTCCTGGCAGAAACGGGATTCCACACAGCAAATAAAATACAAATAAAATTTTGTCTTTATGCAGGAATTCAAAGAATTCGACTGTGTAAACTCTGCCTTGTTCACAAACTTTACCCTACACTTTGGGCATCAACCCAAGTTCTGTCATCTGGACAAGCTCTGTTTGAATCTTTAATAAGAGAGCAGCAACTGAATTCAAAATTGGCAAAAAGAATGAGTGAAGAGTGTTTACCTGCTGAAATATACTGTTAGAGAGAGGAAGGACAACTCTCCCAGTCCTGAGCTGATACTGGCAAAGATCACTCCTGCAAACACAGCCACAGAGAACGTGATCAGAGAGAGCAAAGAGGAAGAATTTATTCTTTTGTTTGAAGAACAAACTTCAATAAAAAGAGCTCATTTACAGGACCTTTGTGGGCAGTCACAATGGTTACATTTTAGTTACTGGTGAACTGAATCGAATTTAGTTGCTCTTTACTGACTTATTTTATTCACATAGAGGTCTGCTTGATTCTAACAGTAATGTCTGAAATAGGGCTGTCTATTAAAAAAAAGAAACAATTTCCATCCACTGCTAATGGTATTTTGCTGCACAAGCCCTTTAGAGCCTATCAGGACATTTCTAGCAAGCAGGGGCCGTCTTTGCATCTGGTATCCAGTTCTTCCAGTAGATCTGTGGTGCCAGTATCACTACTGCTTTAAAGGTGGCAGCATTTAGTTTGGGGCTGGTACGTTTGGTGTCTGGAGGAGTGTATTTGATAGAAGCGTGAACTGGTACGATAAATGATTATTTATAGCAGCAGTAAAGCTCTATCAAGCTTCTGTGGAACAACCACAGATGCTCACAGTAGATAAGAAGAAATTAAACCGAAGCAAATAACTCAAAGTTTTATCTAATCCACCTTCTAAAAGCTCATCAGAGCCATATCAGACACCCTTAATGATAAAAGATCTGATCTGAATTATTAACAGGTTGCTTTACCGAGAATACTCATCCACACAGCTGAGGAGAAGGACACCAGGAGGAAACTCGTTGCTGCCATGATGGCACAGAACCACACTCGAATGCTGGGATAAAAGAACAGGAATTAACCAGGAAAGCTGGAAAGCACCATGACAGCGATGTTTTTATGCAGACAGCAAGAAGAACTCGGTCTGTTAACAACTGACTTCCTGACTATATCACACACAAAACATATAAAGTCCAATTTTTCTTTTCTTTTTCAGCTCTGATTAGTCAGCCGGGGCCACTGAAACCAGGCACAGCCATTAACCAAGTAGGTTTGTTTATTGCTCCAATTTCATATGTTTGGTCACTGCTAAGCTCTCATTCATAAAATTAACATCTTATATACATGAAAACATTAAAGCCAGACGAAAACAAATGGAGATCATTATTGCCAAAAGACATCACAGCAGCTTAGCAGCAGTACAAAAAGAGCGCCAAAGGTGGGATTGAGTGGAAATAATATGCAAATAAAACAAAGTTCTTGTTGTTTTCTTCTTCTTTCTCTTTTTTTAAACCAAACTCAAACCTCATGTTGCCAGTGGGGCTAAAATCCTGACACCTGATACAAACACACTACTGTAAAACAGGAAGGACGTCACAGTTTTTGTCATTTGCAAGTTTGTCAAAGAAACAACTATTTGTTTATTATCAGTGCAGTGAAATCAGATCGTACCAATAATGTGAGTGATGATTGTTAGTTACTGTAAAAACACAGCAAGTGGAAACAAGGAACAGCAATCAAAGTAATAATTACCCATAAGGCATTTTGTGGATCACAAAGGGAGCGAACAGTTTGATGAAGAGTGTTGGTAGGATGTCAGCTAACAGCACAGCCTGCCAAGAAAAATGTAACAACTGAACATCTGTGGACACAAATGATACAGCTTGTAGTTTCTGCCACACCATCCATCCTTATGCCCTCCTTCACTACCATCCATCAATCTCCTCTGAGGTCTTCCTCTTGTCCTCCTGTCTGGCTGCTCCATATCTAACATCTTTTGTCCTGCATTTTCAGTTTCTGTCCTCTGTACACGTTCAAACGCTGTGATATACTAATTTCTAATCATGCCCATCCTGGTCACTCCTAATGAAAAGCTTCAGCTCTACCTTTTGCCAGTGCCCACTGTTATCACACCATACATCATCACAGCTTTTACTACATTCCTAATTCCTCCTCTTATTCTTCTGTCACAAACCACCCTTTACAATCCTCTCCACTCCTCTCTGTTGTGAACTGCACATTATTTTGGATGACTGATTACAGGTATTTAAACTTATCTACCTTCTCCATTTCTACTGCTTGCATGTTCACCTTCTCTCTCTCTGACTGATGTTCAGTCCTCATCTCTCCCACGCTTACCTCCACCTGTCCACACTCTGTTCCACCTGCTCTCACTACAGATCATAACGTCATCTGCAAACATCATCGTCCACAGAGACTCCTGCCTGAACATCACAATCACAATCAAGAAGGGGCTCACAGTAAAGAGTGCGGATGCCACCCCCAGCTTAAACCCATCCGTCACTCCTACCACACACCTCACCACTGCTGCCTCATACATCTGTTTTAATGAAGCTGGGAAACAACCAGAAATAAAACTCAGCTTTTATTTTTGGGTTTTGTGGATTAAACTGAGAACACATGTTAGACCTTTTTCTTTTCCACACTTTCAAATGTACCAACAAACAGAAGGCATTATTTATGTGGAGCGTGCTACTAGAGTGATGGTGTTTGGCTGGTCCACCATAATGTAATGGCCATGACAACTAAATTATATAATACATAAATGTATGTGCTCAGTAATGTCTCTATAATGATAATAACATTTCATGAGTTTTTCATAACCTCCAGGAACCTGAAATATTTATGATCCGCTAAATACTGTTGACTACAAACATGAACATGTTTCCTAACTTACTATCTAAGATACAATCTACAGTATATCTGTTATTATACCAGATATTGGACTGTATTTACTGATTGAATGTGCTTCTGTTAATATGTACACATTAGCCTTATTAGTGTAGGAAGCTTTCCTGCTGTTATCCTTCTTTGGTTAAGTGTTATACTAGTTTCAGTACCTCATCAATCATGTGACGTTTGTCTTTTTTAAAATAAACATTTAAAAGGAAGTCACCGCTTCTAAACGAGAGCACAAACTGTGAACCAGTCAAAAGTTTATAACATTTGTCTCGACACTAAACACCCAGAACAAACGTTTTACTGCATCAGTGCAGTGAACCTTTATTTACCGCAGTAGAGACAGGGTTGCAGTCATAGATGCTACTGTTGCTACTGTTCCCAACTTGGAAGTCCACGTGCAGTGAGGCTGAAGTCTGGGAAACAATAATAGAAATATACAGCTGAGAAGTTCACTTAACCCTAAACATAGAACGACTTTGAAACGTGACCACTGCCAAACTACACTGCTCAAAAAATAAAGGGAACACTTGAGTCACACATCAGATCTCAATGAATGAGATTTTTAACTTGAGAATCTGAACTGGTAAAGTACATCATGCAGTTTATTGTGGAAAAATAAGATGTAACGATGGAAATGGAATCAGAGGAAACCAAAGTCATCCTCTGCCTGGAACATGATGAGTATATGAGCTCTGGCAGCGCTCCTCATCACATGACAGTCCTGCTGCAGGGTTAGAGCTGTGCACTCTGAATAGACTGCAGGTACCTTCTCTTACTATGAGCAGTGACATAGAAATAGTTGTTGTTACTCCTCCAGTGCACCTTATGCATCTTTCATTTGCACCTAAGCAGGTGAAATGCATTCACAGCAGTTTCTGTTTCCTGATTGGACAGATCAACATCTCTGAAGACTTTGTGCCAGAATCCAGTGATCAAGTATTCCTTTCATTTACTTGAGCAGTGCATATTTAAATACACATTTGTTCTCTTACAGACGCCGTTTCATTTCGTGACTCTTGTTTCTCGAGAATGTCATGTGCAGCGCTCAGCATCACCACGTAAGCAAAGTTGTTGCACAAACCGAGGAGCCTGTATAGATGTGGAAAGATAAAAACGAGATACGGAGATGCATCAAAAAATAACAACTTAATCAGCGGCTGCAAAATTTCTCTCAACATAAAACCCCCCAAAATATCGTGCACTCAGTACCGTGCACTTTCAAAACTTTTGCATTAGCAAGCATTTATCAGCTACTCATAGTTTAGTTTTTTGAATTCATTTAAGGCTACATTGTTTAAAATAATATTAAAACTTTTTCAACAAAGACCTTTTCACAGTCTTTGTGCTTTTCATGTCGTTAACCTTTGTTCTTTCAAGCTTCTTCAAAGTCTTCCTTTTCCAACCTGCCTTCCACCTTTTTCCTGTCCATCCTTCCAGTTTGCTTCCTCATTATTTTCTAGCTTTCATCTTCTTATAGCTTTGTGTATTTTCCCCTCCCTCCTTTGTTAATTGTTTGTTTTCTAGTAGCAGCTAAAGTGCCTTTTCATTTCACTACCTGCTATGCCACCTTGGGCTTTCCATCTGTGCTTCAGTTTACTTACTAATGTGAATTATCAGTGTGACAGAATTCAATGACAACTTTTCTTTTGTGACTTATTTGTGGCTTTTTGTTTTTACTGCAAGGTGATGGTTGAATGGCAATAACGTAAAGAGACAGACCGAGGGAGAGACATGCAGCAAATGCAAAACACAACGGAACTCAGGTCTCTGCAATGAGTACGCAGCGGAGCACGAGTACTCGGTCCCTGGCCTTTCCTCTGCCTTTCTGTCTCCATTTTCCCTTTGCTCCCTTTCTGTCGTACATGCTCGAGACCTTTATTTATATCTGTGTCGCTCTCGTGAACCTTGAGCCGTGAGTAGGTGAGTAAGAGACGTGACATACGACACTGTGCTTCAGATACAGTGATAGATCTGAAGCAAAGACTTGAATGTACAAGAGAGGCTACTGATTATTCTCCTGCTCAGTCCTGATTATCATCTTTGCTTTCCCAGTGCCGACTCAAGTCTGTCGTTTTTCCACATAAAGACCTGACTGCACACACAGTGAATAGCCAATCTTAATGTACCACCTTGAAGCAATTCCTGAAGTGCATGTGGTCTTAGGAAGGCTTGCTGGAGGAGCTAAAACTGCTTTAACCCCAAATACATAAAAGGGGCGGGGCCCACAGCTGGAAGATCCGATTAATGGTGAGAGGAAAACTACAAATAAGACCTAAAAACATTTCCTCATTTCTGCGTGTGAATAAACATAGCAATGACGTGTATCTATAGGTTCTTATCACATCCCATTAAAGTTTAGGGAGAAATGAGAGATGACGAAGCTGTGGACTTCACTTTCACAGTCAGCACTTCTTTTTATTCACATAAGAAGTACTTAGGAGCGAACAACGTCTTTTACTATAGATACGACACAACATGTATTTAGATGAAATAAGAGGGATCTTTCTTATTGGTGATCTGTTGAAAATATCGGGACACTCACCAAAATCCAATCCAGTTGCGGATTTGTACGCAACGACCTATAAATGAGAGGATAAAGCAAACGTTAAGGTCTCACGGAGCAATAATGCTGATAGTTACACGAGTCCGCCGCTGACACACTCACCGGTACCGTCAAGTCGCTGAAGAGGATCTGAGTTGACACTGGCTGGCTGCTCCATGTTTACAAACCAGTCCAAGCTAAATGAAAGAGAAACTGAGTTGGTCTCGAACCGCTGAAAAGCACACAGCTCTCATTCTAACAGGCTCTGAGCTCCCACCAACACTGGCAAGAAGCTGTCACTAAGAACGCCCCGTAACTGCTTTTACGGTCCTCAGCTCAGCAACTTTCACAAACCTCACCGACGAAGCACCAGAGACGGCGGTCCAACCTAAAACCTCCCCGCGGAAACAATATCAGCTCTGAACGTTCCTGATCCGCCTGAGACATTAAGTTTGCTCAAATTCAAATAATGTCAAGAACACAGTTGGATTTTTATTATAATATGTCAAACAGATCTTCGTGAGTGATGAAACGTTATTCCTATCAGCAGGTAGAAGCTGCAATCGGCTTGGGAAAAGTGATCATTATGTTTCTCCTTTTTTTATCTGGTAAAAAAGTCTTTACATCAAAAAATGCCTCCTTCAGAGATCGTAACAAATACAAAATCACAGTTCAGTAAACCAAAAAAAGACTTCTAAAAAGAGGACTGACTATAATATAGGTTCAATAACACATCATAAAGATACTTGCAAAACACTTTATTTTCAGAATCAGAATCAGAATACTTTATTGATCCCTGGGGGAAATTATTTTTTGTTACACTGCTCCATTATAAACAAACAATAACAAGACAGACAATACGCTAACTAAGAATAGTACTCTCTCTCTCTCTCTCTCTCTCTCTCTCTCTCTCTCTCTATATATATATATATATATATATATATATATATATATATATATATATATATATATATGTATATAGCTGAAAAAGAAACACGTGTAGCTGAGCAGTAAACAGTGTGTTAAGTGGATGCGTTGTACAGGGAGCCACAGGCAGGAAAGATTTCCTGTGTCGTTCAGTGGTGCTTTTCGGTAATCTCAGTCTCTCACTGAACGTGCTCCTGTGACTGACCAGCATGTCATGGAGTGGGTGGGAGGTGTTATCCAACATTGTCTTTATCTTGGACAACATCCGCCTCTCCGACACCACCTTGAGGGAGTCCAGCTCCATCCCCACAACATTACTGGCCTTACAGATTAGTTTATCGAGTCTGTTGGCATCTGCTACCCTCAGCCTGCTCCCCCAGCATGCAACAGCATAGAGGATCGCACTGGCCACAACAGACTTGTAGAAAATCCTGAGCATTTTCTGGCAGATGTCGAAGGATCTCAGTCGCCTCAAAAAATAGAGATGACTCTGGCCCTTCCTGTAAAGTGCTGTGGTGTTTTTAGCCCAGTCCAGTTTATTGTCAATGTGTACTCCAAGGTATTTATAGTCCTCCACAATGTCAACACTGACCCCCTGGATTGAAACAGGGGTCAAGTGTTTCCTGGTCTTCCTGAAGTCCACGATCAGTTCCTTGGTCTTTTCCACGTTGAGCTGCAGATGATTCTGCTCACACCACGTGACAAAGGAGTCGACCACAGCCCGGTACTCTGTTTCATCATCCCTGCTGATGCATCCAACCACCGCATATTTTATATTATAATATAAAATATATTAATGAACCCTGTTCACTACAGTCTGTTTAACAATATAAGTAAAGATATTATACATTAGCAAAACACAGAGAACAATTTTAGAATAACATCAATATGAGATCATTTCAGTGGAATAGGAGAAAGCAATCCCATAGTTGATCTGGTTTAACCTTTTATGCCTTACACTTTAACTCTATCATTACAATTTAAGTGGAAATTAAACACAGCAGTAGCAGGTAACTTTTCAAGCACACTGTGCCACACTAACAGGTCTGCAGTGCAGATAATGAAACAATAGAGGTGAAAACCTTGACACATTGCAAAAATGGTCAACCAAACTCTTCAACAATTTTTCCACTGTATGTGAAAAACACATGTACATTTTTTTAGGTGTGGTTTGAGATGTAAAGGGCGGGACTAATGATAGTCATCTCTCCAGCAGTGCATATAAAGCTGCACTTGTTCCCCCCTCACCACACAGAGGTACTGCTACACTGTTCTTCATCACGGCCATGGCTTTCTGCAAACTTCTGCTAACTGTGTTGGTACTGCTCCACAACAGTGGTGGTGAGAGAGAAAAATGCTGAACCTTAATTTCCCAACTCCAGAGCCCAGATTTCAGAGTGCAGCCTCGATAGACTGATGCTCTAATGTTTATCATCCATTCTGAGCAAAATAGCAAACATGGGATTTAATTTTCTTAGATGCCTCAAACTTACATCCAGCATTTTGTTTGTGTTTTTCAGGTCTACTGGGAAATGAAGTGAGGAGCTCCATCATTGGTGCAGAGGATGCCAGAAAGGAAAGTTGGCCATGGATGGTTCACCTCAACATGACATCTAATGATTCGAAAATGGTGAAATGGGGCTGCGGCGGCACCGTCGTTGCAAAGCAGTGGGTGCTGACTTCTGCACAGTGCTTGGCTAAGTAAGTCTGTGTGTGTTTGCAGAAACGTGTCTCATTATTTTTATGAACATCCTCCAGAGCAGTCATAACAAAAAAGCTTCACACTGCATGTGAGTATTTTGGGGGAATAATTACTCATAGGGACCTTCACTGTTGGCCAATAAAGACAAAATCATTTCAGGACACTTTCTGACAAGTGTCCTGAAATGGTCTGACAAGTTAGGTGAGTGGGCCTAACTTGTCAGACCTGGAGGCCTCAGTCAGTATTTAAATACACCATATGCACATTTCAGCATCTTAAGCTGTGTTTTTAGTGAGTAGCTGCATATTTACACACCCAGCAGACACCGCATCAAGTCCAAACTAATGTAATGTTTACTCCACTGCAGCTCCTTTTCTTTTAATTTCTGCCAACTATGAAAAAACAAAAAGCCCTTTAAACTGCTGAATGCACCAGTGTCCACAAAACCCATGTGTAGTGTTGTTTTGTTGAAGGCTTGGTCATTCCAAAATACATGAGACTTAATGTGTGTGTTTCTCTTGTCATGCAGTTATGATCATCATCGATCGTACGTTGTTATCGGCGCATATCAGCTGCAAAAGGCTGGCTCACCGTTACATGGGTATAGCCAATATTGTTCCATACCGAGACCTGGGCAACAGCAACTACGAAAATGACATTGCTCTGATCAAGCTGAAGAAACCGACTACATTTTCAAAAGATGTTGCACCAGTGGCTCTGCCTGACAAGGATGACACCTTTGGTCCATCATCTGAGTGTTGGATGACTGGCTGGGGGGAAGTGGGAAATGGTGGTAAGTTAAGCACAGAAAGTAGGCTTTAAAGTATACATGCTGTATCAAGGCAGGCTCACATTGTACTCCATTGTAATTATCCATACCGTCACCAATAAAACAGATGTTTATAACGTGCAAAGCACTTTACAAATAAGAAACATCACTGAGGAGCTAAATCATCGTCAGAAGTTTTATTAATTTGAAAAGTGATTTGAAAATGAAATTCCAAATGTTTATATTGAATAGAGTGTGTATAGAAAAAAAAGAATTATTTTATTTGGACTGAATTATTCGTTTTCATTGATAATGTTTCGTTTTTTTGTTTTTTGTTTGTTTTTCACTTGGTTTTTTCTTCTTCAGTTTCAGACTTTTGAGCCTGTTTTGTGTTGTGGGCGTGTACAAAAATGAGGGGCGGGGCACATACAAATGATTGACAGCTCCAGTTTTACCCCAGCAACAGAGAATATTGTTTTCTGATTGGCTGGGCTGAGCTGAGCTATAAACTGGAGAAGAATCGAAGACTCGACCTCAAATTCTAGACATCATTTTCAAATTTGAATCCCCCACTGTAATAGAGTGAATTGTTGCCCCCCAGTGGTAAAATACAGAAGTGCTTGTTACAGGGCTAGTTCTTGGTTGACCAACATAACAAAAAAAAGGTAGCTTGTGCATCGCTAAGAAAAACAACAAGTTTGTGTGTGATGTCCTGCTGTTCAATAAAGCACGTATCACGTCCTTCTGTCCTGATCTTTTCGAAGAGCCTAATCCAGAATATCACATCCACCTTAATACATCTATAATTTCAGTGTATATCAATATGGTCCATCACAGGCTCATCAGAAACCGTATGTCTTTATTGTTCGGCTAGTGCTGGCAACATTCATTGAAGGAGCGCCATCTTTAACCAAAGGGCTCATTTTTAACTTTTAACGAACACGACACAGGAGCTGTCAATCATTAGTTTATGCCCCGCCCTTTGATACATGCCCACAAGTCTGAAGCAGAAAAAAAAGACCTGAAATATGAAAAACGGGTTTGAAACAAAATTTTTTGATTTATAATAAAATAAAGAAATAGAAGCCAAACCCCCTGAAACTATAAAAACAAAAAAAGATTTGCTTGAAAAAATAATTCATTCAATATAATAGTTTTCATTTAGTGTTTGAAAGACATTTTTTAATTTGTTAAACACCAAAATGTAAAATTTCTATTTCAAATCACTTTTTCAAATAAAACCGATTTAGCTCCAAACCGTCACTTCCATACTTTTCCTGTGTTTCCATGCAGTACCACTGCCTGATCCAAAAACCCTTCAACAGCTGAGGATTTCCATCATGCCTCGGAGTACCTGTAACGAGACATATCCTCAGATAGCCCGTAATACACTTTGTGGTGCCAACAGGAAGGGAAGGGATGCCTGCAAAGTGAGTTTTATTTTATATGAGTTTTTTAAACTCTGTTTTTGCATTTAATTGAATAGATGATTATACCTTTGAAAACACTTGATTTATCACACATGAAGTACTTTAGTTTCACTCAACTGAAGTCACTTGACAGCTGTAGTTACTAGTTACTTTTTAGTGTATAATTGAATCTGCTGTGTTTTAAATGAGACCTAAACAGGAACAAAAAGGCCACACTAATCAGTGTTGTGTGTTTCATTTCCACAGGGAAACTATGGTGGTCCCCTGGTGTGTCGTAAAGGGGAGAAAATTGTGCAGGTGGGAATCATGAGTCATGGGAGTCCTGGCAGTTGTGGCCTCGCCAACCATCCTAGCGTCTATACTGAGGTTGCAAAGTAAATTCATAAATTCAAAGTAAACCTTCATAAATGATTACGTCGACTTGCCTGAGAAACCTTCAGCTTTCCTGTATTGCAAAGTCACTGCCTGTTAATGGAAGTTTACCCTGATTCAGTTGCCAGACTTCATTGCATTAAAGCATTACTTTTAGGTCCTTTTTGTAATTTGATGAATTCCTGTTCATGCTTTAATAAAAGACACTGATGACACCTGCACATCCATAGCAACACCTTCATCAGGTACAGAGTTTCATTACTTGTGTGCTAATGTTTTGGTCTAATTTGTGGCATTTTAATAAGTCTATACAGTAACTTCACCTCAACCAGTGAAACCAGCAAAAATTGTACTGACTTGACATGTAAATATATATATATGTATGTATTATTGTGTAAAGTCTTGACCAGGCCTTACTTTCTTCATATTTTGCTTCCAAGTAACCTAACTTTCTTGTCATTTTTTAAACTCTCTCGGCTTTCTGAAGATATTTTAAGGTTTTTCTTGAACACTGGCTTCTTTTTCACTCATTTTCAGTCCAGGCCTTATACCTGAACAGTTTTAGAGGCAAGTTTTGTTTGTTAAGCCGTCTGACACTGACCAATGATTCATTTCAAAAAGGCAACCAAACTAAAGTGACATGTATACTTTTGACCCTGCCTCTGGTAGCTCATTCCCCAGACTGTCCAGTTTTGTAGGTTTTGTTGTCGTAACAAAAACAGAAGTGTCCATAGTAGAAAGAAAAACACATTCATTTATTGTTTATTGCTTAATTACTTTGTGTAATATAAATGTGTGTCTATAAATATGTTTTTTATCAGTACGAAAAGCTGTAAAACTTATAAATATACAGTTAAAGGTGCAAACTGTATTCTTGTGCTTGTTTGTGGTGAGCAGCAGATCAAGCAAGGTAAGTATTATAAATGACTTCAAGTGCAAATTCAGACACTCACATTAGGCAGATTAGACAGACATATTTGTGTGTACACACTTTGAGCACAGCAGCCACAAATACTGATGTTGAAATCTATTGTTTGTAGTGAGGAGCCAGTCAGAGAAAGTTGCAGGTTATGCTCCTCTACCTTGTCAAAAAAAAGGGAGCAGACATCCCTCTGATGCTGATTTGTATTTTATTCTCATTTCTCACCTGCAGAACACTGAGAATCCACACTTTCCTGATCTTCACACAGTGCAGAGAGGATCGAGAGAGCAGTACACCAAGCTGGTACAGAGTCTGATACCTGAGGATGCAAACAAGAAACAAGTAAAGCTGCACACCCCAAACAATCTGCATGAAGTCATTCATACTGAATACTCTCTGTAATGGATCACTGACCAGCGATACTGAGCTGCATGGGTCAGGAAAATATTGTGGAAGAACAGGAGTTCCATCTTACAGAGAGGGAAAAATATTCCTGGTTCAATATTCTCACAACATCACACAAAATCAGAGGCAAGTTTCACTAACAGCATGCAGTGAGCTGAGTGTGCTGCTAGAGGGCATCAGAGGACTCACCAAACCCTGGTTGATGAAATACTCGGTTAAGTAGACCACTCCCAGTGGAAGCACAAACCTCCACAAGCCCTGCTCACAGAAATCAAGTTCAGTAACAGTTTGGCTGAACAGTTTCAGATCAAACAAGTAAATGGTGTACTTACTCTGATAACAAACAGTCTCTCTCTGAAACTGAGAGGCCCAGTGGGTTGGTCTTCTGTTACATTCAAGAGGAAGAGAACATTATTTCCCAATAAGCAGCAAAACTTTAAAACAACAATTCATTCACATAAACTGTGAAGTTCCACAGCAGGAGATGAAGTCAGCAGCCTGATGTTCTCTGTCTTTGTTAAGTGTTAACAAACACTGCAGTTTCTCCTCAGTTTGCAAAAAGAAAGCTGTGATAACGTGGTCAGAAATTACAAATCATTGAAACAACGGCTTGTACTTTATGCTGAATGAATTTCTGGGTACTAAATGATATGTATGCACATAGCAGCCTCTCACTGAGGCCACTGTAAAAGGTGACAACTATACAAACTTTTGAGGAGGAATAAGAACCAATTGCCAATACGCGGAGCATGACGTCCGAGCGGCATTGAGGAGAGTGAACACAAGGAAAGCGGCGGGGCCAGACGCCATCACCGGCCGTCTGCTGCGCTGCTGTGCTGACCAGCTAGCAGGTGTGTTGACTTACATCTTCAACGAGTCCCTGGCGAAGTCTGTGGTCCCCACATGCTTCAAAAGATCCACCATCATCCCTGTGCCCAAGAACAGCAAACCCTCATCCCTGAACGATTACCGGCCAGTTGCACTGACCTCGGTAGTAATGAAGGTGTTTGAGAGGCTGCTGAAGAACATCATCTCCTCCTCCATCCCAGACACCACAGATCCGCTGCAGTTCGCCTACAGATCCAACAGATCCACAGAGGATGCCATCGCCCACGTCCTACACACCACTCTCAGCCACGTGGACAAGAAACGGGGTAACTATGTGCGAATGCTGTTTGTTGATTACAGTTCAGCGTTTAACACAATAGTGCCCTGCAGACTGTTCACAAAGCTCAGGGATCTGGGACTCAACAGCCGTCTGTGTGAGTGGGTGTTGGACTTCCTCACTGGCAGAACTCAGGTGGTGAGGGTGGGCAGGTGCTTCTCCAACAGCATCACCATCAACACAGCATCACCATCAACACAGGAGCACCTCAGGGATGTGTCCTCTCGCCACTGCTCTACTCCCTCTACACTTCAGACTGTGTGGCCACCCATGGCTCCAACACCATTGTGAAGTTTGCTGACGACACAGTGGTGTTGGGTGCCATCTCCAACAACGATGAGGCGGCCTACATGGATGAAGTGAAGAATCTGGTATCATGGTGCCAGGACAATCACCTCCAGCTGAACGTCAGCAAGACCAAGGAGCTGGTGGTGGACTTCAGAAGGAGTCAGCACAGAGACTACAAGCCCATTATCATCAATGGAGCTCCAGTGGAGAGGGTGCAGTCCTTCAAGTATCTCGGTGTTCACATCTCCTCAGACCTGACATGGGCTGCCCACATTCAGGTCCAGACCAGAAAGGCTAGGCAGCGCCTGTATCACCTACGACAACTGAGGAAGTTCAGGGTCTCTCCAAAGATCCTCAGGATTTTCTATACAGGCGCTGTGGAGAGCATCCTCACACAGAACATGACATCGTGGTTTGGGAACAGCTGTGTGAAGGACCAAAAAGCTCTCCAGAGAGTGATTCGTACAGCAGAACGCTGCTGCAGGATTGCTCTCCCCCCGCTTCAGGACACCTACACCAGGAGATGCCGGACTAGAGCAGCGCAGATACTGAAGGACCCGTCCCATCCTGGCAACAAACTGTTGCAACTTCTGCAATCTGGTAGAAGGTTCCGCATCATCCGGGCAAGGACAGAGAGACTCAAGAGGAGCTTCTATCCCCAAGCCATCCGTGCCCTAAACACACACACCCGCCCTCTCACATCATCTATAATTGACTGAGTCAGGACTCTTCCAGACACTAAACCAAGGCACAATGTACATTTCAATTTTACATTTAATTTTAAATATGTTTATATTGTCTATCCTGTAAAATAGTCAGATGTCTATTCATATTAATGTACAGAATTCACCTGCTTGCTGCTACTACTGCACATTCACCCAGTGTATATACTATATGTCTGTATATATATATATAATGTTCTTCCTCTACCCCCCCCCCCAACTGAACTGAGTATTATTATCAGTCACATGAGCGACTCCGGCTACAATTTGGCCTCATCAGAATCAGAATCAGAATCAGAATACTTTATTAATCCATGGATAAATGTAAAGCTGCTAGAATGTGCCAGAGCAACGCACTGCTACTTTCTTCTGTCCTGAGGAAAAAGAAGATTTGGTATCAGCTTTCAATCACATGACAGAGCCAAGAAAGAATCTGAATGGTCAAAACTGTCAATTGTCAAACTATGTAGAGCCAGATTTACTAAAGAGGCCCAGCGTCAGCTGAGCAACCCAAAAGCCTGGACAGTGATTCCACATATGGTTTTATTGTGTATATATTTCCCTTTTAGAGCACAACATTATGAGAGGAGACAATTTAAATGAGTCACGCAGCCACGAGATACTTATGTTAGCAGATTGCATCAAATTTAACACTGAAATAATTCTGTCCTGATGAGGTCGTGACAGCTGCGAGATGCATCAGTTTATCTGGAACGAGAGAGGGAGATGTTATCATGACGAGTACGAGTGCAGCTCGAAGCCGGGAGAGTAGTGAGCGCGCAGTGTAGCTCCTCAGCAACTAAGCCTCATTATTAATACAGATATTTTATTGTAACAGTACTGAAGTGAATTTAGCGTGGAGCAGTGAAAAGACAGAGATACACATTAACATGTTATTGTCTTTTGTTCATCACACAGCTTACACCCACACACCCACAGTCACCTATAACTGAACACACACATCTAGACAAAAACAAAAAAAATGTCCAACTGTACCCTCATACACACAATAATAACATGGACCGAACCACCACTCACAACCACTAGCACTTTATATAACCACTGTAGAAATTAGCCACATATCTCACTAAACTGCACTGCTGTAAATTCTGTACAGACAATCATTCTGTATGATAACAATTATAGTTCTACAACTGTTTATAACTTGTATAGTTTCACATTACTGTATAGGTCCAGAGCAGGTCCACTGCCGGTTCAGATAGAGGTAGAGGAGGTGGAGGTGGTCAACAAGTACAAGTACTTTGGTCTGTGGGTGGACAACAAACTGGACTGGTCATGCAACACAGAGCACCTGTATAAAAAAGCCCAGAGCCGACTGTACTTCCTCAGGAGGCTGAGGTCTTTTAACATCTGCAGGAAGTTCCTGAGGATGTTTTATCAGTCGGTGGTTCCTGGAGTACTTTTCTATGCTGTGGTGTGCTGGGGGAGCAAAAAAGCAAAGAAGGACTCATCCAGGCTGGAAAAACTGATCAGGAAGGCTAGCTCTGTGGTCGGCATGAAGCTGGACACTCTGGTGACAGTGGCAGAGAAAAGAACACTAGAAAAATTGCTGGACATTAGGGGAAACAGGAGAACAAAGGAGGGGGGGGGGGGGGGCAACTAAGCTGTAGTGCCTCTTCACTGTGTAATACTTTTTGTTAATATCCAACAGTGAAATAGACTTCAATACTTGAAATGTGCCATTCCCTTGTATTATTATTCCTATTTATTCTATTTATCCCTTTTGTATACTCTTTATTTATATATGTCTCTGTATTTATATATGCGTATGGTATTCTGCTCATATTCTGTAACTTCTGTCAGTGCTGTGTTTTTGGAAACCGAATTTCTCGGAGGAACCCACCCGAGGGATTAATAAAGTTTTATCTAATCTAATCTAAAAGCTTGAATATTTATATCCTGTTCATATCCTGTACATAGCTTGTACACTCACTACAGCCTGTACATACTTATAGTTATAGCATATTCATAACATACCTTCATACCGTGTACATTGTAACATACCTATAATAGACCCATTTTTGTAATATATCTATATTATTGCCAAAGCACTTCTGGATGGATGCAAACTGCATTTCATTGCCTTGTACTCCTGAGATGTGCAATGACAATAAAGTTGAATTCTATTCTATTGCACATTGAATTCAGCTTCATACTTGCAAACTCTAAATAACCTCAGCACCGTCTCCCAGTTAACCCTGCTCTCTTAATAAGCTGTCAAATTATTCCAGGAAACAACAGTCTCAGCTTCCAAGACCCCAAATCAAAAAACTGTTAAAACCTGTCATAACACTGCATTTGTTTTGTTGGTGCATTACACGCTCCCTCATGGAAACAGTTCATTATCCACTTCTCTTAGCCCCGCTCAAGTTTGAACTGAATTGGCTACACAGTTGCTCAAAAATGAGCACATTAGAGTAAATTATCACACCCTTCACACACACTCTTCACTCTGCTGCCTTCTGGCAAAGACGTACTGGAGCATTTGGGCCCTCACTGCCAGACCGTGAAACTGTTTCTTCCCCCAAACGACTACTGAACACTCACACTGGACTGACACACACACACACACACACACACACACACACACACACACACACACACACACACACAATCTCATACACACAAGTACGCACACCTTAATGCATCAAGCTACATTTTGCACAAAGCTCAGAGTTTTTTGCGCAACCAGCTGTCACTGATGCACATTTCTATTGGACTGTTGTGTCTGTATCGTTCTGTTCTGTCTGGTGCTGCAATGTTTTTTGCAGTTTTTGTATACTTGCACTTTATGTAGTCCTGTGTTGATTGTCTGTTACATGTTATATATGTAGCACCATGGTCCTGGAGGAACGTTGTCTCGCTTATTCTTTTTATAGGAATCTGTTGTGGAAAACACAGACACCTTTTATTTACATGTTAAGAACTACCATGCAGTAAGTGAGGGAGAGAGGAACATGCATAGTTTAAATGGAGGCAGTAAGAGAGTGAGGATGAAGCTGCACAGATGACTTTCTGCAAGTGAAACTAATGTTTGATCGTGTAGTCAGTTATAGCTGATTAATATATGTACAATGTCAAAGAGGTCTGTTGTTGTTTAGACTTCAAATAAAATAATAAAATAATAAAGTGAGCCCTGTTGTGCAATTTGCAATTTTAAAATTTGGGCTATAATCCTGCTGACTGACAGATTAATAACATTACTTCTACCTTCTTAGCTGAGGTAAATATAAACTACTGTTGTGCTTTAAATACCTTTTCACTGTTTTCCATCTGAGCGACTCACATCTTCCCCTAGGTGATGACCTCCTTTTATCAATTTCAGTAAAGATGTAGAATAGTGCGTTTCCTCTCACCATGTCAAACAGAAACTGACACGTGTTGATGACCATCTGATTAGATAACAGCAAAGCAACGCTCTGGGATCTTTCAGGCGTGTCTATTGGGCAACAGTGTAAAGTCATCATTGTAAGAAAACGTGAGTCTCTGTGGACAAACTTCAAATGTAAATGATTTTATATCTTCATCATATTTGTTGCATCTGCCTTTTTGTGCAAATTATTGCTTAAAATGTTAAAATTCCTGTATTCTTACGGAAAAACAAAACTGGCGTCATGGAGGACTCAAACACTTACAGGAACTCATGTGTTTGTGTTCAGTTAGTAGATATATCAAACAATGAAACAGGGTTTGTCTTTACAGGATTTGGTCGCTGAACTTTATTTAAATTTCAGTTTATTGCTGATTTCATGCTACACCCTTCTAATGTGACATTTACCTGTGGTGGAGCTCTCGGGCTCCTCCTCGTCTGAACTGTCCAGAAGTTGCTGTCTGTCCTCAGAGACCAAAGCTGCATACTCAGTCTCCTTGGTCCTCCACTGAGGTAATGAAGTTGGACAAACCAGCAGGCAGAAATAGCTGGTAAAATTGTTGGGATGAAGAAGACGACAAATCATTTTGTAAGTTTCAGCTTCATTTATACGCAGTTTACAGGGAAAAAGTCTCAACAGGAAATACAAACTACATCCTGTCAATGTCTCATTTGACTGAAGTGAACTGGAGTCAACTGAACTTAATTAAAGTGACTATTTGGCCACCACTTCACCTCCACAGATGAAAGCATTGGGCTACCTACACCTTAGACCTACAGAAGCTTAATTCAAAATTGGACCCTTGTTAAGTCTCACTGTGGCATGCAAAACTCTAAAAATGATGAATGGACTAACTGTCTGAGCTTGGAGGCCAGCTTGGATGAGGACTGAGTAAAGGAGGGCTCCAATAAGACCAGCAGCACCAGTGCCTGAGCCCCAGCCTTCCAGTACACTCCTGGAGCAGACAGAAAACCACCGTTAATGTTCCAGAGTAAAAATAAAAACACAGTTGGAAGACCATTCACAGCTTCTTAAACTCATTTCTGACTGGGACTTTATCTGCTGTGAGCCTAAGCTGTAAGCAGGATTACTGTTAGAAGGAAATTTGGCTGATTTTCTTGAAGGTACTATTAAAAAGCTCTGGCACAGCTGGCTGCCGGCAGAGCCCGCGGGCACGCCACTGCAACCCCCTCTGGCCTCTGCTCCGTAGCTGCTGGGTGACCTCTTGTTTGGGGCTCTACTCAGCTCTTCCCAGGAGGGTGGCACGGTTCCCCTCCCCCTTTGGTGGTCCTCCTCGGGTCCTTGTACTCTGGGGCCTCTGGATATCTGGGGCCTGGATCTCTTCAATACCTGCTTCATACCCTGGTGGACGGGGCTATGGCTCCCCACACTCCCTAGCAGATCATTACATGGAGAAACCTTTGGAATACAAGCATGCTGATCCACACAGGTATGCACACAGGTGTACACACGGGTATTCACAGGCGCGGACTACAGCTTTCTTGGCTGCTGCCTCAAAGCACATTGTGCGCTGTCTATCTTGCGTGCTGCACAATATCGTTTAATATTTATTGGTGGATTAGTATCTACTGTTATCTACTGCTAGCTAGTTTATTGTGATGGTGCTGTTTTTTATTATGTTGCTCTTTTTTTGTTTGCTTTCTCTTCTGTTTTTTTTTCTCCATACAGGTGACCCAGGTGTTTTGTTTGTTTTTCTTTCTTTCTTCCCCCCCCTTTCTCACCGTCTCTTCTCCCCTTTTGTTTTCTCTCTCTCCCTCTCTTTCTTTCATTCTTTCTCCCTGTCCTATCCCCCAGTCATGTCTGTCACGTTTGTAGCAACCGAAAATAAAATAAATTCATAATTATAATAAAGGTCAATCAAATGGACCAATATGGCAAGGCCATGATGATCCACTTGGTAAAATAAATCCGCTTGGCATCTTTCTTGGCCTCAAGACAACAATTCTGATGGCTGAAGATCCAAACGGGACAAAAGAAAAAAAAAAAAAAAACCTGATTGAAATAATGGGCTGAAACTGGATCGTTGTGGTCGGTTGCAATTACAACCGAATGCTTTCCGCAGAAAAAAAAGGAAAAAAAAAGAAAAAAAGCTCTGTCACTGTGGATCTTGATATTTAGAGTCAAGCGCCCAAACGACCTAACTTAATGGAAAACGTCTGATATCAAGAATATCAGATTGATAACTCCATAACTTTTTTTTGCAACCCTGTAGCAGTCCATCTGTTCTCTGCTAGGCGTCATCACAGCCAGTTACTGAGGCCAGCTAAATTTGTGCTGCTGATGTCTTTAAATTATCTGAAAGGTCATATAACCTACTCTGTGGTGGAGAAAAATCTGCTGGTTTGTGTTTTTTGGTTTTTTTTAGTGTGTAATTTATTAATGAGCAGGTGTGTGTGTCTGTGTGCACAACTCATGGAGACAGCACTCCAACCTCTGCTTGCTTCTGGCTCTATAAAACACTATGATGCTCCAGAAACAAATGGGTGACATCAGGGAGAAAATGATGAATGGAAATTTGTGTAAAATTCATGCAAATTTTTTCATCATGCAGGAACTTAAAGATTGTGAAGAAAGTAGAATTTCAAAAGTGCAAACTTTACCCTATACTTTGTCACAGACCCAAGTCATTTAATCTGGACAAGCTGTGTTTGAATCTTCAATAAGAGAGCAGCAACTGAATCAGAATCGTGTTTATTGCCCATGTATATGTGCAAACACATACAAGAAATTTGGTTCCGGTAGATGGTGACTCCCAAGCACTGCAATGTAAATCACAACAATATGTAAACAACACAATAGACACACAAATTCAAAATTGGCAAAAAGAATGAGTGTTTACCTGCTGAAAAATACTGTTAGAGAGAGGAAGGACAACTCTCCCAGTCCTGAGCTGATACTGGCAAAGATCACTCCTGCAAACACAGCCACAGAGAACGTGATCAGAGAGAGCAAAGAGGAAGAATTTATTCTTTTGTTTGAAGAACAAACTTCAATAAAAAGAGCTCATTTACAGGACCTTTGTGGGCAGTCACAATGGTTACATTTTAGTTACTGGTGAACTGAATCGAATTTAGTTGCTCTTTACTGACTTACTTTTATTCACATAGAGGTCTGCTTGATTCTAACAGTAATGTCTGAAATAGCGTTGGCTATTAAAATACAGCATTTCTAATGCTACTGCGAATGATATTTTGACACAGTCCACAGAAAACACTGAACTCTCTCAGTTGCAGAGAGTGAGCACAGATCTAAATTACTATTTGTGCAAGCATTCACCTTTACCTACTGATACAAATATCAATGCTTAATTCGCCCCTCTTTGTGATGTAAAATATCATTTCCAGACTCACCTCTCCACTGTGTTATAAAATATTTCACTAGCTGGGCCCTTTACAGCCTATCAGGACATTTCTAGCAAGCAGGGGCCATCTTTGCATCTGGTATCCAGTTCTTCCAGTAGATCTGTGGTGCCAGTATCACTACTGCTTTAAATTAAATGTAAAATGCCAGTTTGGCCCCATATCAGCAAAAAGTCCACTAATCTTTAAAGGTTTACATGCATACACAGCCAGCAGGATTACTATAAAAACACTAGTACTAGTATCTACGGTGGCAGCCTTTAGTTTGGGGCTGGTATGTTTGGTGCCTTGGATCACCTGCTGCATCACCTTTAGACTCAGCATTTCCTGAAAGCACTCCCTCATCCACTCTTTCACTGGTACTTTTCCAAACGACAAAATGTTGGTCATCTTCAATTTGTGATTCCAGCAGAGTACTTTGTGGAGTCATTCCAAGTTAAATACAAACTAGTACACAGAAAAAGAGCAGGACAAACAGGGTCATTAAAATGGCTCCATAGCTCATCATGGGACATGCCGAAAATTCATCGAAGCATTATCGCTGTCCCGTAACCGACTGCTGATTCATATTAAACTGCCTACTTCTCATAAATTCTTTGATATGTGTATTTGACAGAAGCGTGAACTGGTACGATAAATGATTATTTATATCAGCAGTAAAGCTCTATCAAGCTTCTGTGGAACAACCACAGATGCTCACAGTAGATAAGAAGAAATTAAACCGAAGCAAATAACTCAAAGTTTTATCTAATCCACCTTCTAAAAGCTCATCAGAGCCATATCAGACACCCTTAATGATAAAAGATCTGATCTGAATTATTAACAGGTTGCTTTACCGAGAATACTCATCCACACAGCTGAGGAGAAGGACACCAGGAGGAAACTCGTTGCTGCCATGATGGCACAGAACCACACTCGAATGCTGGGAAAACATCTTATATACATGAAAACATTAAAGCCAGACGAAAACAAATGGAGATCATTATTGCCAAAAGACATCACAGCAGCTTAGCAGCAGTACAAAAAGAGCGCCAAAGGTGGGATTGAGTGGAAATAATATGCAAATAAAACAAAGTTCTTGTTGTTTTCTTCTTCTTTCTCTTTTTTTAAACCAAACTCAAACCTCATGTTGCCAGTGGGGCTAAAATCCTGACACCTGATACAAACACACTACTGTAAAACAGGAAGGACGTCACAGTTTTTGTCATTTGCAAGTTTGTCAAAGAAACAACTATTTGTTTATTATCAGTGCAGTGAAATCAGATCGTACCAATAATGTGAGTGATGGTCAAAGGAGCTTGCAAAGAAAAGCGTCTGGACTTCTTTAAGTTGCTTGAAGACGTTTCACCTCTCATCCGAGAAGCTTCTTCAGTTCTAAGGTCAAATGGTGGAGAGTCCCAGATATAAACCTAGTGGGAGTGACCCCCCACAGAGGGACAAAAGGACCCCCTGATGATCCTCTAATCGCCTGAGCCAAGGTGGGAAACTGGGCGTGGGTCCCAATCAGCCAGAGTTTCGGGTGTGTTCATTGTGAAACCTGGCCCCACCTTATCATGCGAATTCCTGAGGTCAGATGGCCCAGGATGTCTTCAAGCAACTTAAAGAAGTCCAGACGCTTTTCTTTGCAAGCTCCTTTGACTACGATGACCTGGATGACTGAGAACCTTCACAGACACAATGTGAGTGATGATTGTTAGTTACTGTAAAAACACAGCAAGTGGAAACAAAGAACGGCAATCAAAGTAATAATTACCCATAAGGCATTTTGTGGATCACAAAGGGAGCGAACAGTTTGATGAAGAGTGTTGGTAGGATGTCAGCTAACAGCACAGCCTGCCAAGAAAAATGTAACAACTGAACATCTGTGGACACAAATGATACAGCTTGTAGTTTCTGCCACACCATCCATCCTTATGCCCTCCTTCACTACCATCCATCAATCTCCTCTGAGGTCTTCCTCTTTCCTCTTTTCCACTCATAAAAGCTGAGAAGTTCACTTAACCCTAAACATAGAACGACTTTGAAACGTGACCACTGCCAAACTACACTGCTCAAAAAATAAAGGGAACACTTGAGTCACACATCAGATCTCAATGAATGAGATTTTTAACTTGAGAATCTGAACTGGTAAAGTACATCATGCAGTTTATTGTGGAAAAATAAGATGTAACGATGGAAATGGAATCAGAGGAAACCAAAGTCATCCTCTGCCTGGAACATGATGAGTATATGAGCTCTGGCAGCGCTCCTCATCACATGACAGTCCTGCTGCAGGGTTAGAGCTGTGCACTCTGAATAGACTGCAGGTACCTTCTCTTACTATGAGCAGTGACATAGAAATAGTTGTTGTTACTCCTCCAGTGCACCTTATGCATCTTTCATTTGCACCTAAGCAGGTGAAATGCATTCACAGCAGTTTCTGTTTCCTGATTGGACAGATCAACATCTCTGAAGACTTTGTGCCAGAATCCAGTGATCAAGTATTCCTTTCATTTACTTGAGCAGTGCATATTTAAATACACATTTGTTCTCTTACAGACGCCGTTTCATTTCGTGACTCTTGTTTCTCGAGAATGTCATGTGCGGCGCTCAGCATCACCACGTAAGCAAAGTTGTTGCACAAACCGAGGAGCCTGTATAGATGTGGAAAGATAAAAACGAGATACGGAGATGCATCAAAAAATAACAACTTAATCAGCGGCTGCAAAATCCCCCCCTCAAATTTTTTTTTTTAAATAAATAAATAAATCGTGCACTCATTACCTTTCAAACCTTTTTGCATTACCAAGCATTTATCAGCTACTCACATTCACTCACATGAATAAGACTTTCACAGTCTTTGTGCTTTTCATGTCGTTAACCTTTGTTTTCAAGCTTCTTAAAAGTCTTTCTTTTCCATCTTCCTCCTGTCTATCCTTTCAGTTTAGTTCCTCATTATTTTCTAGCTTTGTGTATTTTTCCCTCCCTCCTTTGTTCTTTGCTTGTTTTCCAGTAGCAGCTAAAGTGCCTTTTCATTTCACTACCTGCTATGCCACCTTGGGCTTTCCATCTGTGCTTCAGTTTACTTACTAACGTGACAGAATTCAATGACAACTTTTCTTTTGTGACTTATTTGTGGCTTTTTGTTATTCCTAGAAGGTTGAATGGCAATAAAGTAAAGCGAGAGATTGAGGGATATGCAGCAAATGGCAAACACAACAGAACTTAGGTCTCTGCAATGAGTACACAGGTCTCAATAGTTGGAGCACGAGTACTCGGTCCCTGGCCTTTCCTCTGCCTTTCTGTCTCCATTTTCCCTTCGCTCCCTTTCAGTCGTACATGCTCGAGACCTTTACTTAGACTTTCTTGCACAGTGAAATTGGGTAGCTGGACCACAAAGGTGCAAAGGTAAGAAGAGAAAACAATATACAACAAGGGGAAAACAAATAAATAATTAAAATAAAATAAAAAGCATATATGGATACATATATGTGAGTGAAACTATATACATGGAGTATGCGTAAGAACCATTGAAACAGAAACATTGTGGGTCTGTATACAAGAGCAGTTATATAGTATAATAAATAAATAAGGGTGGAAGGGCTAAGGTCATTTAGGGTGGAGATGGAAATTCTACTGAGACCACACCTTTTATGCCTTACACTTTAACTCCACCACCCCCCACTTTTAGATAATTTAAGTGGAAATTAAACACAGCAGTAGCAGGTAACTTTTCAAGCACAATGTGTCACACTAACAGGTCTGCAGTGCAGATAAATCAAATAAAAGAGTTAAACTCTTTCATCAAAGATGGCATTCGATTGTTCAAAATATATATTTTTGGCACGTTGCCAGAATATTCAACCAAAGTCTTCAATTATTTTTCCACTGCATGTTAAAATCGCATGTACATTTTTTTAGGTGTGGTTTGAGATGTAAAGGGCGGGACTAATGATAGTCATCTCTCCAGCAGTGCATATAAAGCTGCACTTGTTCCCCCCTCACCACACAGAGGTACTGCTACACTGTTCTTCATCACGGCCATGGCTTTCTGCAAACTTCTGCTAACTGTGTTGGTACTGCTCCACAACAGTGGTGGTGAGAGAGAAAAATGCTGAACCTTAATTTCCCAACTCCAGAGCCCAGATTTCAGAGTGCAGCCTCGATAGACTGATGCTCTAATGTTTATCATCCATTCTGAGCAAAATAGCAAACAGCTCTTACTTTGATGGGATTTAATTTTCTTAGATGCCTCAAACTTACATCCAGCATTTTGTTTGTGTTTTTCAGGTCTACTGGGAAATGAAGTGAGGAGCTCCATCATTGGTGCAGAGGATGCCAAAAAGGAAAGTTGGCCATGGATGGTTCACCTCAACATGACATATAAAGATTCGAAATTGGTGAAATGGGGCTGCGGCGGCACCGTCGTTGCAAAGCAGTGGGTGCTGACATCTGCACAGTGCGTGGCTAAGTAAGTCTGTGTGTGTTTGCAGAAACGTGTCTCATTATTTTTATGAACATCCTCCAGAGCAGTCATAACAAAAAAGCTTCACACTGCATGTGAGTATTTTGGGGGAATAATTACTCATAGGGACCTTCACTGTTGGCCAATAAAGACAAAATCATTTCAGGACACTTTCTGACAAGTGTCCTGAAATGGTCTGACAAGTTAGGTGAGTGGGCCTAACTTGTCAGACCTGGAGGCCTCAGTCAGTATTTAAATACACCATATGCACATTTCAGCATCTTAAGCTGTGTTTTTAGTGAGTAGCTGCATATTTACACACCCAGCAGACACCGCATCAAGTCCAAACTAATGTAATGTTTACTCCACTGCAGCTCCTTTTCTTTTAGTTCCTGCCAACTATGAAAAAACAAAAAGCCCTTTAAACTGCTGAATGCACCAGTGTCCACAAAACCCATGTGTAGTGTTGTTTTGTTGAAGGCTTGGTCATTCCAAAATACATGAGACTTAATGTGTGTGTTTCTCTTGTCATGCAGTTATGATCATCATCGATCGTTCGTTGTTGTCGGCGCATATCAGCTACAAAAGGCGGCTCACCGTTACATGGGTATAGCCAATATTGTTCCATACCGAGACCTGGGCAACAGCAACTACGAAAATGACATTGCTCTGATCAAGCTGAAGAAACCGATTACATTTTCAAAAGATGTTGCACCAGTGGCTCTGCCTGACAAGGATGACACCTTTGGTCCATCATCTGAGTGCTGGATCACTGGCTGGGGGGAAGTGGGAAATGGTGGTAAGTTAAGCACAGAAAGTAGGCTTTAAAATGTTCACGCTGTAAAAGGCAGGCTCACAGATCCATTGTAAATTGCCATACTGTCACCAGTAAACTGTATTTAATTGTGTATAAACATAGCCTACGTCCATACTTTGCATAGTAAGGTACTTCACAGATAAGAAACATCACCTTTCTGTCACTTCCATACTTTTCCTGTGTGTCCACAGTTCCACTGAAAGCTCCAGAAACACTTCAGGAGCTCAAGATTTCCATCATCTCTCAGAGTACCTGTAAGGAGAGGCTTCCTCAGATAGCCTCTAATACACTATGCACAAATGACAGCAAGGGAAGGGGTGCCTGCAAAGTGAGTTTTTCCCTTTTTTTTAGTCTTTTGCATTTAATCAAATGGATTATTACCACTTTGAAATAAACAAACACTTTTTGATTTATCACACATGAAGTACTTTACTTTCACTCAGCTGAATTGACAGAAACTAGTAGTTACTCGTTACTTTGGAGTTTATTGTTGAATCTAAGTCTAAGTTGTGTGTTTTGCTTCCACAGGGAGACTATGGTGGTCCACTGGTGTGCCGTAAAGGGAGGAAATTAGTTCAGGTGGGAGTCATGAGTTCTGGTGGTTGTGGCCCCAAGGACGGCCCTGGCGTCTGTACTGAGGTTGCAAAGTATCTGACCTTCATAAACGACTACATCCACCGTCCTGGGAAAGCTCCAGCTGAGATATGAACTCCTCAGAAACCGACACTGCCCGCTGTACTCATCTCATAAGCTGTCTTACTTTTAGCTTCTTTCCTGTAAAGCACTGTCACTCCATGGTAATGGTAGCTGACTGTGGCTCAGTTAACAGATTTCTTTGCATTAAAGCTTTAAAGCATCACTTTAGTGTCTCTTTGTGATTTGAAGAATTCCTGTTCACATGTTTCAAAAAAGGCACTGATGACACCCCCACGTCCATAGCAACGCCTTCCTTGGATACATAGTTATATGTGTGCAAATTTTTCAATCTGATTTTTAGCATTTTTACAAGTCTATATTATATACTGGGCCGGTTCTAGACAGGCATACATAAGGGGGCAGAGAGAAATGTAAAGACAAGACAACACTCTTTGCAGTCGTCTTTTCTTGCATCATTTCTCCTTGTGTCCTTTCAACTCCTCCTTCTCCGTCACCTCATCCACTCGATTCATTTCTGTGTTGTAACTACTCTGCAGTGACTAAATGTCATAACAACAGTTTGTTAATTGGATAAAATCAACTGTTATCTTTTCTTTCTTTCTTCTACTTTAGTAAATGTCCAGGTGAACAAAGGTGCTCCCTCTTCAGGAGACAAAGTGTACATATCACTTATCTTTGACAGCTTGCAGATGGTATAAAACTTTCTTTTTACAATGACAGACTTTTACCGCTTTGTTCTCACTTTTATTTATTTTGTTTTATTAAATACCTTTTAACTTTTCAGAATTTACACTCATACCCAACCCATAATAGCCACACAGTGCACTTTGCAAATCCAACCAGCAGACTTGGGTCTGCATGTTTGACACCCCTTAAATATTACATCATAGAAAGTCTCATTTTTGACACATTTGAAAGAGAGTCTTTCCAAATTTCGTTCACAATTTGACCACCTTGATTTGACCACTAGATGGCACTCTGCGCTCAAAAATATTTATAGTGTATATCCAACAACAGGAACAGAATAAACTGATGCGGTCAGAGGCACGTCATTCTTTTGACTAATTCTCATATTAACATGTAAAAAATAAAATAAAATACAGTATTCAGTATGGAACGATAACTAAAACAGATGTGTTCAATATTAATTTTGTGTTATTTATAACACAAAAGGTGTGTAGTCTAAGGAGCTTGAAAAGAAAAGCGTCTGGGCTTCTTTAGGTTGCTTGAAGTTGGTTCACCTCTCATCTGAGAAGCTTCAGTTCTAAGGTCAAATGGTGGAGAGTCCCAGATTTAAACCCCGTGGGAGTTTCCCCCCCAAAGAGAAACAAAAGGACCCCCTGATGATCCTCTACCTAATCACATGAGCCAACGTTTGAAAACGGGTGTGGGTCCCAATCAGCCAGGGTTTCGGGTGAGCTCACTGTGAAACCTGGCCCCACCCTATCATGTGATTTCCTGAGGTCAGATGGCCCAGGATGTGAGTGGGCGTTAAGGCGTCTGGGAAGGGATCTCAAAACTGGATTATAGATGACAGACAGTTGGTGTCATAAACCACCGCCTCTGTTCAAAGATGGTCGCTCACAGTGGACGTAAATGGCTTCTTTCACTCCTCTTTCAAACCATCTGTCCTCTCTGTCCAAAATGTGAACATTGGCATCCTCGAAAGAGTCCTTTGTCCTTTAGATGCAGATGGACAGCTGAGTCTTGTCCTGTGGAGGTGGCTCTTCTGTGTTGTGCCATGCGCTTGTGAAGTGGCTGTTTGGTCTCTCCGATGTAGAGGTCTGGGCATTCCTCGCTGCACTGTACAGCGTACACCACATTGTTAAGTCTGTGTTTAGGAGTTTTGTCTTTCGGGTGAACCAGTTTTTGTCTGAGCGTGTTGCTGGGTCTGAAATGCACCGGGATGTCATGCTTGGAGAAAACTCTCCTGAGTTTCTCTGATACACCGGCTACATAGGGGATGACAATGTTGTTGCGTCTGTCTTTCTTATCCTCCCTCGCTGGTGTCTGATCTTCTTTTCTGTGCATCTTTGCTGACTTTATGAACGCTCAATTAGGATAACCGCATGTTTTAAGTGCTTCCTTTACATGTGTGTGTTCCTTCTTTTTTCCTTCAGGCTTAGAGGGAACATGTTCTGCCCGGTGGTGTTGATTACCCCAAGTTTGTGTTCCAGAGGGTGATGGGAGTCAAAAAGGAGGTACTATTTGTGGGGAAACTCCCACTGGGTTTAAATCTGGGACTCTCCACCATTTGACCTTAGAACTGAAGAAGCTTCTCAGATGAGAGGTGAAACGTCTTCAAGCAACTCAAAGTCCAGACGCTTTTCTTTCCAAGCTCCTTAGACCCCGCATGCTACAAACTTTACCCGAGTCATTTAGACAGCCGTTAGCACATGATTCTCCTTATGGGGACCTGATATGTTTAATATGCTGCTGAGAATATAGCCCAGAAGAAGCGTATAGTATAGCTTTTATTTTGGAAAGAGCCATTTCTCTGTAATAAACTCTCTTTTCCATAGATGAGTGATTTCTCGATCAGATAGATTTTTTTATTATTATTTTGTTGTTTCAGCAACATTAAATTTAAAAACTGTACTTTTGAGTTAAAATATATATTTCTAATTTTAATAAATGACAAATTAAAAAGGCATGAACTTTTTTTGTATCGAAAAAATATCGAACTGTGACACCAAAGTATCGAACCGAACCGTGAATTTTGTGTATCGTTGCACCCTTAGTATTAATGTTTATTTTTATAAACACAATTTATGTTAGCATAGATGACGCACCTTGCTTTAAAATACTGCATTGTACCAGCTGTAAAGGCTATAAGAAAAACCAATATGAAAAGCAGGAAATAAAATAGACACAGGTTTACCGATTTGTCATAAATAAAAAAAAAATTGAAAAATAAAAAAACGTAAACAGGAAGCTACTGGAGCCTGCAACCAAAATTCATGTTTTTTTTTTTAAATTGAATCTAAAATAGCTCATAACAGTAAATGCTTTCCAGCTATTTTAGGGCATAAGTAATAAAAAAATATTGGAATTAGTTAAAGCATTTTTGGGCTTGCTTAGGTGGTCCTGTTAGTAAACAAGCTAGTTACCAAGGAGACAAAGACATCAATGCCACCCAAACAGCAACCTGAAAACATGAAGCAAAAACTGCAGTTCCTGGATTCGCCACTTGAGGCTGTCAGTCACTAAACACTTTGCTAAAATGCTTTACAATATTAAAAGTGCATTTACTGTCTGCTGTAAAAATGGTTTGGACCTTTGTTGTAGTTTCAATACATTTTTTCTCTGAATCTGAACACCTGTAAGACTTAACATTAGGGACTTTACCACAATGTTGAACAGGAGTCCTGTTAATCCGAGTTACCTGGATTTAGCATTTTTGTGAGTTTTGCACCTTTTGAAGCATTTTTAAATGGCATTAGTCCAAGAAGTTTGTGCTACAGGCTGGCGAGTGCAATTTATGACTTCTTTACTTTGTCCCTAATTAGCAGGTTTGTGTGAGAGCCATATGCATGCGGATGACGCTTGCTAACCAAACTAAGCAGAGCTAGTTCACAACTTAACTCTTCCACCCAAAAGGACTTTTTAAAAATTACAATGGGAAGATTTAAAATGTATTTTCAAAAATTCAGAGTCCAGAAACCAGAGGGTGATTTCATTATAGCTCCGTCCATTACAGATAAAAATCTATGTATTTGTTCATCTGTGTTGCCAAATTTACAGTTGCCCCCAACCTTTGACAGTGTGGGGCCAACTACCACAAAACACACATCCTCTTTGATGTCCATTGTACCTTATTACCCTGTATACACAAGCAGCACCTTTAAATTTTAGGCTGAGCATGTTTTACTCAGCAGCAGAGGGAGCGCTGAATTGTGTCCTTTATGCTTAAGTTCTGGACAGACAGTGATTTCATTCAAAAGGCACACAGTGCACTATGCACCATGGCTAATCTTAATGCAAAATAAAGAAAGTAACCACATTTATGACTTTAATTAAACACACATAGACAGGTAGATGCGGCATCCAGTCGTGTCAGAAGAGCTTGCTCAGGCGATACTAAGGCTTCTGACCAGCTCCTGTATGAAACGCCACTTATTTTAAATATATGTCAAACTAAGAAATAAGTAAAGTTCCACTTGTGAGAACTGGTTTTATGTTTTACTTCTGACTGAATTAAAATGGATTCTGTCATGTTTGAACAAGAAGATGAACGCTTTAATCAAAGTAATGTATATGAGCCTGAAAATGACACTTATCAGTCCCTATGATGGGTTAGGTAGTCCTAACTTATCAGAATGCTTCAAAGCATTAACATGACAGACATTAACACGTGTGCTTGAGTTGTACATACAAAATCAAGCCCACCAAACATCTTGTACCATAAGTACAGTTGCAGCATTTGAACAATCGAAACTGCTTCAGGATCCTTTTACAGTTCAAGTACTTAGAAACTCTGTGTTCTGCCTCTACAGAGAAATAAGCAAAAGGAGACCGTGCTCTCCCTGAGCTATATATGTATGCATATGTTGGCACAGTGTTCCAGTGAACAGCAGTTGAGCAATGCAGCATCTACATGTGTGTATAACACATCTGCTACCAACAAGTTACTAAATCTTTCCCTGTGAAGACTCACCAACAACTTTGGGCAAAATAATGTCTTTAGAATATCTGTCCTTAAAAAAAATGTAAAAAATAAATAGTCCCCCGCCCCGACTGCTTATTCACCTAGAAATCCCTTTTACATAAAAATAAGCTTTTATTTTTTGGTCTGTTGATTGATGACACTTCACCATCAGTCCCAAACAGACTACTTAGCAGCTGTGTACACAGTATGCACCGACTACTGCATGCACGGCTTCCACCCTCCAGTGAGTGTGTGGCTTGTGCACGCAGAGATGGCTGCAGTCCTGCTCATAGCAGCAGCCGAGGCTCCTCCAGTTCCCTTCTTGAATCCTGCAGAGGATGAGGAATGTGGTCGCTTCTCTCAACCTCTGTTGTGGATCTCTCCGCCTGCTCCTTCTCCTCTGCTTTCCGTTTCTCTGCCTTGGTCTTGAACCTCAGCCCGTGGCCTGTTAAACACAGGAAATAAACACATTTATATCACAGATGAGTCGATCCTTTTCATTTCTTGTTTTTTCTTTTTCTTGATTGTGGATTCACAGTGATACGAAACATCTTGACAAACGACAGGCTGGATAATTGCTGTATTGTATTGCTGTGGACTGTGTAACCCAGTCTAACACATTAATGTCTTAACATGTGGCGGTAATAAACTCTGGGAGTCTTTGTGTCAATAAATCAGCAGAAATCATATCCACTACACAGGATCAACACACAGCACCTCATGAGTGAGTGAGTGTGTGTACGTACACACTTACTTGGACAGTCTGCCACTTCTTTGTAAGCCTTCTTCTTACAGCAGCCTCGACAAAGGCTGAAGACGCACTTATTTCCCTGCAGAGGAAAGTAAAAGCTCACAGGATTCAGGCTAACGATCAAATAAAAGCAAAACCGTGGCTTAATCTCAAAAGCGGTGCGAATGGAACAAAACAAAGAATTTCTAACTAAATGTCATGTCTAAACTTTATGAAAATGTGCTTGAGCAACTGACAATTGAATCTAATAGTTCATCTTTTAATCTGTTGTCCAAACTTGAAGGTCAGTGTTTGAATTCTGCTTACCTTTGGGTTACCACATTGTTCACATTTGATGTATTTGGCTGCAGGAAGAAATAAGATGCACATTAGTGACCAGTGACTCACACTTTCAATGAGGAACTTGACAATTTACAAGACCAGTCAAAAGTCTTACAGCACCCCAATTTTTCCAGTTATTTATTGCAATTCAAGTCCAATGAAAAGTTTGAAATGGTACAAAGGTAAATGGTGAACTGCCAGAAGTTAAAAAAAATAAAATAAAAAAAGGTAAGGTTACACAAAACTGAAAAATATGTACATAATGTACAAAAGGCCTTTTTCAGAGAACACAATATGGGTTAACAATTTAAAGCTGTTCTGCAGCAATGGAGGTTGATCATGCTGGTGCTACTAATTCCTACAGGTGTTCCAACTTTTCTGGATTACTTACTGTGGCGGGGCGTGGGTGGTGGCGCCACAGCAGGGAAGGCGAATGCACCTGTGCGGCATCACAATCACACCTCGCCAGCTTCAGAGTGGTGTAGGGTCCTGTCATGGGGTTGCTGTTGATGTGTGTGCCTGGCAACGGCAGAGCTGCAGCCCATTGTAAGTGTACAGCAACCGTGTGTGGGAAAAGTGGTTGAATAAAGATGCAACAAAGCATGGTCTGCCGTGGTCATTTACACTTACAACCCCCTCTGTCTGCATAAAAGCAGTGTGGTAACATACACTTGTGAGCATCACCTGAAAGTATTGTACTGCAGAAAATTCTGTGTTGCTACAAAAATGGCGCGAATAGGGGAATTAACAATGGAAGCGAGACAGACCATCAAACACTTAAAAATGTTATTCCTACAGAGAAATTGGAAAGAAGGTCAAGGTGTCAGTGAGCACAGTTTCCTTCAACATCAAAAGGCCTCAGAAACTGTGACAGGAAGAGGCCACAACTGAATCAGAGGACAAGTTTCTGAGAGTTAACCGCTTGTGTGATCAGCGGCTCACAGAACAACAGCTTCAAGCACAGCTTAATAGTGGTATAGAAAGCAAGTCTCAGTTTCAACTGTGAAGAGAAGACTTCGAGCTGCAGGTATGACAGGACGAGTTGCAGCAAGAAAGCCATCGCTAAGACGTCAGAATAAGACAAAGAGGCTTGCCTGGGCCATGAAACCCCACCAGTGGAAGACTGGAAGTCTTGAATTTGAAATCTTCAACATGTAGGATCTTTGTACGCCATCAAGTAGGCGAAAGGATGGTTCCTCAGTGTGGCGCATCAACTGTCAAAGATGGAGGAGGAAGGGTGATGGTCTGGGGCTTTTTTTACTGGATCCAGGGTCAGCGACTTGTACAGAGTGATGAACTAAAACGGCTGCCACAGCATTCTGCAGTGCCATGCAATACTCTCTGGTTTGTGCCTAGAAAATAGTCGGGGTTCATCCTACGGCAAGATAATGACCATCGAGTCTCCATCGAGCTGGTTTGGGATGAACTGGACAGAAGAGTGAAAGCAAAGCAACCTACGAGTGCCACATTTATGGGACCTTCTGCAACAGATTGGGAAGGACTTTCTGAAGAATATTTGATTTCTATTGTAGAAAGACTCCCACGGGTGTGTTCAGCTGTTATATCTGTCAAAAGTAGATACTTTTTTTAAACTCCAATTCCGTATTTGTACAATGCTTTCATTTCAGAGTGCAATGAGACATTAAAATGCATCATTTTCAATTAGAAAAACTGGAAAAATTGGGGTGTTCTAAGACTTGACCAGCAGGTTAAGTCGACAGCACAAACTTACGTTTCTGTTCGGGGCAGAAGTTCTTTTTGGGGTTGCGGGATCTCTTCTTCTGCTTGTTTTTAGAGAGTGTGTCAGCTGACTCACAGTCCTCCAGTGCCCTCTTCTGACAAACTGTCTTTTTCAACACTGATGCCTGGCTGTTACCGTTGGTAACCGTCTCTTTTGGCCTGTAACGTGATCATCCAACAGTGAGAAATCTTTTGAGAAGTGTGTCCATGGATCAAAAGATGTGCATTACTTTCTTTTTACTGAAGTAAGTAGAGATGTGTTGTGACTTACACTGGTCTGACATATGGCTGGCAGATCCAGTGGGGGAAAGGAAGTCCGCTTTCTTTATCTTCTGAATCTTTTCCTTTGGCTATCTCCTCCTGAATAGACAGAAAGCCACAGTCAGGAATCTTTCAGTGCCGCAATGTCTTGATGCATGCTCAATCATCCAGGTAAATAAATCCCAAAAGGTACGTCCAGATGAACAGAATCAACCTTTTGGGAGGGTGCCATAACATCACACAAACCCATTGGCTGCATTTCAAACTAAAATATAGCAAAAATGTAAAAAGTCTATGCTAATGAATCTAATAATTTTTTCCTTCTTTTTTTAGAATTACAAAACTTCCCAACTTGTGGAAAGGACAGTAAACACTTTCTACACTATGACATACAAATCAAAGGTCATGTGACCCTGAACAAGCAGCAACTGAACAAGCTGAAGCTCTAAACCAGGGGTGGGGAACTCCAGGCCTCAAGGGCCGGTGTCCTGCAGGTTTTAGATCTCACCCTGGGTCAACACACCTGAACCAAATAATTAGTTCTTTACCAAGTAGGACCGTGTGACATGACCAAAATCTCATATCCTGATATAAGACATTTATCGTCCCGACAACGATATAAACCACAAACATTTTTCCTTTTTCGTAAAGTCTGTGAATCTCGGGCAGCTCAACTTGCATGAAGTGTTTCCAGCTGGGCGTTGTATACCTGGAGTCGACCGTTTTGACCGATGCATGAAACGATACATTTTTAGACATAAGTTGTAACGTCCGCCATTTTCTTTCTGAGTATTTATTACACGGCGTGCTGCGGGGAAAAAGTCTGTTCTAATGTTTGAGTTTAAGGGTTATTTTGAGCACCTGACGGCTCTTTTTTTGCTTCTCATCCGTAAACTCTCTCCATACTCTTTTACGTGACTCTTACGTAAGTGGTAGAAGAGGTTTGTCATGTTTGAGTCCATGGTGGAAACCAGTTTGCAGCAAAATTTGCATTGTACAGTTTTCTGGTCCGTGTCAGACTTTTCATAACCAAACCATGTCCATGCTACAGTTTAGGAATAAGGTCCTTTGTTTTGTTTTTTTGTTTTTTTTTAAACTGGTCCTTCTGTTTGTCATCATTTCAGTTTATTGCTAACGACAACGCATAAAAACAGTCGCTTGTCCATCCGTAGTGTGGTTACTTTAATTATAAGAGAAAGAGAGAACGTTAAGAAATTCATATAGCCACTGCAGTGACCATCAAAACGATGAAAAAAATATATATATTGCTGTAAACTGTTTATGTTGCGACACCACGAAACAAACGATAGCGTAAAATGAAACGATAGACGTTTTCGTTTCGCCATCTGATATATATCGTTATATCAAACAGTCCTAACTTCAAGACATGTTGAGGAGGTCATTTAGCCATTTAAATCAGCTGTGTTGGATCAAGGACACATGTAAACCTGCAGGACACCGGCCCTCAGGCCTGGAGTTGGACACCCCTGCTCTAAGCAGTTATACATGGTGTCAGTGCCGCTTTCCTTAAAGCTTATTGGCCAAAATGAATCAACAGACAACATCAGGTTAATATCAGCATTTGACTGAAATATTAGTGTCTGCCTCTAAAAATCGAACTTTCTTGCACCTTGTAGGTGTTAAGGCTGTGATGACATCTTGACCACATGTGAAAACTATAGAGGAAATGGGTCATGGTGAGTTTCTAATGCAACACAAAGTCTACTTGCTACTGAACAATGCACCTCATTATCACATCATTCCACGGATTCTTTGGGAACTGTGTTGTTGAAATGTCTGTAGTACACAGACATGACTGCAGTCTACCCACTACACAGCACAGAACTATATAAAAACATGCAATGATTACTTTAATAATGTCCGTCTGCTTCTTGTTTTGTTTCCTCTGTCGCTATGGTAATGCTGCGCTCTTAGCTACCTCCTCAGTTGTGCATATTTGAAAGGATGTTTCCTGTTTGTACCTGACAGCGAAGCCTCAGCTGTTTGCTAACGTCAGCCAAACCCTCCAGAGTCTTCACCTTGGCCAACTCCTCCCTCAGGTCCTGGTGGATCTGCAGCCTGAACAGACACATGCATGCAGCATGCAGGAAAGGTCACGTTTTAAAGCAGTACTGCTGAGCTATAGCGGGAAGAAACATTGTGTATGTTTCCTACCCTGTACTAGATCACTCAATGAACAGCGAACATGAAATATGATCTGGTGCAGTTATGTTTAAACTCAGTAACTGGGTAGACATGACACGCTATCATTTAGTCTATTAGGAACTACTGAGACCTTCCTGGTGTCATGCCCGATGTTAAAATAAGCACAGAGGACAGATGTTCATCTATGCTGGCACCTGAAATGTGTTGTAGGTCATCACAGAGAAAGTTTGATCCACCACAGCTTGTATAGGAAAAGATGGACACTGTGATGTCACTTATTGGTCCTGATGTTTTAAAACACACATAATAGACGAGGGGCGGAGCTCCTAAACCAGGCTTTATCGTTTTTTATTACTCCACACTGTGTAAAATTAAAATCATGTTGTATTCAGTAATTTAAACTAATGACTGAGGCAATAAACTCATCAGCAGGTATTGTTTTGAGCTTATAAATCAAAGAAGCCATATTTGACTCTTGGACCAGTAGCATTTCTGGGAAACACCGAATCTCCAAGTGCAGGAGGCAAAGAGAGACATACGTGTGATGCCACAGCTTGAAGAGGTGGGCTCGAACATAGGACAGAGTACATGGAGGATACCGCTTCACCACCTCTAGATACTCCTCAGCCATTTCCCACACCGGGGGGCTGCGGCCTTTAAACAGCGCTGGGTTATGGAGGTTCCCCTCTAAGAACAATACAACACAGAAATTGTGGTTGCTATGGTCGTCATCGTCACATCAGGGAAGAAAAGTAATACATAAAACAAACTCCTGCTCCTGACCTGCACTCATCACTCCCTGCACGCCTGTTTCCTGAATGCAGCGCTCCACATCACTGAGGTGCTGGATGTTGCCGTTAGCAAATACTGGAATATTTACCGCCTGCCTGTAACAAATCACAGAAGTCAATATACATTAATGTTATTTGGCTCATCAGCTTCATGGTTCATCTGATTTTTCTTTAATATCAAAGCTACTGTATTTAATTATTAGTTAGGAAACATTGGAAACAGGAATACGTCCCACATCAGATACAGAAGACGAGCAGCTCACCGTACAGCCTTTATGTGCTCCCAGCTAGCGATACCTGTCATGGCGCCTTTCTGGTCTTTGGTTCTGCCGTGCACTGTCAGCAGCTGGGAGACACGTCAAGACCGATCAACACAGATTTATTCAAATGCTTCTGGAAACACCACTTAAAGCAAACACACAAACCAACAGTCAGAAATGAAAATAAACTATGCAGCTGTGCGTTAAACAAAGATGGCCGAGCCACACCAAACATCAGATTTGCTGAATTTACTCCTCATCACTGCTCCAGTTTAAAAAATGATTTTCTAATGTAACACACTGTTTTCTGTGCATGTAGTTTTCCTTAAAAGCTCTTATTTGTAAAAGGACTTTACATAGAAATGGAACACATCCTTAAAAATACATACTGGCAAAGTTTGCTTATGGTGACTTTTACAATAGCCCAGCTTCAGCCCGTTCGTCTGTGTCTTTCTATACACTGTACGAAGCTCAACTTAGAAAAATCTTCCCCCCCCCTTACAACAACAGCTAAAGTAAAAGGACAATTCTGTTTCTGCTACAGACTGGGAAGTGACAAGCCGGAGAGCTGGCAAACTCATTCAAATTAATGCAGAGGTCATACCTGACATCCAGCGTTCTCGAGCATCTGGGCATAGCGGACTGTCTTTTCAACCTCCTTGAACACACGGATCTTGCACGTGATTGGCACTTTGAGCTTTTCGTTGGCTAAGCTGACTGACAAATAAGGGGAAAGTTTAGGTGCCTGAGATTAAACTGATTAAACAAACAGAAGATGTGGGAAAAATGTTTTTGCATCATGAATATTCGTAAAAACATTATGTCCAACAACAGTCTTCAGTCACACAAACACAGACTTACCCATTTTTTCCAACAGGTCCCATTCATCTTGTAGAAAAACTCCATAGTGTCCTTAAAAAAAAGAAAAGAGAAAAGAAAAACATCAGTGTCAAGTTCCCCTTTCACTCGTCTGCAAGTTGGGCAACACTATTCTTTCTGATGCAATCTTTAAGAAATGGTAACGTAAGAAATTCATGGGTTCATATATGAATGAAAGGTTTACCTCTCTTAGCGATCATCTGTGGACAGCCCAGGTTGAGATCAATGGCGTCACAATAATCCTGAGCCAGCAAAGCTGCCTGAAGGAACACCTCTGGATCATTGGCACAAAACTGACACACAGAGGATGGAACACTGATTTAGATTAGGCAACAGCCGATGAAGTGATTAAGGTGATGTAATGGTTACATTTGTTTCTTTCTTTCTTTCTTTGCCTCTGATAAGGAGGTTTTGAAATGGGCAAAACTGAAAATTTAAATTAAAAATGGACAAATAACAAAAGCCTGCACTTTGATTTTTTTTTTACTGCACCACAAACGTCTTGAAGTTTAAAAAGAAAATAAATAAATAGAAAATACAAAACTATTAAAAGCATTTTTAAATTACTGATATTACTATTTAAAACAAACAAAGAACTCAACTCAGTGTTGATTCTCACCTGTGCAATAAGAGGCCTGTCCTCCTCACAAACTTCATTGTAGAGGTTTTCCCTCCTGTAGTTGGCGTCACGGACAAACACCTGAGCATGCAGCATGGGGGTGTAGCAAAGCTGAGCACCGTGTCGGCGGCTAAGCAAACGCCAAGCCAGCTCACTCTGGTCCACCATGGGAGCCACCACATAGCGTGCTTCTTTCAGAGTTTTCCTCCAAAACTCAAAGCCCTGAAGTTTGGCCATCACAGCTGACTTTGAGAGAAAAGGAAAGGTAAGAGGTAAGTGGACTGGTTCTTATATAGCTTTTCTACTCTACCTGAGCATCCAATGCTCTTTCTATGCCGGTGCTTTCTAGCTAACATTCTCACACGTTCATTCAAACAACTGGGGGCTAGCATCTTGTCCAAGGATGTTTGGCATAAAGACTGGAGCAGTCAGGGATCGAACCATCAACCTTGTTATTAGTAGATGACCTCCTGAGCTGCACAGGTAAAAAGTTATTTTCCTGCAGTTTCAACACAAAAACTCATCAAGACATAAGTTTTTGAAAACTAACCAACTACTCCAAACCCTCTCAATATAGCTAAAATAAATAATAAAACAATAACGTAGAAGCAGGAAGAATAAGCAGAGGTAGCCCATCAGGTAAAGGTGTAACAGATACATTTTTTGATTCTCCATGGGGAGAATCAACCCCAACCAAATGTCCAGTGTTTAGCCTCTGACCCTTCAACGCTGTCTGGGGATTTTACTTTCAGGGCTTCATTCCCGACTGTGTTATTGGGCTGCAGTATAACTATAGTAGTGAACTGTCCGTTTTCTTTTTTTTTATTTACATTTGGTTTAAATCGTCCACTTATTATTCAAATTAATTAACGAAAGTGTACTCTTTATTATTCCATGACAATTGGACAAATTGTGGCTCCAGTGTCTCTAGCATGTATCACTGACTCTTCAACTGTGCCTGAACTCTGTCAACATGTAGCTAGCAAAGCTAACCGCAGGGAACAGACATGTACCGCATGATGTCCCACCGTAGTAAGAAACACAGCCACGAGCTGAGAAACAGAGAAAATATCCCAACATAATGATACAGCTCTAAGACATTTACGTTTAACCTTGCTCATGTGTTGACTGCACCTATTTAAAAATCTAGGAATTAGGGGGTTTTTTTCACCTGTAGTCCTGGCGTTGCACTTTCCAACTATGTGTAACAGCGAAACATCGCCGGTCGGAAACCTTTTTTAGTTTCCCCCGCTTGTTCTTCTTCGTCTGCTTAAAAGCAGTTGGCATCAGTCTACGTCAGTGTTTTACTGACCCCATGTGCTGTGGTGCATGGAAGCACCAGACAAAACAATAAATCTACAGTACACGTACATATATACAATGACCGTACATATGTGATTATTTTAAGTGTTCGGCATTTTAAATCTCACTTAAGAAAAAGTGCATAACTGCTTGTCATGCAAACAATTATTTTTGCAATTATATTATATTACTTTCTGTGTACAGTTTGCATGTTCTCCCCGGGTACTGCGGCTTCCTCACGCAGGCCAAAGACATGCACTTTGTGGGGATAGGTTAATTGAAAAATCTAAATTGCCGACAGGTGTGAATGTGAGTGTGAATGGTTGTCTGTCCCTGTGTGTTAGCCCTGCAACAGACTGGCGACCTGTCCAGGGTGTACCCCGCCTCTCGCGCTATGACACCTGGGATAGGCTCCAGCACCCCCCGCAACCCTGAAAAGGATATGCGATGGATGGATGGAAAAATATAGAGGTACTATGTTTAGTTTTAATACCTGTTAGTTTGGTCAAAATGTTATTGCAATTTGCCTGATGAGGTATTCATAGGAATGTTTGGATGTCTACAAGACTGCGAGTGCACTGCCTTTTGTAAGTCTGGCCTCTGACACACACCATCCACACAAAAAACAAAAACAACACTGAAACTATATTAAATGTAAAATAAAACAATTTCCAGGAATGTATTTAATGGGGTGGCACAGGCGAGAGAACAAGAACAGTGAAGGTGTTGTGAAACAGACATTCTCTTGTTTAATGGTGTTGGGCCAATCATATTTTAGGTCACCCCACGGACCATGTGGCCAATGATTTCTGAGTCAATTCTTGTGCAATTCTAAAATGTAATTTTATAAATAAAGTTTTCTTACATAAATACATAAATAATATAGATTTAAACAGCCACTTGAACACAGGTATTTAGATTACATTTTTATAGTCAAGACATTTACACAGTCGTAAAGATTTATTTCTGCATATGGTTTCCACACAAAATAGAGTCAAATCATTTAGAACAAAAGTCTGGATCGGTCGTATTTGACTGATGTGACATTCAGCAGGAATTAGTAGTAAGGTGCGAACAGCGACATTATTCCATTTTCGGATTAACAGTCAACATGGTAACACAGTTAATGGAATAAAAACAAAAACAACATGGGCTTGAGAGTATATAAGCTCACATAGTCACATATCTCCTCACCACCTGTTTAACTGCAGCTTCACACAGAAATGCAAATACTCTACATTCAAATAACACTGACTCATGTTTTGGCTTTAAACAACAAAACGAAGACAAAGCATAACAATCAGCGACAAGCTCTGTTTGTTTAAAACACAACATATAACATACACAATTTAAAAGAAACAAGACGTCCAGCATTTATTGCAGGCAGGTTGCTGTTGTGGTAGGCCGTCCTACAAACCAGTCAACCTTTTAAATGATCCAAATGTAACCATTATGGCCCTTTACTAATCTAAGTGGCACACAAAGTCCCACTCACTCATCTTTGCATGAGAAATCACCCGTCACCATGGATACTGACAGATCTCAATGTTCACCCAGCTGTTGTGTTATATTTCCTGCTGTCTCCTTACTGAATTGTAACAATCCCGTTTGATTTCAACTTAGATGTTATTTATTGATTCTTAGATTTTACTTAAAGTAATGGTCTGAGAGAACCGATGGTTATGAATCCAAGTATTGCAAACACAGCTGAGAAAATGTATTTCAGGAAGCACCCTGCAGCTTTTTTTCAGTTACCGATTTAGACATAGAGCAGTAGTTACTATAGTCACTCTCTTTTAGCTACGTGTTTGGTCTTTATCCAAATCTGAGAGATATAATATTTATAACAGAAAATATGTTTCTTTTTTCTCCTCACTGTAAAACAACTTCCTGGTAGGTGCCTGCAAAAGTTATACAAAATAACATAATAGTAATAGTAATGGTAAAAGTCTGCACAGTTCCATCCCAGGAGTTCCTTTCATGTTTTCTGCCATCTTTCAAACATTCACTAAGTTTGCATCTCTGCACTTATTTCTGTGAAAATTAAAATGAGTGACACAAAGCCAAAACAATCCCTTTAATGTTCTGTTTCACTGAAACACAAACAGTACAGGCAGTACAAAGCATGTAGGCAACATGAGGAAAAAGCTTTATAGTCATCAGTAAATCGATGCTTTAACCACACCTGTTTCATCCTAAGGGGACACACATATAGTCAGCCTGTCCTTTGGTCCATACAAACATACTGCGTCTTTATCCTATCTGTATATAATTTGCTTTGTAGCGTAACTTGGTGCTTTTGGGGGATGAACAACACAATCAGCACATTAAGCCCAACAACAGATACCCACAGTCAAACACATGTACCACAGTGCATTGAAAACATCTGATGCTTGATAGTGAAGGAGGGTAAGAGAGACTGGTACCTTCAACCAAAAGCACTTCAGACTGAACCGACTGCTTCCTTCTTTAAAACATCACACTTTTAACTAATCCTAACATCACAGTGAAGCTACAAATAATATTTGGAGCCTGCTTCTAATCCACACACAGCTACCACTTGACTGGGAACAACCTTTAGAAAGTTCGTCCTAAAAAACATAGTTTTATCAATCTCAATGGTGACGGCACAGATCAGGTGGGAAGATCATTTTCAGCTTTGGACATCGGGTGGAGAAGAGCTTCTGGTCATTACACAACCATCATTACATAAAGCTTTCCTGACCCTTTAAAACAAGCTGAATCAACCGTTTACACAACATTTACTGAATTTCTCATGTGTTTTTTTTTTTTTTTTTTTCAAGTAAAAACACAGAATATTCTTTCAAATTATCCCTCAACTTTATTTGCTGGTGGCTTTTAACATGAACTGTATAGACAAGGCAGTGTTGTGACAGCTAACCACACTAAAAACATCTAGAGATAAAATATTGCTCACAGAACTATTAGTATTTGATACGGCAGTGACTCTAATCTGCCATATCAGACACGAACACCTGGGTTAAACACTACATCATGGGGAATAACTATCCAGTACGGTGTGGTCCCATTCACGTCACTGAGCTGTGTGGAAAATAATCCCGTCCGGCGTCTTCTACCCATTTTCACAGGCATGTTTCAGGACTGGGGGTCATGCCACCATTTAGTTGGGGCTCTTTCAAGAACTTTTCCACTTCCTGTGAGTCCACTGTTACGCTCTTTGGCCTGACCTCGTCTACTTTTTCTTTGTCTTTTTCCTCCTCCTCCTTCAACTCCTTCGATACCTCCCTCTTTGTTTCCTTCTCTTGCTCCTCTCTCTCTCCCTTCTCCTCTTCATCATTTACCTCCAAAGACCTGCTGCATACTTCTGTCTTGGTGTCATCTGTGACTGTGATGCACTCAAGTTTGTGAGATGGCTCCTGGGGCTTCCTTTTGATAAAGAAGAAGTTGCAGGTAGCTAGAACCACAGCGGAGAGGACCACCTCGCTTCCTGCCAGCAGGAAGACGTACATGTATTTCTTGGTGGCATCGAGCAGTCGGCCTGAAACGGAAGAACACAGTGAAAGATGCAATTATATAGTAGAAATGATTTCGCTTCATTTGTGGCGATGCTGGTTTAAATAAACATATAGTGACACGCTTATGGATTCTTTATAATTATCTGAATTTCTGCACTCATAACTCATAAAATGTGCTTAAATCATCCTGTACAATAAAACTGTAGACAGAAAGTAACTAACCCTAACATATGAACAGTTTTTATGAAGTATACATGAAGTCCAATTTAAAAAAAAAAACAAAAAAAAAACTAAGTGCATGTTTACCAGTCCAAAGCAATTAAAAGGGTATGTACCCACATAGCAAGCAGGTCTGGCCCGGATCTGGTGTCAAGCTTGCACTTCTGACTGACCGGTGTCATGGCAGAGTGTTTGTCAACCAGATGTGCGCTAGGTCTGGCAATGACGCCACTGTTTATGCGATGGCATGCCATATCTGGCTCGATTATGTATGTGGCCCAGGCCCATAGAAAACAGGTCTTCCCTGGGTCCGGCATCAGGTGGCACTTCTGACTGACTGGTGTCATGGCAGGGTGTATGTCAACCAGATGTGGGCCAGGTCTGGCAGTGATGGCACTGTTTATGTTCCTATTGTCCTATTTTAGTTAGAAGACTCAAATGCCATGTTGCAATACTACACTGCTATGGTAGCCAACGTTTCAAATGCAGGTTTGACAGGTTTGTGAGTGTACACTTTATCCAAAACTTAGTGACGGTTTACTCATCTTTGCCAGTGGATGGCTGTAGCTCAGGAGGTAGAGCAGGTCACCGACTGATCGGGAGGTTAGTGGTTCCCTGTCTCCTCCAGTCTGCATGTCAAGAGTGTTTATGTGAATGAATGTAGTTAGGAAGCACTCAGTTTAGAGAAAGTGTGCGATTGGGTGAATGTGACATGTTGTATAGAGCACTTCTGGCACATGTTGTTATTACATGGCTTGATTAAGGTACACATTAGGCTGACATCTGGGGCCAGAGCTGAAACAGTTCTGGGCCAGCAGTGTGTCTACAACTGGCCCGTGGCTGCACACAACTTACACATGGCCCACATACCGCAAAGAATGACGGCCCTTTGGTGGCCCAGATCAGGTTTGCCAGAGGTAATGTGAACACCTCTTTAAAAATCATTTTGGCAGTTTACCAGCCTGGTCTTTACTGGCTACAATTAGCATGTTCATGACTGTCCAGGGTAGAAAAAGATGAACAAGTATGAACAATGTCCTCTGGACAGATAAAACCAAAGTGGAGATGGCCATTAGGCACAACGCTACATCTCATGCACGGTGGTGGAGGAGTGAGGATTTGTGTTTGTTTTGTTGCAGCGGGATGTTGACCCCAAGCACGGCAGCCAAGCTGCAACAGAATATATGAAAAAAAGTGTTGCAATGGATCTCAACCTGATTTAAATGCTGTGGTGGGACCTTAAGAGAGCTGTGCTTAATTGAATGCCAGCAAACCTCCATGACCTGAAGTAATGCTGTAAAGAAGAGTGGGTGAAAATCTTAAATCTTTCACATGATTTGAGATAGTGATAAAGTGGTACAGAGAACAGTTACTTCAAGTTATTTTTGTTAACAGTGGTTCTACAGCTACTGAACTGTGTATAAGTCATGAGCCAATTAAATAATCACCAAAGTCCCAACTATGACCCGTTGGTCTTGGATACAACCTCATATCTTCCTGTTTGGCTCACGATCAACAGCTACTACCAAATAAAACAAGTCTTCCTTTTAAACGCAGACTTCACGGAGGCCAAATGTAAACTCAAAAGCAGCTTTATTGCTGACACAAGGGAAATGATGCAAAACTATACTGGGACATGTATGAACAAGTAAAAAAAGAGGCAAACTGGGAAACACACAGCCATGAATGAGGGAGACTGCGACACTCGACAGAAGAAAACAAAAGGCTTAAATACACAGAGAATGACGAGGGAACAGGAAGCTCATGAGGAACACAGCTGGGCCAAATTACACACAATGAGACAGAGGACGCAAAGCTAAACATAACACATGAGACAGGGTACCGTCAAAGTAAGAGAAGCAAAGCAAAACATGGCACAGATGGGAGACTACCAAAGTAAAACAGGAAGTAACGGGAACACACACACAGAGGCACTGGGTCAAATGGCCCAGGATGCTGACACTGACCTGCACCCGGTGGCCCCACCAGCACAGCAATGGCCTCCATGAGAAGCACAAGGCCAATGGCACTGGAGAACTTCTCAGTACCGACAATTGCCATGAGAACTTCAAATTGTAGGGCACCCACCATCCCATAGGAGACGCCAAAAAAGACACAGAATACCACCAGAGAGGCATAGTCTTTGGCCTGGGAACAAACAAAAATAATGAACAGAAACCTTCAATGTTTGGACTTCATTTTCCAGTTCAAGGAAGTATGTGATCACTCACCTGTGAGCCAATCAGGTCAGTGACTCCATTGAAGAGCATAGCAAAGCTGAAGAGGTAGACGCAGCGAGGCCGGACCCATTTGAGTCCAGCGATTATACCGCACGTTGGCCGTGCAAAAATATCAATGAATCCCAGGATAGTAAGCAGTAAAGCAGATTTGGTGTCTTCATTTCCCAGCTCCTTAGCGTAACTAACAACAAACACAGGAGGCACGAACAGTCCCAGCACCATGATGGATGCCGCCACAGTATAGATGACAAAGCCACCATCTTTAAACACGGAGAAGTCCAGAAGTTTGGCTTTTGGCTTCTTCTTCTCCTCTTTCCCCTCTTCCTCCTTGTCATTGTCCTCTTCTAAGCTCTTGGCCTTGAGGTTCTTTGGGGCCACCAGAGGCTTCATGAGGGCCCCGCACACACAGCAGTTCAGCAGGATACCACCAAGGATAAGAAATCCTCCCCTCCATCCATACTGATACTGAAGGACCTGTCCCAGTGGCGAGAGGCAGCAAAGGGCCACGGGGCTTCCTGCTGCTGAAAGGCCATTGGCCAGAGGACGCTTCTCGCTGAAGTAGCGGTTCAACATAATCAGAGAAGGTTGGAAGTTCAGGGCTAATCCAAGACCTGCAGCAAATAAAAGAAAGGGTTACACTCTTCAGCCTTTTTAACTTGAACTTACCTGCTTTCATTAACATAGTTTTCTATTTCCCTACATTTCTACATGATATGGAGACAAAGCATTTCAAGATGTTTCTAACCTTACTCTAATGTTTGAGATATGCTCATGCAGAGCTTGTTTACATGACATCAGCCATATGATTTAATATATCTTAATGGGTATAATGATGCAAACTTTCTGACAGCATCTCCTGTAAAGTATTTGTGGTGTTGTTACCTTGTAACCTTTGTACCACTAACCTACATTACGGTTTCAAATGCTGCTCAATGATCCGATAAGCACTTGCGGTGGAGTATACTTTCACTGTAACCTTAACCCAGGCGGCACACCGGGGTGTTCTCATTATCAAAGCTGCAGGCTTGTCTCAGTTAAACACAAGGTGTCCTTTGGTGAAGGGGCTTATTTGACCCCAGACCACAATATTTCCCAAACTTAACCAAGTAGTTGTAAGCCGGTGTACCTTACAAAGCACCTTTTGGTGTTTATAAACCTAAGCAGCTTATAAAAAGCCCAATGGGGGAGGGAGCAGGAAGGAAAAACAAATGCAGAACAAGCAGGGATAATTTGATTATGATGTATTGAAATATAGGAAAAACATTAATGCATTCTTCTAATAATTGTATTGTAATCTATTCTTAATTTATTGGGCGTAAAGCATTGTGTGATTTTATTTGACAATGTACAAGTGTTCGTGACCTGTAATGACTCCAGCAGTGAGGTAGATGTGGATGATACTTGTGGCAAAGGAGGCCAGAATCATTCCCAGAGAGGCAAAGAGGCCCCCCACCATCATGACTGGACGACAGCCGAAGCGGTTCACCAGCACGCTGCACAGGGGACCTGAACAAAGTGTAACATAGTATGACTGCATGCATCAGGCGCAGTGTGCAGCACATGAAAAGAAAAGCGGCGAGTATTAAGGTACAAACACAAGCATTTTCCAAAATTTCACATTTTATATCATTGTTAATATGATATAAAATATCCCTCTGAGAATATGCAGATACATTATTTTCAAAATGAGATCATCAAATCCTCGAGCTAACCCTTATTTCTTTACACAAAGCTCAAGAAACGAACCAGTGTTTGTGTCTGCACGTCAGACAAATTTGCAAAGAGACACTTTTTAATTAACACACAATTTGTTCCAATTTCTTAATCTGAATCTTAGGGTGATGCCATGGATTACACAGTTTGACAGCAAAAATAAATAAATTTTTGCACCAATAAGTTGATTCGCAAAGAGCTACTAGCTGAAAACATGACATCTGAGCATGGTGTGTGTTTCCCTCTTTCTGTCCTGCTCACGCTTCCGGGATTCCTGTTATGTTTGATCCAGGGCTGCAGACTGTGGAGTTTTGTTCTGTGCCTGTCTCCAGTGTTCAGTGCTCGATCAAAACAAATGTTTAGGATGAAATGGGGCAAAAAGGAGTTTCAAAAAGCTTCTATTGCAGTATTTTTTAAATTAAAGAACTGCATAGGTACATAATGCTTCCAAGTACAAAGAGTTAAAAAAAATGTGAATACTGAATACAACGTGTAACAGCCTACCTGTGCCATAGAGCATGGCCAGCAGTATGGAGGAGATCCATGCAGTGTCGCTGTATCCAACACCAAACTCCCTGATCAGCTCTTTGAAAAATACGCTGATCGCTTTTGGGAAAGCATAGGAGAAGCCTGTGATGACAAAACAGCCAGCCAGCACTGCCCAGCCCCAGCCTCCGTCTGGAGCCTTCACCCTGGAATCACCCACATCCAATGCAACACCTCCCATAGTTCTTTAGGGCTGTATCTTAAAGAAGGCAAATGGAGAAGCTGGAAAAGATAAATAAAAGCAACAGCAAGACAGGGATTTAGTTTGTGTCTAATTCAGTCCTGCATGAAGTGCCTATGTTCTAATAACTGCAACAACATCTGTTCTCTGTAATTATGAAGAATCAGAGAGGTGCATGGTACTCTAAGCATGGCTAGCTCTCAGTTCACAAGTCTTCACTGTGATACATCATGTGCATCAACAGCTCTAGACTCAAGTTATGCTGATTGGCAGAGAAGAAAGATTTTTAGTAGACAGGATCCGTGAACACCCACAAAGAATCAAAACTGTCAAATGAAACAAAGAGTGCACACTTTATATTCATTTTTTAATGTATTGCACATCTTGTTAGCCACACATTCTAAAAAATGTGGCCTCAGTAGTTTAAATACATCGAGGTGACAGATATATCATAATTTAATCAGATGTTCCAAGATGATAACAAACAGAAAATGTCCCATTGCCACTGCAGTGTATGTGTGAAAACGTTGTTAGTTTGGTTCCAACAATTATCCCAAACCAAAGACACCGAAGAGTTTTGTTGTTGATTGACCGAGTCTGACACCTCACCTCAATGCAATGGATCCCATGTTTTATGTTTTCCCCTCTCCTACTTACACGAGTGGAAAGATAAGATAGTGGTCACAGACTTTAGACAGACATCATAACAATCGATGACTCATGTAATTCATTTTTTATGTCTGTGGATTATTTAAGAACTGACCAGCAAACAGATTGTGTGTACAGTAAAAGACCAAGAAAACAGTTTAATCCTGAAATTTTTATCATTTCTTTCCAAGTAAAATTGCTAAAGTAGAGATTAAAGAAATCAAAATAACTCATCACTGTATTTACTATTAACTAACTAGGTAAACAAACCACTGGTAAGTGTTAAAACTTGTTCAAATATAAAGAGTCTTATCTTATTTTAATACAGCTGTTAATGCTTGTTCAGCCTCATCTGCTTCAACCAGTTGTTATTTATAAGACAGCAGAGAGTTACATGTCATCCTATAATGCTTTGTAATGGACTAGCTCAGAGATTTACAGGCTCACTGGTCCTCTGGAGCGATCATTGGCTTTTACCTCACAACCATACATCAGCACCACCACTTACACCCCGATAGTTTCATGTATTGTATGTAAATCCAAATTATATATCAGTTTTTATTTTGGTGTGGAGGAGGGGTGGGCTTAGCTGCTTAGATGCTCAGCTGCTGGTGGGACAGTGAGGTAACAGCTAGTGGCTCCATCAGTTAATTTACGATCCCCTGAAGAAAGAGAAGGATTGAAATGCAGGCTGGGCTCTTGTTAAACAATCAGCAATCCTTTGTCTCTACGAAACACGAGCATTTCAAGCCTCGTGCTGTCAGGATTGTGACGTGACCAACCTAACAAATTTTAAAAACCCCGCAGGCCACCAGAGCCTGTGCAATGCTCAGTCCCCAGGGCAATATCCTACATTATTACACAGTCACAATAAGGAACATATCTTAGGACTATTGTTTGGACGATGATATCTGCTTTCCAAAATGTCCAGAGTGTCCTTGAAAAACAGATAACATTACATCTCTGCTAAAATCGACTTGATTTATGCTGCACTGCTTATCCACAAATAACTCAAGTGCACTCTGTCGTCGCAGACGGATGAGCCAAAATGCTAAAATGTTGCATTTTAAGTTTTCTGCTGCATGCATTCACAAAATTAGGGAATGTAGTTTTAAGGCCTTAATGGTAACTGCCCCAAACCTAAATAAATTATTGAATACATAAAATCTGAATTTTCCTTTTACAAAAATATTTTAGGTGTATTTTTTAAAACTACTTCAGTAACATTTTTTCCATTTTTAGCTTTTAAAAAATGCTGTTTTCCTTTTCTGTAGCCAAGAAAGGTAAAAATTAAAAATATATGTAATATTGTATATTCTGTAACTTTATAGGTTGGTCCTCTATAGTTTATTGTTATTTATAGGAAGAACAAAGTACAGTTATGGTATAATATCATGAAGGAATGACTGTTTTGTGCTGGGACTTTAAAACTGCACTAATCAATATTTCCATGGTAACAGTGGATCAATTTACGATGTGTACTCACACTGATTAACCCACAATTGTCCCCTTTCCTGTGTTCTGCTCAACAGAGAGTATTTTTTTACTGAGGTTAATAACTGCTGATTCCAGCTTCACTCAAACCATCACTTTATTTTCAGACAGCTGTTTTCAGCAAAACGCTCTAAAAACACTTGCTTCACTATGAACACAACATCCAGCATTTTGAAGCATTTTTCTGCTAATGAGTTACATATTTCTCTCAAGAGTTCACAAAAACCCAGAGACTGTATATAAAAGAAAGACATAGCCACTGTAATCTGATTTTAGGTGATGGTGTATCAACCCTGTGCCTGGTTCAAAGTGTCTTAACTTGTTTATGTCTTCTTTAGTTAATCGAAATACACTTCAAAAAGAATCTGTGTTTGTTTTAGACCTTTCAACTTTTTATAAGTATTACTCATGCACGGCACATCTATAAGCTCAGTTTTTAACAGCTCACTGTGTACACTGCACCCCATGGTGTCCCAGGTACCCAACATTTGAATCACTCTTTACTCTTTCCAGCAGACTGAGAATAATTTATTCTACAGCCTCCCTCTGCGAATGTGGTTATATTAGCACATTATTTTAGCACATGAACCCTCCCCACATCGCTGCTGTATGGTTTTCTGTCTGTTCCTGTGCAAACTAACAGCAGAGCTGTATTTTTTGTCTGTTTTTTAGTGAGTTAGCAGATGGAATATTATATTTAGATTTAAACTAGGTAGCTAACTTCCTGCTAACTTCTAACTCAGCAAAATCTTATAAACCCTCTTCTGTGTGGATGCCCGGATGTTTATTGCAACTCCCAGGAAAAAAGCCACACTGACAATTTTATTGGATTTTCTTCATTGTTATTTTAGCAGCTCTTAACTTTCAGTGGTGCTGTTTTTGATTTTGAATTGTCAGACATACCTTAAGATTACTGTTTTAGTACTATTAGTATTAGTAACAGTATTTTTTTTTTTACCACATTTTAAAGAGAAGATGTTGTTTTCAGTAATACTTAAAACTAGTGACTGAGACCATAAATTACTTTCTTTTTGAAAGCACAAAGTATCCCTTTGCTGTCCATGAGAAAGAAGCCTTTTAAGCCTTATGTTTTTCTTTTATATACAGTTTGTGTAAAGACCGAAAAAGAAAGTAAAGTGATTATACTTTATTTTATGTTAGAAATATGCCTTTGTCCAGTGGATGATCATTCATCTTTGTGCCTTTTAGAAGAAAATTAAAAAATATATATTTAAACCATTTTACATTTCTCACATTTTTTAAATAAAATAATGTAAACCAGAAGTCTGAAGTCAGGAAATGTATACAAAATATTTGAAACAGTAAGGTTGATAAAATGTATACAAAATAACTTAAAAGGGGCTTTTATAGCTTTGATGATGTCATTGGCTTATTGATTTATTTTTAATTCAGAGTCTTTTTGTTTTATATGTGTCTTTTTTTTTTTTAAATAAATTAATTTAGGTATGAATTCGACAATTTGACATTAACAATATTTCGATTCCAATATAATTTTGATTTCAACATTTTAAGATAAAAGTTTCAAGACTAAAGCAACAAATCCCTGCTGTGTGTATACCAACGCCACTCACATCCCAACAGGGGGGGTTGCATCGTGAAAAGCCTATAAGCTATTATCCCTGAATACTGACGCACACCTATGGCAAAACACTATCACGACACGCAGTCAGAATCGCGTGAGGAAACATGCATGAAAATTGAGCTATCACGAGAGATCGCCCGTCCCATGAATATGTGTCACTGTGGCAGAGACTTTTCTGCTCCAATCGTCTCTAAATGAAGTTGAATTTCTATATAATACATATACTGTATATAACAGGGAGAGTTAACGGTTTCATCAGTGATATCAGGAGCTAAATCAATGCACACACACAGAACAACTGTTGAGTGTCTTACCGGGTGATGCTGTCCTGCCCTTCCTCCAGCCTTCTGCTTCAGCACCGGAGATGCGCGTTCCTCCCCGCACGTCTGCCTGCAGACCATCACAACGGCATATACAAGGAAGCCCCCTTGCTGCTGGGTCCTAAAGCCTACACTCCACTGACGTCACTCAGCAGCATCCAATGATGAGCTTTGCTTTTTTAGTCCTTTGTTTTTATTGGATAGTCTAGGTGATACCGGAACTGGTGATTACTGTTTTCCTTACGAGTGCATCCCATGGGAGTATTATGGATTTCAGATAGGAAGTGTCAATATAGGGATGCAGCTGGATGTAGTACTTCTGATAATAACAATTAAATCAAGTCTAAAATCTGCCTTTAATTATTCAGTTGCACAAAATAAAGGCTGGGTTTTGAAAAGCCTATAATACGATTTCCTGGGTGTTGTTTGCAACAGCAGTGACATTGTAGTAGAAATCCAAGCATACAGATTCATTTAATTTGTACTGAAGACCTTGGAGGACTTCAATAAAAAGGTATTTGAAATCAAATACTGCTGTGGACTCTGTGTAACACACAGTGGGGACCGCATAGAATAAATGTGGGTTTGCCCTGCCCACACAGTCCCATAGTTCACCCATACCCGCCCACAGTGGTCCTTCACGGGTATGTTTGTTAGGTATGGTTGGCAAAACAGCCAATTTGGACAGAATGCAAAGTTGTTGCCATGACAGCAGGTAATATGCTCCAAAGAGGCTACAAGTTTCAAACATCTTTACACGCAACAGAAGAATTCAATCGCTCCAGATTAGCTTCAGTTAGGTACTAAAGCTAAGTGTCCAGTCAATCCAAAAGTGCCAACCTAATGTGAAATTTGGTGAAAATCCCCGCTTGTTATAAGTCAAAAAGAGTGAAAGTCTGAAAAAAGAAAATTGAAGAAAGTGTTTCAGAGATATTATGTTCATGAAAATAAGATAGAAGAAAAACAACCTGTAAACATAACCCCTCAGGCCATGTGTCTCTGGGTTAGGGACACATTGTTTTTATTAAAAAAGCTTTGTTTTCAGATTCATAGTGCATTACTTAATAGAGGGTTAATCCTTTAAAGCCCACCATAGAGCCAACTTCGCCAGAGCTCATCTTTATATCTTTACATGCTGTAGTGCAATTTTTTGTTAGGTGTGGCTGTGTGCAGGCAGGAATAGGACCCAAGGTGCAGACTCCGGAGACAGATGTGAACTCAAAACAACTTTAATGTTAAACTCAAATATAACATAACTGGAAAAATCAAAATAAACTTACACCGGAGGAATGACAGAACACACAGCTAAGAAAACGGTAGATCGCGACACGGACACAGAGAAACACAGGGCTTAAATACACAGAGGGAGCAATCAGGAAATGAGTAACAGGAGGGAAACACAGCTGGGGCAAATCAGAACTGACGAGACCAAAGAAGCGTAAACTGAACACACTGAGATAAGACAGAGACCTTCAAAGTAAAACAGGAAACACATAACACAGACTGAACAAAGACACAGACTCACATGCAGGCACTACAGAGGGAACAGAGACGTGGGACCAGGGCAGACACAAACACTGACTGGACACGGGGATATAGGAACTAAGGATACACATAGACGCGAACTAGACAAGGGGATGCAGGTGATAGGGGAGACAGAGCAACTAAAGAAGACAGAGACATAAACCATAAGACAGAACTCAAAGAAACCAAAAACTAGAAAGTATAAATAATATCATAAACTCAAAAACCCTGGGTCAACGACCCAGGCATCCTAACATTTTTGGAGCATTTTAAGTTGCTATACATCAATACAAACGATATATCCTAAAGTTTAATAATATGTATATATTAAGTCCTTAGTTACTACATAACGTGCAAATAAGTGCAATAAACTAAAAAAAGAAAAGAAAATAATTTTAATTTTTTTACACATATTTGTAGTCACAGAAATTTCAGATATGTCCCTCAAAACTGTAAATGTACAAAAAAGTTGCATAAAATAATTTCTAACCACGGGAAATTTATTTTGCACAGTGTGCCTGGTCTCGTTCGTTCTTTAGTAACAAATAAGTCACTGTTCCATAGCTGTCCTCAGATGCATCTGCGAAATGATGTAACTGAGCAGTTTTTACAGTTCCAAAACTGTTGGTTTTAAAACAACGATCAACCTTAAACTCCTCCAGCTTGTAGAGCTCTTGCATCCAAATAGTCCATTCCTTTATAACTGCATCAGGTAATGTATCATCCCATCCAATCTTTTTACGACACAGATTTTGCAGACTCTTTTTAGCATTTAAGATTACTGGTGCCAACATTCCTAAGGGGTCATAAACAGAGCTGACTACAGAAAGGATGCCATGTCTTGTCAAAGGTTGATCTCTTAGAGTGATTCTGAACTTGAAAACGTCAGATTCAACACACCACACACACTGGTGGTGGTCAGAGGGCCCGGTGGCGCCTGTGTCCGGCAGCCTCGCCTCTGTCAGTGCGCCCCAGGGCAGCTGTGGCTACAATGTAGCTTGCTATCACCAGTGTGTGAATGTGTGTGTGAATGGGTGAATGACTGAATGTGTAAGTGTAAAGCGCTTTGGGGTCCTATGGACTAGAAAAGCGCTATACAAATGCAGGCCATTTACCATTGAACGCCCAAAACTCTTTCCACTGGAAGCTCATCACTGATCAAGTCTAGATCCTTTATTTTGTTTGCTCTGTTACTTTCAGGTATTACAGCCAACACATTACAACGGTTACTTATCCATTTGTTCAGTGGAAAGCCTCCTTTCAAGCATATGGCACAGAGTTCACGATAGAGATCTATCGCATCCTCTTCTGTGGCTGCTGAGACGAGACAATCGTCAATGTAAAAGTTGTTCAAGATTGTATCCACGGCTTGAAGGCTAAACTGTTGTTTATGATCTTCAGCACATTTCCTTAGTGCAAAATTTGCACAACTGGGAGATGATGTTGCTCCAAACACATGCACTGTCATCCAATATTCAACCATGGCTTGAGTGTAATCTTCGTTGGGCCACCAAAGGAATCTCAACATATCTCGATCCTCCTCTGGTATTTTAACCTGGTGAAACATGGCCTTAATGTCTGCAGCAATGACGACAGGTTCTTTACGAAATCTTGTCAGAACTCCAGTTAACGTGCTGGTCAAGTCTGGACCTTGTAAGAGCTTGCTATTTAGCGACACTCCTTGATACTTGGCTCCACAGTCAAACACCACTCTAAGGGTTTTCTTCTGCAGATGCAGAACACCATGGTGCGGCAAATACCATTTCCTGCCATCCGTCTGTTCTAAGTTGTCCTCTGGTACCTTTTCTGCATAACCTTCAGAGATCATATCTGCCATAAAGCTGTTATAGTCCTGCAGAAAAGAAGATAAGTATTTTCTTCAGATTCTGAAGGCGTTGTTCAGCAACACTTTTATTATCTGGCATGCAGACCTTTAAGTCTTTCAATGGGAGTCCAATATAATAATGACCATTATGTAGCTTAGCAGTATTGGAAACTTTATCCAAAAACTGTTGGTCTTCCTTAGAAGGTTCTTTCTCATCTCTGGCACACTCTGGAAAATCAGTTTTAAACTGCTGATTCCACAGCTCATCAAGTTTCACCACTGAAACTCTATTGACACTTATCTGTGGCTGATTGTGAGCTTCAGTTTGAGTCTCACCCAAAGGCCTGTTTACTATCCAGCCAAGGACAGTTTTAACAGCATACGGTCCGTCTCCAACACTTCTAATGACATCCAGTGATTCCAGAGCCTTTGGCACATTCGAGCCAATTAGCAAATCAATTTCAGAGTCAATTTCTGGCAGATGTACAGACTTCAAATATGGCCACCGGATTATATCGTTCTGGTGAGGAATGTTTCCTTTATGCACAGGCATAGTGAACTGAGTATAAAGAATGGGAAGATCACAAAACTCATTCCGGTCTAGTCCAGCGACTTCTAAATCTGCAATAATATCCGTTTCAACAACTTTATTTTGTCCCATAGTTCTCAGCAGAATGTTGGATCTTCTTCCATGAATTTTCAGCTTATTCATCAGCTTCACTGTGCAAAATGATGCAGTGCTGCCTGGGTCAAGAAATGCATAGGTGTACAATGTTACATTTCCTTTCTTGGCCTTAACTTTCACAGGCACGATTGAAAGTTTGAATTCATCTTTACCGGCCCCAGTAAGAGCACTGGTCTGAATAGAGACTATGGCACGATCTTGAGTTTGTTCCTTTGATTCTTGTTCTTTACTCACTGTCTTTTGATAAATGTCTGTGAAGGTTCTCAGTCATCCAGGTCATCGTAGTCAAAGGAGCTTGCAAAGAAAAGCGTCTGGACTTCTTTAAGTTGCTTGAAGACGTTTCACCTCTCATCCGAGAAGCTTCTTCAGTTCTAAGGTCAAATGGTGGAGAGTCCCAGATATAAACCTAGTGGGAGTAACCCCCCACAGAGGGACAAAAGGACCCCCTGATGATCCTCTAATCGCCTGAGCCAAGGTGGGAAACTGGGCGTTTCCCACTAGGTTTATATCTGGGACTCTCCACCATTTGACCTTAGAACTGAAGAAGCTTCTTGGATGAGAGGTGAAACGTCTTCAAGCAACTTAAAGAAGTCCAGACGCTTTTCTTTGCAAGCTCCTTTGACCTTTTGATAAATGTGTAACATTTGAGGATGCTTTAAACCACACGTCTTGCAACTGAGGCGCTTTTTGCAGTCTCTACTAATGTGTCCTTTACAAAGACATCCGAAACAGACTCCATTCTCTTTTAGAAAAGTGATTTTGTCTTTTTGCGTTTTTCTTTCCAGCTCTTGACAATTTTCTAAGGTATGTTCACCTTTGCAAAACAAGCAACTCCTTATTTGTGTGGCTCTTTCTTTTTCCTTAACTTTGTCAAGGAAGTTAGGGAAATAGGAAACAGAACTGTAAATGTTTTCTTCCTTGTCTGCAGATTAACAGTCCACAGGTTGGGTGCTCGCATTCTGATTCGTTCCCTGGAGATGAAGGAGAGAGAGCTCAGAGGACAGCAAGATGGAGGAGTGAAGAAGAAGGTGGTGCAGCTCAGTGTCCAATCAGGAGTGAGCAGTTCTTTCACTGCCTTCATTGCTGTCAACAAAGACAACAGAGAGGCGATCCAAGGACCTCTGCACCGCAGACATATTCTACCACCCTGTGAGGTTTGTTTAAAGCAAAAGAAGCAATACCATGAAAGTGTTAACAGCAGGATGTCAGAGTCAATAGAGAGGACTCAAAAGAGCAACTTCTAATCAAACTATGTAGTAGGTGTTTCTTTGCCAATGTCTTTCCCCTGCATTAGAAAGTAATAAGCCAAATGGAAGTACAACACACATCTATGCATTTCTATAAAAACTGACCTGCCCTGAACTTATAATCTCTCTCTCTTTGTTTTTCCTTAAAGTGATGGCTGTCCATTCTTCCTGTAAAAGGTGTAAATATAAACCTGAATGAATGGGAGTAGAAACTGTGCGTGCGCATGAAGACATGCTTGTGTCGCTGAGATTTAACAGATTTATGTACGTTCACGTAGCCAATTGATAATCATATATAATAATCACTGAATAGTAATAATGTTATTGAACAGGTTAAACATTTAGATATCACAAAAAGTTGCAAAAAAGCAAAACAAAAAACAAAAAACACACACAGCTGTGAAGTCAGCTGCACATGAATAACATTAGTACAATGACAACTTTAATCAGAGTGAGTTCAGAAGATCCAAAAGTGGGACACTAAAAACAAGCTAGTGAAAGCAAAAAGTGACTTTGACAAATTTATTTTAAGGAATTAAAACACCAATAGGAAAAAAACTAAACATGAGAAGAATGGCAATCCTGCAGCGACCAGTCAAAGAAGACTGTAATGGCTGCATTGTAAAGAAGTGAGTGAAGAAAGCTGATTTTTTTTTAGTTTTTCTGAGATATGCAGAGTTTTAACGAACAATTTGAACACTATTATTCATTTACATTATTTGTTCTCAACAGAGATGGGCAGTAATGCGTTACAAGTAACGTGTTACTGTAAACTGATTACAGGCACTTGCCCTGGTGGCCATTCTTTCAGTGGGCATTTCTCAACAACAACTACAAACACTAGTGAAGTGAATGGGCATTTAATTAAATAATGAAACATTTAATTCAATAATTAATGGCATATTTAATTCATTCATTTTGTCACTCCTGGCCCTCCACACCTCACTGCCATGATTGTTTGTGTAGTTATTGGATTCTAAAACTACTAGAATAGAATAGAAAACACATAAGATGCGGTCTCTGTTTTTTCTTCACCTTATTGATGTGAACTGAACTGAAATAAATCCGTTCTTTTCTATATGGTAATGACCAGGACCTGTCCCAGCTGTCTCTGGTGGATTCAGTATTGTCTCCAATGTTTCTGATAACTTCCAGTTTGGGAAGTTTCCCATGCAGGTGAGGAATGCAGTGATTGACAGACTACCCCTCCTTGATTTAGGACCCATGCCAAACACTGAGTAAAGACTTCCTTGCATTAAACCTGCATAGCTGTTTTCACATTTATAACAAATCACCTAAGTGACCGGCAGTGATCGTATAGTTAGTGCTCTGAGTTGTTGCCTAAACAACCCCTCTTCAAATCTGAGTTACAGCAGAGAGAATATGGCACTGAAGCAATGATGACAGTTTTAATAACCTATTTCATCTTCAATTATTCTTGTATGGAATTCTCCTAAAGTAGCAACTGAATTTCAACCAACTCAGCTAGCTCTGCATATTTTATTTCCTCTGTTAAAATAAAATGTGGCGGAGCCCAGCTGTAATTGTACCTTGCATTAATATGGTGTATTATTGATGGTGACACAGCACTGCTTAGCATGTTGTCCTGAATCTCACAGGTGTGCCAATGACCTGTGCAGTATATGAGGCACTAAAATCCTGGTGGATTTCTGGGATACGAACATGTGAGCCCTATCAATATTGCACCACTTACGTCTCAGACCTGTATTTATGTATTTATGCACTGAAATCGCGCTGTAATATCCAGTTAACTGTCCACATTTGTACTCTGTTTTTCCATTTATTATATTTTTTTCATTAATTTGTCTGAAAAAAGATCCACGTAGTAACCAAAGAGAGCCTAAATCAATGGTCTCTAATAGCAGCCAAATTATAAGAGCTTTCATTAGTGATGGTGAGATGAAGCCTTGTGATGAACTGAAGCTTTCCATCCAACTGGTCGACTCATAGTTCGAAGCATTGTGACCATTCATTGGCTCTACTGCGCCATCAAGTGGACGATTAAAGTCAGATAGGCTCAATGATTATAATGATGTGACGTGTAAACCTCTAAACTTAATAAATAAATTGTTTTCATGGTTATTTATCCTGAATATTGTCTCAGTATTTCTGATACAAAAGAGAAAGTGGAAACTATCAGGACAGAGTTTTGGTATGATTGTGTAACTGTGTAATCATGCTTATGTACATCTGGACAATGACACAAACTAGTGTGTGGTGCTTCACTTTTTAATAAACTAAAAGACAGAAATCAGATTATAAGATCTGTGGTGTTGTTGATTTATATTATGGTACTTATCATTTGTGATATTTATTACTGTGTGCATACTGTGGAGATCAGAGAAATATTTTACTGCTATTGTTCATGGTCATCATCATTACCATTGCATTAATAACATAATCTACAGCACTGATATTGTATTCAGATGTTTAAACATATTGGCACCCAATTAGCCTTTATTACAGGTGCAGTTATAACCACTTTAAAGTGTTGAGTTGAATTCATAATCTTAAATACTTTTCAATGCTTTTTCCATCCATCCATCCATCCATCCATTCGCTTCCGCTTATCCTTTTCAGGGTCGCGGGGGGCGCTGGAGCCTATCCCAGCTGTCATAGGGCGAGAGGCAGGGCGAGAGGCAGGGTACACCCTGGACAGGTCGCCAGTCTGTCGCAGGGCTAACACACAAGGACAGACAACCATTCACACTCACATTCACACCTAGTGACAATTTGGATTAATCAATTAACTTATCCCCACAAGCTGCATGTCTTTGGACGGTGGGAGGAAGCCGGAGTACCCGGAGAGAACCCACGCAAACACGGGGAGAACATGCAAACTCCACACAGAAAGACCCCGGCCTGATGTTGGAATTGAACTCAGGACCTTCTTGCTGTGCGGCAACAGTGCTAACCACCGTGCCACCGTGCTGCCCCTTTTTATAATCTTAAATGTTTATATGCTGGTTATGTTGGTCTGTATGGGAGAGGCCCCAGACTTCAGTGTGTGAAAGACTAGGTTGCAGGCTGACAGGAAACGTAGGCTTTTGCAGAGCGTGCTTGTGAAAGTGAAACTAAAGCAGAGTCTAAGGGTAAGTTATTTTGAGGAGCAGTTTGGATGATGCTATTTGAATAACTAGGCTATTCATTATTATCTTTTATTCATTTATAATCTTAATATTAAGCTTTGAGTAGTGGCATTCATTTAAAGCATTTATTCAATATATTACATATATAGTTTTAGTGGATTGTTGCACATATGAGAGTGGCCTCTGTCTGGTTGTGAGTGTTAGTAGGTGAGGTGAGAGGTGAAACAAAGTGCAATTGAGGTCGGGAGACATATACACACACATCTTAGGCAGATTCATTTCTAGGTAAGAGTTCAGATATATTTTTCTTGCAACTGCATTTTGAGTCTGCAGAATTGACAGTTTTTGCTGCAGAGCATGCCCTGAGGTTTTGGAGAAGCAAGAGCGAGATGAGCTACTGCAACCACCTGGCGTGGAGACGAAGAAGATGTTCTTTCAAACTTTGTTAAAGTCGTTAATGGAACGTTTGTGGTTTTGAGACTTATGCATGTATTGTATCTGCTTGACGCATGAGGGGGCGTCATAAAATTAAACCCTGATGGTACTTTTAATTCTTATTCTTATTTTTATTTTTATATCTATTTAAGCGTTTATGACAGTATGTTTGCACTAAGCACCGCAGCAATTTCCTAATGTTGTAAACCTGCTCAACATTTGGCAATAAAACCCTTTCTGATTCTGATTCTAAAACAACTGCTTGTGTATTGTCAGAGAGAGATCGATGCTGTCTGTGTACAATGTTCATCTCCCACACGTGTGTTCATTAAAATCATCGTTTGACCGACTCTCCTGGACCGGTGTTGTTATTTTGAATCCCTCCTGTATCCCTCCTCAATATTTGAATATTAGGAGAGATGAGATTAAATGTTGTCAGACAAATATTCTCTTCCTTGCTGGTTCCATCGAAGGAGAAATGTTCAAGTAAGTATGTAACTGGGACGTAATCCAATTCCACAACACAATGTGACGGGGAATCAGCTGTGTTTTGCTGCCCAATTTATTTAGAATCTGGAGCAAACCGGCGAGCCAGTTCCTGAATCAGTCACGTGGTACGGACTGCCCGCAAGGCCTCGAACATCACTGCATACGTAATCAAAGCAAGCCTCGATACGCGCTTTACAAAACTACCACGAGATTACCCGACACACGCTTCAAATTCAAAGCTTCGACACACAGGAGACATCACTACTGCACACAGCCTTCACACCACAACAGGTGCACCACACTGCTAAGTGTGTTTTGTGTTTAGAGTTTTGCTAAATGGGAGACTGAGCTTTGCAAATGGTGTCCTAACCAGATGAATAGTGTTTAAGATTTTGGCAACAGTGGGACTGATTTGATGAAAGAGTTTTCATAGTTGACAGTTTAGTTTTTACAATGGGGTTTAGTGTTTTAGCAATTCAGAAAAACTGTAATACACCTGTGCTTTTCCCAGCAACTGAGGCTTTTACCCTGCACAGTTTAAGGTATGATAAAGCACTGACCTTATAAATGGCACAAAATACACATTTTAGCTGGGAGCTGGTCATTCACAGGGGAAAGGCCCCATTGTACAACAACAGTAGTAATGGTAATAATAAATTATTATTAGTCAGGCAAGTATATCATATACCAAACATGCTTCTACAGCCGTGATTTGGGGACTGAGAGCAACAGCTGCTCAGCTGACCGGAGCGAACGAGTGGGGACATAGGGCTTCAGCAAATCAGACAAATATGCAGGTGCCAGACCATTTAAAGATTTAAAAACCAATAAAAGAACTTTAAAATGAATCCTAAATTCAATTGGAAGCCAGTGCAGGGAGGCCAGAACCAGAGTAATGTGCTCAAATTTCCTTTAACCAGATAAAAACCGTGCCGCAGCATTCTGTAGTAGTTGCAGGCGTGTCAGAGTGCCCAGTCCAACCCCTTTCAAAAGGGAGTTGCAATAATCCAAGCGTGAGGTTATAAAAGCATGGATAACAGTCTCCAAGTCACGCCTTGAAAGAAAAGGTTTAACCTTCGACAGACGCCTGAGTTGATAGAATGACGATTTCACCACCCCATTAACATGACCATCAAAGGTAAGTGCAGAGTCGATTTTTAACCCAAGATTGGTAATCGAGCTCTTCAGGTGAGGGGTCAGAGCAGCAAGGTCAACATCAGGGATATCAGAGGAACGATTCGGGCCGAACAGAATTGATTCCGTTTTGCGTTCATTAAAATTTAAAAAGTTTTGAGCCATCCATGACTTAACATCACTAAGGCAATCTAGCAGGAGTCTAATTGGGGAGCTATCAGAATGACTGAAAGGAAAATAAAGCTGGCAGTCATCAGCATTAAGATGAAATGAAACTTTGTGTTTACGAAAGATTGCACCCAGTGGCAGGAGATACAATGTAAACAGTAATGGCCCAAGAATAGATCCCTGTGGTACACCCCATGGCAGAGGGGCCACAGAGGACGATGACGAGCCCAACTTAACACAGAAGCTCCTGTTTGAGAGGTATGATTTTATCCACAGGAGTGCCAAGCCAGAAATGCCCACACAATGCTGTAATCGAGAGATCAGCAGGTCGTGATCCACTGTGTCAAATGCAGCAGTCAGATCTACAGGGAGTGCAGAATTATTAGGCAAGTTGTATTTTTGAGGAATAATTTTATTATTGAACAACAACCATGTTCTCAATGAACCCAAAAAACTCATTAATATCAAAGCTGAATGTTTTTGGAAGTAGTCTTTAGTTTGTTTTTAGTTTGAGCTATTTTAGGGGGATATCTGTGTGTGCAGGTGACTATTACTGTGCATAATTATTAGGCAACTTAACAAAAAACAAATATATACCCATTTCAATTATTTATTTTTACCAGTGAAACCAATATAACATCTCCACATTCACAAATATACATTTCTGACATCCAAAAACAAAACAAAAACAAATCAGCGACCAATATAGCCACCTTTCTTTGCAAGGACACTCAAAAGCCTGCCATCCATGGATTCTGTCAGTGTTTTGATCTGTTCACCATCAACATTGCGTGCAGCAGCAACCACAGCCTCCCAGACACTGTTCAGAGAGGTGTACTGTTTTCCCTCCTTGTAAATCTCACATTTGATGATGGACCACAGGTTCTCAATGGGGTTCAGATCAGGTGAACAAGGAGGCCATGTCATTAGTTTTTCTTCTTTTATACCCTTTCTTGCCAGCCACGCTGTGGAGTACTTGGATGCGTGTGATGGAGCATTGTCCTGCATGAAAATCATGTTTTTCTTGAAGGATGCAGACTTCTTCCTGTACCACTGCTTGAAGAAGGTGTCTTCCAGAAACTGGCAGTGGGACTTGGAGTTGAGCTTGACTCCATCCTCAACCCGAAAAGGCCCCACAAGCTCATCTTTGATGATACCAGCCCAAACCAGTACTCCACCTCCACCTTGCTGGGGTCTGAGTTGGACTGGAGCTCTCTGCCCTTTACCAATCCAGCCACGGGCCCATCAAGACTCACTCTCATTTCATCAGTCCATAAAACCTTAGAAAAACCAGTCTTGAGATATTTCTTGGCCCAGTCTTGACATTTCAGCTTGTGTGTCTTGTTCAGTGGTGGTCGTCTTTCAGCCTTTCTTACCTTGGCCATGTCTCTGAGTATTGCACACCTTGTGCTTTTGGGCTCTCCAGTGATGTTGCAGCTCTGAAATATGGCCAAACTGGTGGCAAGTGGCATCTTGGCAGCTGCACGCTTGACTTTTCTCAGTTCATGGGCAGTTATTTTGCGCCTTGGTTTTTCCACACGTTTCTTGCGACCCTGTTGACTATTTTGAATGAAACGCTTGATTGTTCGATGATCACGCTTCAGAAGCTTTGCAATTTTGAGACTGCTGCATCCCTCTGCAATATATCTCACTATTTTTGACTTTTCTGAGCCTGTCAAGTCCTTCTTTTGACCCATTTTGCCAAAGGAAAGGACGTTGCCTAATAATTATGCACACCTGATATAGGGTGTTGATGTCATTAGACCACACCCCTTCTCATTGCAGAGATGCACATCACCTAATATGCTTAATTGGTAGTAGGCTTTCGAGCCTATACAGCTTGGAGTAAGACAACATACATGAAGAGGATGATGTGGACAAAATACTCATTTGCCTAATAATTCTGCACTCCCTGTAGTAGTATAAGCACTACATGTTTACCACAGTCCGTCGCTAACAGAATATCGTTCATAACCTTTATGAGAGCTGTCTCTGTGCTATGAAAAACTTCAAACATTTGAGAGTTGTTTAGATAATCCATCAGCTGAGTGTGAACAACCTTTTCCAAGATCTTACTCAGAAAAGGAAGTTTAGAGATGGGTCTAAAGTTTGACATTACTGAAACATCTGAGCCTGGCTTCTTAAGTAAGGGGTGAATAACTGCATGCTTAAACCTGCTTGGTACTTGACCTGACAAGAGGCTGGTATTAATTAGGTTCAGAATATGTGGTCCAACAGTAGGAAACACTGTTTTTTAGAAAATATAACCATAATACCACATAACTGCTAGATGCATAAATAAGCAATTTCTCTTTTTCTTTTTTCTTTTTTTTTTTTGCCTGTCCCGTTTGGCTCTTTTGCCATCAGAATTATTGTCTAAAGGCGAAGAAAGATGCCCAACGGATTTACTTTACCAAATGAACCATCCCAGCCTTGCCATAATGGTCTATTTGATTCACCTTTTATTGTTTATTTTATTTTATTTTCACTTTGCTAAATATGGGACAGACTTGACTGGGGAAAAGAAAGGGGAGAAAGATAAGCAATTTCTCAACTCTCTCTGTTATTCTCTTAAATTTCTCATATTGGGATGTGGCCTGGTTTATTATTAAAATGATTTATTATAATATGTTTATTATGTGATAACATAAAACAGATTTCTATTATTGTGAAGAAAAAACCCTCAAAAGCAACCAGGTCATAACTATACTGAAACTAATGAATACCCAACAGATGACACCTCACTGGTAAGTAAAAGTAGCTCATCACTGACAAATCTTAAGGAACTGGTATCTCCAGTAGACATTGCTGACTTAGTATCTTGCTGCTTTAAATTCTACTTTAGCGTGCCTTTAGGCAGCTGTTGCTGTGGTTTGGCACTATAGAAATAAATTTGAATTAAATCGAATAGAGCTGCAGTTTTAAAATACATTATGAAAAGTTGTTAGTAGGGGTGCAACGATATTCGTATCGATATTGAACCGTTCGATACAGTGCTTTCGGTTCGGTACGCATATGTATCGAACAATACAACATTTGTAATTTATTTTATCAATTTTCCTTCTGACGATGCTGTCTGTGTTGAGCGCTCAGTGAATCTGTGTTCGACTACTCCGCCTAGGCTGCACTGTCGAGCGCAGATCCACTGAGCGCTCAACACAGACAGCATAGTCAGAAGGAACAGCGCAGGGCAAGCTAGCGAGACAGAAGTTAAGCTCTACTTGCAACATTCAGATCTGGCGTTTGGAATTATTTTGGTTTTCATGTGACGTATGACCGTGAAGGTAAGCGAGTCATGGACTAAAGTAAAACAGTATGTTGGATGTGCCATGCAATGCTCAATTACATTGGTGTGAACTAGTGTGTTAGCGCAGTTAGCTCGTTAACGTGTTTGCCGTGTAGCCCCATGCACGGAGCGATCGGCGGTAGCTCGTTAACGGAGATTTGCCGTGTTGTGGCGTTAAGGTCATTTCAACAAGATTAACCTGAAAGCACTAGTGGGAACACAACGAATATGACTGCACATTTACGCCGACATCATCCTAGTGCAAAGACAAAAACAACAAGCATGCTACTAACTTTAGCCGAGTCATTTAGACAGCTGTTAGCACATGATTCTCCTTATGCTGCTGAGAATATAGCCCAGAAGAAGCGGATAGTATAGCTTTTATTTTGGAAAGAGCCATTTCTCTGTAATAAACTCTCTTTTCCAAAGATGAGTGATTCCTCAATCAGATACAGGGCTTGCAATATCGCTAGCCCGACGTTCCGGAGCTAGCGATTTTTTCAGTCGGGCTACCAAAATCTATCTCTTCCCTGCCCGTCGGGCTATTGTAGGAAAAATATATGTCAATGCTTTTGCATTCTTTCAGAAATGTAGCTGGGTAATTATGTCATTGGCATCGGTGAGCCACTGTCAATATGTGACATATTGAAGTCGCGTTTGAATTTGCGCTTGTTTTTTTTGCTTTCACTTTGCAATCGTGCGAACTGTGTATAGAGAGCGACAGCACTGATCTGTGAGTGATGATAATTTGTGCACCAATTCCTCTGACATCGTCTTATTAATCGTTAGCTTACTATGCAAACATGACAAGTGAAATCTCCCGCAGCAAGCTTAAACATTTGAGAGGTTGATCGCGCAGAGAATCGCTGAGCTTATGTGAGTGAGCGTGTAAAAGCATTTCAGTTCTGCTGAGCCAAATAAGACAGGTCAGGGTGAAGAAGTGACAGCCAAAGAAAAGCTTACCACAAAACGGAGAAGTTATGACAAATCAGACTATAAGGCAAAAAGAAAGTGCAGCTTTATGGTTTCATGGACAAAAGAATTTCTGTGGCTGCAATATGATGAGCTAAATAACCAGGGCTGCACATAAGTGGTCCACAGGTGCGCATTCGCTGTCAAAATAAAAAACATGCACAAGGGTTAGGGTTAAATTTAAAAACTGTACTTTTGAGTTAAAATATATATTTATAATTTTAATAAATGACAAATTAAAAAGGCATGAACATTTTTTTGTATCGAAAAAATATCGAACCGTGACACCAAAGTATCGAACCGAACCGAACCGTGAATTTTGTGTATCGTTGCACCCCTAGTTGTTAGCTAATTTTCTTGTATTTTATTCTTGTCAAACTGTGCTAATCTTTGGCATTTTTATAGACTCACCTAAAGAAATGGAAACACATTATGTTTGTTTGTTTGTTTGTTTGTTTTCTGCATCAAGCTGCTAATAACAGAGTTGATGCTCTTTCAAATAGAATTTTAAGCTGCCTGTTATGTGTAGACACAAAACTGGTTCATTACCTGTGTCAGGTGTCTTTTTATTCTTAAACAATGCACAGATCAGTGTTAAGTAGTTTAGCAAATAAAAAGCATTCCTCTGGAAATTGCCGGATATAAAAAATTGACAAATAAAAGTAGCCAATGTCCACAGGAAGAACTTGAGAAACAACCCTTTCTTGCCAGCCACGCTGTGGAGTACTTGGACGCGTGTGATGGAGCATTGTCCTGCATGAAAATCATGTTTTTCTTGAAGGATGCAGACTTCTTCCTGTACCACTGCTTGAAGAAGGTGTCTTCCAGAAACTGGCAGTAGGACTGGGAGTTGAGCTTGACTCCATCCTCAACCCGAAAAGGCCCCACAAGCTCATCTTTGATGATACCAGCCCAAACCAGTACTCCACCTCCACCTTGGTGGTCGTCTTTCAGCCTTTCTTACCTTGGCCATGTCTCTGAGTATTCTTGTCAAACTGTGCTAATCTTTGGCATTTTTTATAGACTCACCTAAAGAAATGGAAACACATTATGTTTGTTTGTTTGTTTGTTTGTTTGTTTTCTGCATCAAGCTGCTAATAACAGAGTTGATGCTCTTTCAAATAGAATTTTAAGCTGCCTGTTATGTGTAGACACAAAACTGGTTCATTACCTGTGTCAGGTGTCTTTTTATTCTTAATTACAAGCAGGCCTATCTCCATGGAAGAAAATTTCAAGAAATGAGGGCTGGCTCAAGACCTTTGCACTGTTACAACTGTATGCAGTAACTTAAAACTTTATTTTATAAAAAGAGAAAAGAAAGAAAGAAATAAAGCTCCAGCTGATTTGCCAACAGTCCACTTCCTATGTAATCATTAAGAGTAATTAACATTTGTCTATTAAATCCAAAGGTAATGCCAGAGATTTGTTGCCTGACTTTTCTGAGAGGGTGCCCTGAGATTTCAGGATTTACTATCATGTGTGGGCCACAAGAGTTTGGTATTCACTGCAGCATCCACAACAGTATACCCAGTGCATATGTACAGAGTAAATACAAATTCTTGTGCCTAAACAACTCAACTCACAGGACATTATGCAACATTAATAATCCTATTTGAATAAACTGAACCCTGAATGTAAAATTTCAGGCAATTATAGTAACTGTCACGGAGAGCGTGAGTGGAGAACAGAACTGGAGCTTGAACAAAAGGCGAGCCTTTATTGGGCTGATACGAGAGAAACATAAATACAAGGCAAGGTCAACGTGGGGCGAAACTAAAACTCAACATAAACTGGAAAAACTAAATAACTGACAAGCTGTGACGAGACCGTGGAACTGGGAAACAACTACGAACGCTATGATACTTATGAAACTATGACCATAACTATGACAAGAAGTACATGACTGAACGGGATGAACAGACATCCTGACACAAACTGAATAACAACACAAAGAGTAAATACACACAGGAGGTAATTAGGGGAAGAGGAAACAAAATAGGGACACATAAATAAACGCCATGACACGACAGGGAAAGTGAAATTAAGGGAAAGTGAAACTAAAACAATGAACGTAGAACACAAGACCTCTACAAAACAAAACAGGAAACAGGAAACACAGGGAGACATAGACATGACACAGGCTTGACAACATGAAACCACACAGACAGGAAATACATGACACAGAAGACCAGGACAGACTTACACCAGGGGACATGAAGAGACTCATAACTAAAGAGACATGAAAGGACCTAACGAGACTACAACTCAAGGCAATTAATAATAATACTAATAAGACTTAAAATTATCTCATAAATAATCAAAAAATGCAAAATAACTCAACTAAACCCTTAACTGAAGAATAGCACATGAATTAAACATAACACAAATGTAAGAAAACAATACAAAATAACACAAAACGCTGGGTCAAAGACCCAGCCCCTGACTGTAATAAAGAGAGGTAGCAGGAGACGGGTGTGGTTTGGGGGATGGGTGTGTGTGGGAGGGGGGTGTTACTCACTAACCAGAGTACTAAAGTTATGTGACTACGTTTGATGCCCTCTTCACCCCTCAATAATGACACAACATGTTTTAGCCCATCAGACACTCCCATGTACAACACAGCTAAATTTGTTGTGTCAAGGTGACCGCTATGCTCACCACGAGTCATGTGTTTTCCTAAGAAAGCAAGCTCAGGGTATCAAAAAAAAAGAAAGAAAGACACAACCCTTTGCTCTTGCTCCTGTCTCTCTTCACTGCTCCACTAAAACACAAAAAAGAGCTTCAGCCATCAGCAGCTGTTAAACATGGTGAGTCAATGTCCACTCCAAAGGATGCGATATAAGGTGACCTCATATACTGGCAACTAAAAGCCATTTCAAGCAATCATATGTGTCCATAGCCTCAATAGCAAGACTAACAGCAACTAGCACTGAGCTTTAGTGTATGAGGATCAGCTGTGAGGTAAGCAGGGAATTGAAGAAGACTGCTCTAGCGGATGAAACAGCCTTTTAAAATACCACACTGCTTCTTAATTTTTAAAAAAGGAAAAGAACAAATGCAGGTAGCCACTCATATTGCAAGGATGTATTTATTTAGCTTTTACTAGTTCTAATAAAACACTGATATACCCATTTACTCTCCTTTAAATGTTATAATCTGTCCATTTCCACCTGCTTTTCCAGGTCTGGGTCACAGAAGCTGCAGTCTAGTGTAGAATAAAAAGGGGATGTTTTTTCCTCTTCTAGTTTCATTATTTTAATATGGCACTATTAGTTCATTAGAATCATATAACCAGCTTTGCATTAAATATATACTGAAGTTTTTGATCTTACATTAGCCTTTGTATTACAGTGATTGTTATAACTCTAGTTTGATTTTTTACTTACAGGTACCAGAATAATAATATGATCTTTCATTGCAGATGTGACCATGATCAACTTATACATATTGCAGTTTGTTGCTTATTCTAGAGTTGTGCTCAAGTTAATTAAGGGTTAAAAGCTACAGTCAGCGTGAATGTCTGACTGATCTATTGAGGGGAAAGGCTTCGAGCATAGAGGGCCGCACGCGCTTACATACCACTGATATCATATTGTTCTTTGTGGTCTTTTATTCAATTATGTTTTGCTAAGTTTAAAGTGGTAGTAATTAAATGACATTGATTAAAATATTAAATGCCTGAGTCAGTTTCCGGGCTTTTTTAGAGAATCAGTGAAAAGCATAAATCATCACTTTCATGTTTAATCATTAATGATTGAAATGAACTGAATAGCGTTTAGAAGATTTGTTAATTTGTTTGTTTTTTGTTAAAAAGAGTGGTTTCAATAATTTCAGACACACCTTGCAATTGTGCTTATGATGAGTTGGCACTTGGTCTTTTGAAGGTCATAAGCTTCGTTCGGCGTGATGGTCCGGACTGATATATTGCAGGTTTTGACTTTGAGTGCAGAGGGCTAAATGCAAACATGCTTACACAGCACTTATACGATGTTATTCTTGGTGATCTTGTACTCAGTTATGTTTTTTGTTATGTTTTAAGTAGTGTTAGCTGACCAAGCATTATTCATTTAGTATTATACACTTGTTTTAGAGCAATACACACTGATCGTCTTAATCAATGTGGAATTCCTTGTAGCTGCAATGTTGTGTCTCTGCAGGGGACGGATGGCTCCAGGAGACGGGGGGCAGTCAGCGTCTGCCCTCGGGAAGGAGACAATGTTATTTTTCTGTGTTAAATAAAACTGTCAACATTGATTGTATAACACCTGTCATTACGCATGAAGGGGCGTTCTAATACCCTGATTTTTACAAAACTATGGAGATGTGTTTTTTGTGATGAGATCAGAGGCTGTCTGCATACAGTGTCCATCTCCCACGTGTGTGACCATTAAAATCATCGTTTGACTTGACCCGGCCGGACCAGTGTTGTTATTGTGGTTTTTTTCTCTTGTCTCCATCCCCAATATTTTGAACCATAACACTAGGCAGAGATTTCCAGACCTCCTTCTCACCACCCACTTCCTCTCAGTTGACATGTGATGCCGGTGCCACTGAGCCAAACACCCTCCACTCTTGGCTGTGTCTACAAATTCAGTCCATAAAAGTTATGAATACAGACTGTGACAAAGTGCATTCATTCACTATGAATGAATGCAGCTTATTGGCAGCAATGTGAACCAAGCTCTTGCTTGGTTGTACATGGACAGGACTGCACACAACATGGAACTGATAACACATACTCCAGGATACCCCAAAGGATGTGGCCGAATGCTTTCTCCAAGTACACAAAATACTTGTAAACTCGCACATACCCTCCAAAAGTTTAAAACGATGGTTCAGGAGTCCAAGGTTCCAGGATCTCGATGAAAACCACATTGTTGTTCAAACATGGTGTTTGTTATGGAGAAACTATGGTTAGTACAATCCAACAACAAAACAAAGGAACTGTCAGAAGACTCAAAGACAAGATGCAGTGGGAACAGTCCAAAGATTTTAATGAACACTTAAGTAAATAACAGGTGAGTGCTTGCAGTTCTTCAAAAAACTACTAAGATGAAGTGTCCATTTCTTTACAGGATCTGGTCAAATCACCACAAGGTTGTCAGGCTCATTGTTTCTGTAGGTTGCAGGTTCAGATAAGTTGATACAGGATTCACATGAACAGTCACAGATAGGTCTACAGTGTATTTCACAGGGTTCAGGTAAGGATTTATTGTTTCCCTCAGGCTCGAGTTAAAAGCTCTCTGACTTTACAGGTTTGAACTTGATGAGGGAGGACACCAAGATAAGTATGTTGCAGCTTAGCAAGCAGGAAACAAACAAACTCAGTAAGACTGCCACGTAATGTATATCAAGAACCCAGCGAGGGAAAGCAGGAGCAGGGTTACATACTGCTGATGATTGTAGATGAAAATCTGACATAGTTATGCCAACATCTGGAGGAGGTAAGCAGAGTTACTTCACTCGAGTCTGCATATGGATGATGAAGAGAGGGAAGAGGGCATGGGGGACATGAGAGGAACGCTAATAGAAAATGTTCATTGCACATATAATAAACCTAATTTAATCTAATGCATTTTACATTCTAACGTTAAGCTTCCTCAACCAAGGTACAGTAATTTTAGATGAATAATTTGTTAAACATAACAAGGTTTGGAGAAACATTTAAACTTTCATGGAAATAAATAGAATTACATTATTTATAATTAGTGATGTGGTTTGACCTCTGATGTGCCTTACCACCAGAAAGGCTGAAAACAATATTAGACTCTAAGCAGGTTAAGAAACTAATAAGAGGCTCCTGTATTCTTCAGTCTGGTAGTGGCTCTGTCTGTGTAGCGGATAGTCAGCAAGAACATGTAATGGAAGATGATGGAAGTGAAGAGAGCAAGAAAAATGAAGGTTGCCCTGAGGGTGATGTCAAAGATAAGGAGAGGCCAAAGCATGTTGGAACGGTGCTAAAACGAAAGAAAGAAAACACTCTTAAGCTCAAGTTTACTGCTACACTGTTGAGCAGGAGACCGGGGTTTGTCCACAGTCTTTGATTATGGGATCAACAAATGCATAAACTGGCTGAAGTACCTCCTTTCTGAAGTTTTCCTGTGTTCCATTATTGCATCTTGATGTCACTGATGCTCCAGCTCAGCACTGTCCAACACTAAAATGGCAAATATAGGGAATCTGTGTCCAACCCGTCTGCTGGGGTCAAATGCAACAATCTTTTCATGCATCTTCTCCAAAACTGGATCACTGAACACTGATGACTGAGGTCTGCTGCTTTTAACTTTCTCATTCACTTTCATCAGCTAAAACTGTGAAAACTGTCCCTATTAGATACAAAAACACTGGAAGTCCCCTTTATAAAAAAAAATCTATAATATTAGTTTAATAATGTAAGTGAAGATTTTTCAAGTTTCAAATTTTTATTATAACATGTTTCCCTGTACAATTAAATTCTTCCTTTGCAGTCTGCAATAGATACCAAACAAACAAACAAACAAAAAGAAATAAAGTGGCCAAATAGAATAGATCGTTTAAAAAGAGTTGTTAAAAAAAACACCATATGAGAAACACAGTAGAAATATAAGATGCAAAAATGTACTCAGTTGTAGGCCAGGGCTATGTCAGATATTTAGGGGTCTGATGGGGAAACAAAGAGTTCTTCAAAGTGTTTGTTTTGTTTTACTCACCTTAAACATAAAAATGATATTAATAAACTGCAGAAGGTTTTCTGGGGCAGTAAGCAGTAAAGTTGCACCCTTACATACATACTTATAGCTCTAATGTGGAGCATAATTATCATGTTGTATTTAATAAGACTCAAGGCTAAAGACTGAGCCCAGGAATTCATCAAGAAATTGTTTGTACGGGTCACAGAAGAGGGGAGACAAAAGCTAGTTCTTCTAATGGCCACAAAGGGCATTATTTCACATGGGCCCTGCTGGCCATTTGAAATAATGCAGCTTTACGGCATTGTATTTCCTCAATGTCTTCACTTTTAAGGACATACTCCAGCCTTCTTTTATATTTGGTCTATGGCATGAACCAAAACATTAAAGTGTCAGCCTGCAAAACTAAACAGGCTGCTCACTGTGCAACACTGAAGACAACTGCAGTGCTAGAGCTCCCTCACATAACCAGTTGATTACTGTAAGTATAAAAATACTGACTGACTGGAGCTTTAAGGATTTATGAGGCTCGTGCTTTGGAGCTGATTACTTGATTGACAGGTGCCTTCCTTTATTACGATAGGCTGTGGTGATTACTTGGTCGCCACCTCAGCCCCACACTGACCAAAGAAATCTTGCATTCACACATCACCATCATTCTGTTTTTCTGATGACCTTCCTGTCAGTTAGTCCCTGTCGGCCACATGACCTGTTTGCGGAGCCGGGAAAGGCCTTTAGAAAGCTGACATCAGGATTGACTGCCATAATTCATCATTCAAGTCTTATCTGTGACTATGTGCAGGACTAAATAGCAAAAACACAAAGGAAATGATTGTGCACCTGAAGGCGAGTGGGTTTGCTGTGATTCTGCTCCCATGCCTTAGGTGACAGAGTGTTAATAACAGGGGAATAAATAAACTGCAGCGTTGTTGCTGTGGGCTGGAGACTGTGGGTTGCTGACGTCAACGATCCCCCTGCCCCACTTTAACCCTAGACAGGGAGCATGTGTGCGTGTTCAGACTCTTCATCCTCTAGTTCCCTTAGGACTTCACTCCATTTGCCCTGACTGATAATGAGCACATGTTCTAAAAGAACGCCCAGCAGTTTGCTTAATATATAACACCATGCTCCAAAAACCACCTCTGTTGTTTCCACCTAGCTTTGCATCTGCTTTAGGGGTTTTCACCACCACAGCCATGCTTGTCTTGGATGCCTTAACCTCTGCACAATCTACAGGGAGCAGCTACGTGGTGTGTTGTATAACTGTCATGGTTGTGCAGTGGCATGGAAACTGTCTGACAGCACCGCCCACTGGTTTCACTATGGCACTGATGCAGTGAAAATACAAACATACAATCCTGACATTGTTTTCACCAGTAAAATAATGTTTTACCAGCATTTGCGGTGTTACAACTTTGCTATTTTACGATAAACGTAAATTAAATACAACCTGAGCAACTGAAATGTAGAAATAATGGAACAAATGGACTCAACTCAGTATGATGGAGCTTTTTATGGCCATCATCATAATATCATTGTTGTAAATTCTTTTGACCAGAATATTTATGAAATGGCAATCCTATGTGTAAAATGTTAAACTAGTAGCCTAAATTCTAGAGAGTATGAATAAAGAGGCAACTGGACTTCAGTTAGTTTGTGCAGACATTTGAAGAGGCATCCAGGAGACTTCCCCCCACAAAAACAAATGGTGGAGAATGCTCTGGTTTGGTTGTCCCCTTGGACATCGTTTTGGGGGTCGTTAACCCACCACTGATCATGTCAGTCATCATTTCATTTATTTATTTCACACTTGGTCAACAGTTTCCACAGTTAGTTCTTAAGAGCCAAAGTGGGGAAAAAGGCATGGGTCATTGCCATCACTGGGGATTAAGGGTAAAACCACTGTGAGACCATGACCCACCACATCACATAACCTATTGAGCTCACCTGGGGTGTGGTGTGAGTGGGGGTTGGTGCTTCTGGGGTGTCTAGTGGTCATTTACAGAAGGCATCAATGGCCTCCTTTACTCCTCTTTCAAACCATCTGTCTCATCGTCTGAAATGTGATCACAGCCATTCTCCAAAGAATGACCTTTGTCCTTTAGATGCAGATGGCACTTCTATGTTATGCCATGAGTTCGTGGAGTGGCTGTTTGATTTCTTCTATGTTGAGACCTGAACACACCTCACTGCACTGCACACCACAAAATTCTCTGGTCTGATGAACGCTCTGGCCTTTATCTTCTAACAGGACAATGGCCCTAAGCACACAGCCAAGAGAACAAAGGCATGTCTTCAGGACCAGCCAGAGCCCAGACTGGACGCTCCCCATCCAAGCTGATGGAGCGTGAGAGCGTTTGCACAGAAGAATGGGAGAGATTGCCCAAAACATGCGTGCCAAGCTTGTCACATCATACTCAAAAAGATGTGACTGTAATTGCTGCCAAAGTGCTTCAAAAACTTTTGAGCTAAATCTGTGAATACTTATGTACATATTATATTTTTGTTTTGTTTTTAACATTTTTAATCAATTTGCAAGAATCTTAACCAAACATTTTCCCTCTTTGTCATAATGCGGTATTGCGTGTAGAATTCCGAGGTGAAAATCTCACTTTAATCCATTTTGGAATCAGGCTGTATCATGAAAAAGTATGGAAGCGCTGTGAAGTATTTCCAGGTGCACTGCTTGGAAATCGTGTCACTAATGAAAGTGACAGGAAGTGAAGATGAAGGTAGCATTTTCATTGGGAGTGACTAGGATGGACAAGATTAGAAATGAATCTATGGACATACGGACTTTGTCATTCAGTATACAAGCGTACAAGGAACACACAGAGAAGATTCACAGATTTAGTGAAGGAGGATGCAGGGACAGAGTGAGGAAGCACTGCAAAATAAGAAAAAGAAGACGCCCATTTATAAAAGCACAGTTGTTTCAAGATTAGCTTCAAGATTGTTCCCTTAAAAGTGTAAAGAAACTGAACAAAAGGAGGACAAAAAAAGTGTCAGACCTAAAGAACATCCACAGCAGATGAACTGAAATCAGGTTCTTAAGAAACAGGAAAAAAAAAACTCGGAATGTGAGAAATGCAGCAACTAGTAGCTGGTCCAGCTACTAGTTGCTGAAGTAGTCTTTGAAGTTATGTGTCTCAGAGAATTCAGCTTTATTTCCTGTCAATGATTAGTTCCCTAAATAGCTCTTAGTGTATCTTTGTGCAGTCTTCTCTTCTCTTCGTGTGTCCATCTTCTTTGTGTTCCTTGTTGCTGTTATTTTTTTTTTTTTACTTTTGGATTTCAGTTTTTTGTAATTAATTTTTTATTCATCAATTATAAATGGACTGATTCATATGTAGTGCTTTCTATCTAACATTCACACACACATTCATACTGTGTGTGTGACTCAAAAAGCATTTTGGGGTTAGTATTTTGCCCAAGGACATTTGGCACGCAGACTGGAACAGCCAGGACACGAACCACCAACCTTCCAGTTAGTAGATGCCCTGCTCTACCTCCTAAACCACTTTTTTTTTTTCTGCATTCCTTAAATAGTTCTCGTTTAGGTAATCTCCCTGACAGCCTTGCCATTGGGTCCACTTCTTGCCTACTTATGACAATAGTCTGTGTGACTGATCCTACATCTTGTCTTTTCTAAACTACTAAAGAAAGTGGTTTCCACATAAATACATCAGCTCTGTCCTTTAACCTTACATGTGCTGGGCTCAAATATCTGGGCATTAATGTTACACGTACATTATGTCTATTCAGGTAGTTATGCCTCGCTTATGACTTACATCTGATTTTTGCTTCTTTTTGAGGAAACAATCATCCTCTCTTCGACTGGAATGATGGATATTGTCATACGTTTTTCAAACACTGCTGTTATTCTTACCAAATCCTTTTTTGTCAGTTCCTTTATTCGAGATGCACAGCCTCCACGGGGAACTCCAGGCCTCGAGGGCCGGGGTCCTGCAGGTTTTAGATGAGTCCTTGATCCAACACAGCTGGTTTAAATTGATAAACGAGGACCTCAGCATGACTGTGCCTAAGGGTCTCACACTGACACAATATAAAAAAAAATAATAATAATAATAAAAATAAAATAAAACGAAACACCACACACACACACATACAAGTACTTAATTTATTTAAACAATTTTAAAATACACAAATACAGTGGTATTACAAATGAGGAGCAAAAGTTTTGAGGTGGGAGTGAAAAGAAACTATTTCCCATGATCCACAGAAAGATGCATTTTGGGACATGAGCAACCATCTCCACAACGCACAGTTCAAAGCAAAACTGACAAAAGGAGAACTGCGTGAGGCAGACTGCAAAATCTATCCCATGTAAATTGTACTTGCATTTATTATAGCCATCAGTGAAACGAACAAGTTAATGCATCACTTTTTTGATTTTCAAGCCCACAGGTGAAGTGTATGAAACAAAAACTGCCTTAGCGGGAATTCTAATGGAGTGAGGCATTCCCATTCCCTCCATACACTGTCGTCATCATCCAAAACCAGCGGCTCATGTGGACCTGGTAGACAAAGTAGGCGCATCCTATACACAACGACGAGTACAAAATACCACGACAACCCCTTTCCCCTTTAACTACAGAAAATCGGCCTACGTTACATTGCAATCAGTGTACCACATCGACAGTTTTCTACTTTAAAATGTGCACGATTCAGACCGAGCCACAGAGAGGAGCCGTGCGTGGCTTTTAGTACCACTGGGACTCGTCCAACCCGCCCCGCCCACCTTTTTTAATTAATACTTGCTTCATTTGTCTCCAAAATCATCCTTTTTAAACCAATCCTGTCCATTTTCTACACAAACTTTCACATTATTTGCCAGACCCTCTGATGTGGGTCAGCACCAGACTGAAACTAATGATCTTTATTTTCTTTAAATCAAGCTCCTTCTATGCCAATTACTTTTAAAAGTCATTGCAACATAGGCTGCACAGTACAATTCTAAACTGTGAAGAAAAAACAAACAAATGCAGGATCAAATACTACCAGGAGGTACAAACTGAGGCCATGACATCTGAAGAGTTGTGGCATTTTTTCATTTTATCTTTAACTTGCTATCGGCAGAATGGATCCCAGCTTGAGGAAAGTACATTACCAGAATCTACCTTTTTAAAAGGTAACCTCAGTAATTTAGTCTTTAGCTCACAGAAAGTTGCGGCATTTGCAAAATCAGACTTGAAGATGGTTTAAACGTACAGCTGTTTTTCTCACACGTAAGACACGGCAGCACAGTCGGCTCAGAGACGCCCGCTGTGTTTAGGTGACCCAGTGCATTCTGGAGGCAGCACACACTGGCGGGGAACACACTGGAATATTAGCTGCAATCCAACACCACACGCACGGACTGGAGAGTCGGCAGGTTAAACAGCAGCTAATGTGTGATCTCTACTAGGTGAGGGCTGCAGGTGCAATCAGGAAATCAGGTTTGAGGGTCAAAGCGTGCTTTCACAGTTCAAGTAGCTGTTCCACCCTCAGACCTAAACATCAATTTGTTAAAAAACTGTGAAACACCCATTTAAGGCAAATCAAAGACACCTTATCCAAGCGGCTTGCGCTGCACTGTGCAACCATGATGTAAAATACTTTGCGATGTAACAAACTGGGTATCAGTAAAATCCAAGTCATTAAACTGCCTTGGAGCCTTTCCTCCAATGTAATTAATCCTTTAAGTTTCTGTCTTGCAGTTCTGCTGCGTTTACTTAAAACGTTTGAGAGATTCGTTTTTGTGGCTTCTACTAGAGACACGTGGAGACAAGGAGGCTGCAACATCCTGTGAATTCTGGTTGAAATCATCCATGAGTGTTTATTAAGGTTTACGAAGAAAGCTGTCAAAGTACGCGTGAAAAACAAAACAAAACCTTTGGAAGCAGATGGACAGATGGTCTAGAGTGAGGTTGAGGAGGCAAAGGAGACAAAAAAGAAAGAAATACCCTCAACATGTTTATCCCACAACCATTTGAAGCTTGTACAACCCTAAGATAACCCTAAGACAGAACCACACAAACACACAAAAACCACATCACTATGCACTGAGTTTAAAAACAATTTCATCCGTTCGGTGCGGACACACCAGCCTCCAGACTAGATCATCGTTTCATTCACAGCTTTTCCCACCGCAGCCACAAACCTGAAGACACACTATATGTGCTGTATGGTTTTTTTTGGATTTACTACAATGTCCTGGTTGCAACGCACCTGAGGTGGACGCAGACAAAAACAAAAACCCCAAAACATCTACTCATACCATTGGGATCATTGCAAAGAGAACATTAAATCCCCTGTTAATGTAACTGTAGAGCTAAACCTCAAACACCTAAAATACAAAATAAAAGAAAAGTATGTCCACTTGTGGGATTTAGACAGTCTTTCAGGACACAAAAATAGAGTTGAGGCACTGCTCTTCAACACTGCCACGATGGATCACGTGTCTCTGGTAGTTTTAATAAATCCCACAGGCTAATTTTGACAGCTAACAGACATGTCATTCTCTCTTGTGAAGTCTGACCAGCTGGTGCAGTACAATTTCTCTTAATGATTAAAAATAAGTAAAAACAAAAAGTTGGGGGAGAAAAAAACAAAAAAAAAAAAAAAAAAAAACAGGAAGATGATGCCACAGAGAAGTGAATCCATGGCTTCATCAACAGCAAGGGGGAGGCAGGAGGAGGAGGGGGGGGTTCCAAATCTTCCCACGGAGAAGAAGAGATGCTGCGGCTGCTACTTTGCCCAAATTGTTGTTAAGGCAACCAAACCGTACTCCACCTGCCCATCTCTCTGTCACATACACACACTCACACTCATTTCTGGCTGTGCACCTCTTCTTCTGTCGAGTGAACAGGGGAGTAGCCAGATACTTGTGCAATCGTTGGTAAGTCCTCCGTGTAATCTGCAAAGTCCTGTTCATATGTGTAAGTGTGTTGTGTGTAAAGTGTGTGTGTGTGTGTTGTGTGTAAAGTGTGTGTGTGTGTGTGTGTGGCTGCAGGTGGTGCATGTTGAGGCCTCCATGGTGCACAGCTGGATGAGAGGGTTTCACCGAGGGGCTGCAGACTGGAGGCCGCTTGGTGTGACCCGGGACAGAGCCTGAAAGAAAAATAACGTCACAGTTTGAGCAGGGAGCACATCACTGGAAGTTACAGTTACTGCATGGTTACTATGATGCTACAGCCAGCAGCCTAGCTTAGCGCAAACACTGCATACTAGAGTTCTGCTCAAAACCTTGGGCTAGAATGAACACTGAAATAGCCCATTTTATTTTATTTATTTTACCAAATATCCAATATGTTAATACTAATAAGATTCAGTTAATATTAAATGCCCCATCATAGTTTGATGTAGGCAAGGAGCAACCTCAGAGGCTAAAAAAATAAAGACGGCAAGAAGTGCCCACACGGCAGATCCTCTCCAACAGTGAGCCATAACACTCCTGTGTTAAAAAGGCTAACGTTATATTTAAAAGTGAAAATGTTTACAGGCTGATACAAACACGTGGACGTGACTGCCTTCATTAACAAAAGGAGGAGCTGTAACACACAGCTAAGCCTCACTTTCACAAAATTTTCCAAAAAGTGTACTTTAGTTTCACTGAATTACAACTAAAGATTTGATTCATTACTTGGCACCAATTACCAGATATCTGTGTCTGTGGATTACAAAAGTCCAGTTTCAGCCCAGCCTGCTAAACAAGCTTGGCTGTATTAGCTGATAACCACTCTCACCCACAGACAAACCTGACTCCAAAAACAAATAAAACAAGATGGCTGCAGCCACAACACAACAGTACAGTCCTGAACTTTGCAGCCCCGAAGCAAACAGGTGACAGCCTGTTGGCTACATCCACCCATGCAGACCATGCTTGCATATTTGCACCCTTGGAAATGAATATGATCGTCACTGCAAAATAGACGAGCATTGATGAAGCTTCTGTGTGCAGAGCTGAATCTAAACTGTGTTTGCACCGTTTCTCTTGCCCACTCATTCTTACATTCTGTGTAGAGGAGACACTGCTCAAGTAAAGATAGCATTTGGGCTTGATTTTAGACTTCAGCAGGAAATCTACATCCCAATTTGCAATGTAGCTGGAAACGCCACTTCCCCCTACACCACAACCTTCACTGTTCAGGTTGTTGCAGGCTATGTCGACCTGACGTGTGATTACATTTCCCAGGAGGTGCGCATCAGCTTCTGGTTCAGAATCAGAATACTTTATTAATCCCGAAGGAAATTAGGGTTACAGCAGGCAGCACGCTAATGGCGCATGCGCACTTACAAAGGAACCTTCTGACCAACTTTACACAAACATCACATTGGGGAGACATGTCAGAAAGGTAGGCTGATAGGAAAAAAAACAACAAAAATACATAACATGAGGTAAGAGGAGGAGAAAAAAAACTCCACTCAGACTGAGCTCCTAGTGGGAGAACAGTTTGATAACAGAAAAGACACCTCAGCACAAAAAGCACATGACTATCAATACACCATAGAAACACAAGACAAGCAACAGGGGCGGGTAAAGGGTGAGAGAGAGCCGGTGTAGACAGCGCATCCGGTCCTGCAGCATGTCTGCGCTGGTCCAGTCGACCGCCATCTTCCCCGGGAGGGGACAAGCATCGAAGGCGTTTGGAAAGGGAGGGGGGATCAGTGTGTGCATATCAGTGTATGTGTGTATGTGTCCATAGTTCAGCTGAGACAGTGTCCTTCGCCCTGCCAGGCTAAGTAAACAGTCTTCCAGCCAACCCAGGTGGCCTTGCATGGAATGGGAGGAACAGACTAAACACAGTCGTTATCAGGGTGTTTTGTTTGGCTCCAGCCTTGAGACCGCAGCTGGCGCCGCATGAAGTGATGGTGGTTTTTACTTTAGTGCGAACAACTCATATGAATTTCAAAGCTGTTCTAACAGTCCAACACTGGTCTCTCAATCTCCCGTTGGAGAGCCACGAGCTTTCTATGATGTTATCCAAACTTACGTTCCGTGATGTTGTCATTCTTTTTGCCCAAAGAGCAGATTCTGAGAACTCACGACCGCAGTGCACTTCCCCAAGATTTGATCCAATTTGCGCTCAAAGGTGTTGTTCGAGCTAGCCCCTCCAGATGTAATCCAGTTTTTCACTCAGAGGTCTTGTTCTGAGTATTCACGGCAGCCGTGTGTTCTCCAAGATCTTATCCGTGCTGCACTCAATGAGCCCATTTTGAGAAACTCACGCCTCTCCCATCGTTTCAATCCCAGCGGGCAGCCTTGTGGGGGTTTGAACAGCCGGTTCCGCTTCCTTAATTCTTCGATAAGTCAGGGCCAAGCCAGCTCCGATCAACCAGAACCCTGTTACCATGGTTCCGAATAGGTAGATATCTTCAGCACTCAGGCTCACCCGAGCCCAGACTTCTCGTTGAGAAGGGGTGTCAATTGCATTCAGAGACCAGTTGATCAAATCCATAATTCCTCTTTTAGGTTTTAGAGAACAGACTGTGAGAGAGTGTTCCAGGGAAAAGTAATTCAAAAAACACGAGACTAGACAAGGACACAAGAAGCTAAGCAAGGAAGATAAGGGCAGGAGAGGAGAAAAGTGCGACCGCCTTCGCTGAGAGCCAAAAGAGAAGTTACTTCATAAGTTGCGATGCAGCTTTCCCACTGAAGTATAATTCACACTGAAGTTTATGTACTACTTTGGCTGTGTTTCCCTGTGAATATACTCTTGTATATATGCTGAAGAAGCCAGTGCAGCAGGTACAAACTGACCAATCAGGAGCCAGCCAGAAGCATAAATGAGCTGGATGCCTACCTAAGGACAAATCACCGGCCTCCATTGGTTGTCCTTGGAAACACTTCTTTGTTTTTGTTCTGAATAAACAAAAGTTGCATTTAACTTTCCTATTTTCACAGACTTTGTGTTCTATATTTGAATTTTCTCTTCATCATACTGCCACAACATTAAACGAATGCTCCATAAAGCTATAGAAACAAGTTAATTATGGTTCATTTTATTCATGGATAAATGTAACTAGTATGAAACTGACATGCAATGTCTTATCCCATGTCTGTGTGTGGGATAATACACAGAAATGTTTCACTTTTTAAACACTCGATTAAGAAAAAAGAAACAAAAACGTCAAAGTGACTGGAGGAGATCGATTCTTTTCATTTGTTCAGCAGTTCTCCACTTTGCCCTCTGGGGGGCGTGGAGGTCCACGCAAAGAAGAGAACAAAGGACTTAATGAAGCCTTTAAACAATGACCTCCTTTGCTCCATGAGTGCTTTTACGCTTATTTTACAAACTGGGAAGGACTGTGTCAGTGGAAATGAATCAGTACAGATACTGTTCAGTTTGAACAGAGGGAAAAGGAGAACATGTATGCATGTGGTGTCTGCACAAACACTCTATGTTCTCTTATGCTAGACGCTTCCTGTTTTCAGGATTTGTTGGGCAACTGAGCACAAATGATTCAAGTTCTTCTTATTAACTGACACGCAATCATAAAGTCCTCCCAGTAAACCGATTGTTTCTAAAGACAATGTTTTATGGTCTGCCAACCTGCACAGCGTGTACCCTGCTACTCAGTCACTTGAGATATGCCACAGCCTAAAGAAATGTGGCTGCAAACAGCTGTCTGCTGTGGATTTTCAACATGATATTTGTAACGCAGTTCGTGTTACCTGTGAGGACATGCGGGATGTTTCCTGGCGTCCTGTCAGGTCTGACGAGGAAATGTTGACAGGGGCTCCCCGATGAAGGCGCATGCTCACCTTCCTCTCCTTCTCCATACCTGAAAGACAAAGAAAAGGTACAAGGGTAGGCTGAATATTTCAGCAACTGTTTAAAGAGAAGGAAAAACAAAACATTATATTTTTTGCTCACCTGTGTGTGAGGCGGGGTTGAGCGGGGAGGGGGCTGCAACTTCCTGAGGGGCTCTGGCTCTTCCTGAGGCCGAGGCCATACCTCTGGCCCCGGGGTTCCTGCTGTGCCTCATTCTCTCATCCCGTTCCCGACGCTCCCGCTCTGCATCCTCCACGGCCCTATTGGCACCCTGACACACAAGACAGCTGAGGTTATTAACCTTTAAGACAGCTGCACACTTAAAAAAAACAAAAAAAACAAAAACAAACATGCTGCATGAAAATGCATCTAGGCAGAATACACAAGGCCATTTAACAGTGGAAGGTCAACTTAAAATTATGTTACACAACATGTTTATAGCTGCGTTTATGTCACTGAGAATGCTGATGTTCCAGTTGTAAACAGAAAGTACACATCACCCAGTTCTTCTCAAGTTTGACTCATATTCTGCTTGCCAATGAAATTCCTAAGAAACACTGTTTTTGGCACAACCTTCTAACGAAAGCACTTATATAATTAAAGTAAGACAGTAGTGAAAAGCACAAAGAAAGTCTTCTTAGATGTGAAGCTATAACTTACAAATTTCAGCATGTTCCAGTCAAAGACGTAGTCGTAGGAGAATCCCTGCCTGTGGAAGAGGTTCCTGAAGAGCTGGCGCAAGTATGAGTAGTCGGGCTTATCGTCGAACCGCAGAGACCGGCAGAAGTTCAGGTAGGTGGCAAACTCGGCTTTGGGGACAAAGAGATGTTTAAAACATTAGTGTTGGCTAACACTCTGATGTGGTGCCTTTATTCATAGGTTCATAAGAGCACTAGAACCTACACGGGTAGCCTTTGCAGAGGACCTCAATGGGTGTCGACATTTTTTTCTCGCTGATGCGTTCATACTTCTGCCTCTTAGTGGCAGCTTTAAGGCCTTGCCAAGGCAGAGACCCCAGGTTGAAGTACATAAGGACGTATCCCAGTGACTCCAAGTCATCCCGCCTGGACTGCTCTGTAAATGCAGAGAGAGGGCCAGGTCAGTCGGGATCTGGACGAATCAGAGTTATTAATCATCAGTTTGTGGAGGTCTGTCTTACCAATGCCCAGATGTGTGTTAATGGAGGCGTAGCGGGCGGTGCCTGTCAGGTTCTTGTTCTCGCGGTAGGGGATGTGTTGGTGCGTGCGTGCGTCACGATATTTCTTGGCCAGGCCAAAGTCGATGATGTAGACGAGATTTCCCTTCTTGCCCAGGCCCATCAGGAAGTTGTCTGGCTTTACGTCTCTGTGGATGAAGTTCTTGGAGTGGATGTACTCAATTCGGCTGATCTGGAAGGAAAAACGGTGGTTAAAAATGAACACAAGGGGTCATTCCAGGAGCTTAACCAAAGTAGATATTTGAAATCAGTGAAGAGATTAAACCGTCCTGCACTACTGTACATTTGTGATGCATCTTTAACATCAAGTGTAGGACCAGCATTCCTCATTTTATTCCCTTTCTTTTTCCTTTTGGGAACTCACCATCTGGTCAGCCAGCAGCAGGACTGTCTTGAGGCTGAACTTGCGAGAGCAAAAGTTGAACAAGTCTTCCAGACTGGGACCCAGCAGCTCCATCACCATCACATTGTAGTCACCCTCAGCGCCACACCATTTTATCGTTGGAATACCCACTGCAAGAAATGTAGGGAACACAAGGGTTACATTTATAGTTTGGTTTGGTGCCATTTTGTTCATGTTGGCACTTCAGTGAGAACCACAAGCTGACACTAAACTGTAATAACTTGATGAAACTGCAGCCACTATTAAGGCTGGAATGTGCAAGTCCTCAAATCAGAATCCTAAAAGTCAAATATAGGACTTTACAGGCCTGTGTAAGGAAGCCAAAGGTCAAGCGTGTTTAGTACTGACAGCTGTGACTCCTCCACAATCACGTCTTCTGTTAAAGCAACCCAACAGCAAGTCTCATGGTTGCACACACATTAACACATTATGCTCATAATTACATGTTTGTCAATATGCTATATGGGGCAGTGATCAGAAAAAACCAGAATAACAAACCTTTGGTAAACTAAAACTAAAATTATTGTCGTTTTTGGTTTCAAAAACTGTCTGCCATAATGTGTCAATCTGTGATGCAAGCATGCGGTTTGATGTTGGGTTGTTTGCAGAGGGGGACCATGGGTAAACCATTTTTGATTAATTGGCATTCACTTAGAAAGTTTGTAATTTCAATCCCATTTTTGTGTTAAGGGATTAAAATTACAAAACTTTCTCCTGAAAGATTTCCCTCCTTGTGTGTTTGCATAACAGTATTTCTACTCAGTTTTTATTTTTGTTGTTTTAAACATGTGCACTGGTGAACACGTTTCAGGGTTAAATCTGCTGAAGTCTACAGACGTATGTGAGTCTGATCAACCGTCACTGCTGATGGCAGTGTTTAGCAATGATGTCAGGTCTTCACACTATGAACTTGTGCAATGTCATTTCCCTTTTCTGTGGATCGTATTACAGACAAGCTTGTGTGTTTTGAGGTTTTTGAGCAAACACAATTAGTGCAGCGCACATACACACTTTTCTGATTTCTGTCATGAAGGGGTTTTTCCAAGTAAGCAAGTCACACTGTGTACATGTAAACAGGAAATGCATAACACATTTACTCTGCATGCATTATTTAGAAAAAAAAATAAAAACTTCCTGAAACAAACTTATACAACTCCAAATAATAAAAATGGCTCGACTCCTGCCCTCATACACAGAGGCCAGCTGGTTTCGTAGGAGCCGGTGACCCTGCCAAGGCGAATAGGCCATCTGGCATTTCCTTCTACAGGCAAGCGGCAACAAAATGCTGGTGCTCAGCAACACACACACACAGCATAAGCTATTTATATACATACAAACACAAATACATCTCACAGTCTGAGTCGGCTACTGTGCCCTAATAAATCTAACTATGCTGGAACTAAAATACAAATGCATGTGGGGACATAGTTGTGCATACGGACAAACTGCTGACTTCTAAAGTTTACTGTTTTAAAGGCAGACGCCAGTAGTATAGACGACATGAATCAATAAGTCACCAAAGAAAAATACATTTCAAAATGTACATTTCATGCCACACAGTAATAGTGTAGTAATATACAGTATGAGGTACAGAAATACAAACATGCAAACAAGTCTACCCCAGGTATGATGTTGCAGACACTACCGAGCTGGCAGAACAATTAAACTTTACCCATGCTTACTGACTCAAAGCAGCAAGTCCTTTCTTGCTTCTTTCACGTTGGAAGTGTGAGCATGTTTCAGAGTCAGATGTTCTTTTCCTTTGCTCTTGGTACCTTTGCAGTGGCACAAGGGGTTCTATAAGCTACACTAGTAGTTGGACTATCAGCCAGTTAGCTACACTGAATGATCACTTTGGTTTAAACTAAAAAAAAAGAAAAAAAAAAAAAAAAAAAAAAAAGAAATCAACAGGAACCATTCACGGTGTCTATCGACATTAAACAGTAAATATTTTTCCCCAAACAGAAATTTCTCCTAAATACAAACTATATGCAAATCTTTTTTTTTTTGGTTTCTTCAACACCAACAGGAGATAAGTACAGCTTTATGTTTTTATCGTGCCACGATACTGTGCAAATTTGAATATTTTTTAGTATCAGTGGTGCATTTTGAGGATGGCCCGCTTCCATGAAAATGTAGTTGTAACCTGTTACCTAATACGATAGAAAAAAGGTGTTACTTGTGTTTTTCCAACAGTCTCCACATCAGTCCTCGATTTATGAAGCTTGAACTGTAAAGAGCTGTAAGCTTTACTGAAGTAAATAACTCTCTCTTGCATGGCTCAACACTCGTGTATTTATCTTTTATGTGATTTAAACTCTTAACGTTAGTGTGTACGTGTGTGTGTGTACATGTCTATACATAGGAATAGTAGTGGTAGAATAGTTATGTTAAGCTATATAGTTTATGTCTTGCATATTTCCACAACCATATCCATAATCACATACTGTGTATGCTACTGTTGTATGTAGTGTATTATATTACTTATTTTTTATTTGTTTGTATTTTATTTGTATTTTCCTTCTGATATCTGTTCCTGAGCTGAGGTAATGCAAAAATGTCCCCGTTGTGGGATCAATTAAGGTCTTATCTTATCCTAATCTCTACTTCTTGTTTAAAGTCAAAGTGGTGAAACAACAGCTATGACAGATGAGTTGAAACTGTATGACCTGTGTGCAAAAATTACAGGAAAAACTGACGATCCAACAAGTGATTTGACAACAAGGTACACGAAGAGGAGATACTAGCAGCTGATGATGTGAGAGCCAATGGTAAACAAATGACTCAGAGTATCGCTGGAGCACTCGGTAACTGTACTCCATAATGTCAGATAGCCCAAACAGTTCATGGACAATTACAATGCTAATTTTATGCTTACAAAAAACTGGTGTCAGAAGAGATTAATAGAGGGAATGGAGGAAAAAGGAAGGGAAAAATCATTTGGTGTGTGCTTTAAGCACCCAGCTATTGGGTGGTGTTCAGTTCAGGAGGGTCACTTTAATAACAGAAAAAAATGAATGAACAAACACATCCTTTACCAATGTCTACCAGACAGCCAGTACGGAGCATTTTCTTTGTGGTTTATAATGACAAAAGTGTAAACCAGCCTCCATCCAAGTACTTTAAAATGATGAGGAACTTGTAAAAGCCGCATGGATGCATGTGTGTAAAGTGAGTGTCATAGTGTACAGTACCTCCACCCTGCATCATCTTGTAGATTTTGCTCTCTATGTGGAGCTGTGGGTGTTTGGTCTTGACACATTCCAATTTGATGGCGACCTCCTCTCCAACAGAGATATCAGTACCTGGGCAAAACAGCAGAGGGGTTAGCTGCATGAAGATGCATTACACATTCAGTCAGAACCTATATTTACCGTAATTGTCGGGCTATAAGCCGCTACTTTTTGCACAAGCTTTGAACCCTGCGGCTTTTAGTCAGGTGCGGCTTTTCTATGGATTGTCCATGATTTTCGTGATATCGTAAGACGATTTGTTTTGTTTGTTCCGCTGTTGTACGGCACTACGTTGCCTGGCGGAAGGATCGGGGTTCAAGAGTGGTATGTTGGTCACATGTCCATCCGCCAGGCAACATAGTGCCGTACAAGTAGCGCGAAAAACAAACTTCAAAGTAGCGCTACGCATTCAGCGGGAGGCGTGGATGACCAGCGGCGATAAACTTGCAAAATGCAAGTTATGCTCAACTCCACCTGTGGATTCTGACAGCATGGAAAAGTGTGGAAACATCCACGATCACCAACGGATTTCGAAGGGCTGGACTGCTGCATGATGAAGAGGAGGACACCGCCACGGCCCTTCAGAGGGTGTTCGACTCTGACACTGACAACGAGGATTTATTTGGTTTTGAAAGTGACAACGAAGGAAAGAAGCTGAGAGTGGATGACGTAGCCATCCTGAGTAGGGATGGGTATCGTTTAGGTTTTATCCGATACCGGTGCCAAATCGGTACTTTTGAAACGGTGCCGGTGCTCAAACGGTGCTCAAACCGGTGCTTAAAGAATGGAGAACACAAAATTGGTCCAAAAACCTCTCATGTTTAGCTGTTTTCCACTTTTTCTTTGGTCATTTTAGCCTTTTTGGCCAGGGTGAAGGGAGTATCTGCCATCAAACAAGAGGACAGCAGCATGTAGCTATGATGATGTTTGCTAGTTCACCTTACATGCATTAATGTAATAACGTGGTTAGCCTACTCAACGTAAATTAGCTACTCACGCAGAGAAGAACGGCTGCTGCTGCATCATCATCTGTCATCATTTCTGCTACACTGGCAGGGCTAGGGGCCAGGACTCTCCTCTTCGTGTTTTTGGGGGATGTTGCATAACAGGCAACCCACCCGCAGTAGATGTGCACGGTGTGAGGTCTCGCAGCAAGCTATCAAATACGGCGCATTTCTGGGCTTTTAAAAAAAACGCTATGCGTCACCAGGTGTTTCATCGGATTTGAGGTGTTACCTCCTTTGACAGTATCACAGTATCAGCTTAAAGCACTTGTTGCAGGCTGCTGAGTTTGCATATTTTGCTATGAAGTACAGCTAGACTTTTGACCGCTTCGCCTTGGACATTTGTAATCTGTAGCTCTGCTCTAACAGAACGTACGTACCTGGCCCCGCCCTACTATCCTCGCGGAAACGTAAAATGATTGGCTAGAATCTAAAGTGTATCACAGCTCAGGAAAAAAAAGCACCGAAATAAGCACCGAAATGTGCGCTGCTTCGTCTGGTTACTACCGTTTATGTCAGAACCGGTGCCATCATGGCACCGGACACCGGTACCCATCCCTAATCCTGAGCCTGTTCGTTTCCGACACTGGAGGAGAGGACTTTGGTGGTTTTAGTGCGCAGGAAGATGGTGGTGAATGACTGACTTTTCTTCTTGTTGAAGCCGTGTCACTGCACCTGAGCCTAAAAGGTAGTCCGGATCTATTTTTCTGGTGTGCTGTAGGTTATTGTTATGTACTACATTTGTTACTCATTTATGAAGCACAGTACATGTGCAAATATGTACCCATAACTTGTTTTTCAAAATATTAATAAAAGGGGTGTGTCTCCAAACAGCCATCTCTTTCCTGACAATTCGCTTTGTGCATATTCTCTTACATATGATAAGTCAACATTGAAACACCTGCGGCTTTTAGTCAGGTGCGGCTAATGTATGTACAAAACAGGATTTTCCCCTGATTTTAGCTTGTGCGGCTAATATTCAGGTGCGCTTTGTAGTCCAGGAAATACGGTAATTAATAAAACCCAACAGTATCTAATCAATAATATGAACAATGGGCACTGCGTCAGGGGTTAACACAATCAAGGGAGTATTATTGTCATGTCAAAGTCCAACACAACTCTGTCATGGTTATACAATTTAATGATGAAGATAACGAATGTCGTTTTTATTATCATCATCTTATTTTCCTTCATTTATGTCGCTTTTCCAATATGGACCTGGGCAATAGGGCAGTAGGAGTTACAACAATACAACACATTATATAGCAAGAAACAAATACAAATGATATTCAGTACAGACAAGTGGATACAAACACGTGAATCGTACAAAATAACCGATTATTGACAGAATGATGTAGGACAGGACAGCTAGCAATAACATGAAAAGCACAATGACAGACAGAATCCAACTTCCTTAGGTCTGGCCTGCTGCAATTTTCAGCTTTACTGACAGTGAAGAAATGACAGGAAAGTGGAGGGAGAGAGAGAAAGGGGAAGGGCCGCGGGTCGGACTCAAATCCGGGCCGGCTGCTCTCAGCCATACATACAGCCATACAGGCCTGGCCGCCTGCTCAAACTGGCGCCCAGGCCTGGTGCATTTACAAAGAGCAGATCGCCATAATCCAATAAAGGTTAAAAAAACAAAACCTTTAGAGATCAAGTTTCCTCACTTGGACAGAGAAACAAGATTTAGTCTTAAATAATGCCTTTCAGTGTGAGTTTTAAATGACACATACTGATCTGATGATATGCAAACACTGCATATCATTTGCATAAAAATAGGAGCAATTGGTTTTTCTTTATATATAGAGAGAAGAGCAGTGGTCCTGATATGGAGCAATAGTAAGGTCTTGTGGATATTGGGAAAAATGAGGAAGGGAAAAAGTAGAAAGTTGGACTGTTCTAGCAGACAAGTAATTTAGAAACCAAGTTACAGCATCAGCAGATAAACCAATATTGCATCATCAGCTGTTCCATAAGCCTCTGAAAATCAAGAAAACAAGTAACAGTCCATTAGATCAATGTCATTCACTAGTTTAAAAGCAGCAGTTAATGTGCTGCGTTGTCATTTAAAAGTTTGCTTTATCAACATGTCACAGAAAAAACATAAACCAGCGCTTGGCTGGTGGATGAAGTTAGGAAGCCCTGCTTGGGTACACAAGGAAATATCAGTGGTTATTAACACAGCAAAGCCAGCCAAGTGTAAGATACACCAGCCAATTTTGTGTACTGGATGTACTTGTACCCTGCTCTTCTTTCATACATCTACGCTCTTATTCCTCACAACTATCCTTACATTTAGATACGGTTTCACACAATCAAGCATTTTGGGAAATGGCTCTCAAACTGACAAACTCTTTTCTTCCCAAACACAGCCATAGAAGCCAGTTCCCTCCACATGAAAACAGCAACTGGACACCAGGTTATGTAATGCCATTACACACACTCTCATGCATACAGGATCTCACACAAGGAACTGTTCAATCATGTAGGCCAACCAATGGTGTATCAGACAACTCTAAATGATGTCATTCGGCTGGAACGAGTAGCAATCATGGGTGGGGGTGGGGCTTCCAACTTACACCATAACTGTTTAATCAAAGTTTTTAATACAAGAACAACACTAACAGGGTGAAGAGGACTTCATATTTATTTTGGGTTTTTTAAAGCTGCATGAGTATGCATGATGCACCTGCTGCTCCTCATCTATGCAGTTAAATTTGACTTTGATCTACTCCAAGCTAGCAATCCAAACCCACTGTCAAATCATTCAAGACAGTTACTTTGAAGTTTATCCAAATCGCTTGGTCATCTGCACTCAGAAATATTTTTCTCTCTTAGCATACATTTTCTTACATATCCTATAAAACTAGAAGCAGAACCAATGTTGCATCATCAATGTCACTTTTTCTCACCAAGCAGAGAAAATCTTATTATGATTTCTTTCAGATAACAGCATATTCTCCCTGCTCCATTAAAACTGCCACCTGCATTTGGCTCCTCCCATTTTTTCCTGGCCGATTCTTTTTAAATGTAAGTTCTCAGAACTGTTCCTCATGTACACACAATCCATTGTATCAGTATTTTAGTGTAACAGATACTGACTTCTGTTCACAGTAAACAATAATGCATTGTGATAATGCATTAACATCATACACTTTTCAGGTACATATCCCACTGTGGACTGAAATGCTGTAACTTGCTGTATGTGATTTAATTGACTGTGTGCACGTTAGCATATGCTACTTCCGGTGCGGAAACTCCTGTGGGGAACTTTGTTTCCGGTGTCCTAGTCGTGCCTGGTTTACGGTCCAAAACAAGTTAAGCAAATGAATGAATCAAGCGGCGATTTACATTTCTATAGATGTCTTGGGCATTTACTCAATATATCTGTAAATGATGTTCATCGACTTGTTGATATTTTTTCCCCGCGCCTCAGGGCAAAAGAGAAAATGGATTCAAATGTTATATTTCTCAGCTGTCCCTCGTTTATCGCGGGTGTTATGTTCTAGAAATCACCAGCGATAGGTGAAATCAAGTAGCCAATTTTATTTTTTGATGGTGCAAAACGTTTCGTGGACATCGTGGACATACAGTACTGCACTTCAGAGTCACACTGCTAGCGATCGATGCAGCGATTCTGTACTGTAGAGGAGAGACGTCACGGAGGAGATCGTCTGCAGCGATCAGGATGCAGGACACAATGTGACCTAAAAAAAAAAAATAAGCATGCAAACTTGCACTTAAAAAAATCTGCGAAACAGCGAGGTGAAAGGTGAACCGCGTTATTAGCGAGGGACCGCTGTAAATTTTAAGGTAAGTCACAACATATTCTTCGTAAATACTAATGTATAGAAACCCTTACCAGCAATCATTCATTTTTTGTGTGGCTTTTTTCACAGTTTGTTAACATGCTGTGTAGGTGTGTACTTGACTAGCTGATCTCGACATAATGGGGGAAACATCTGGTTTGACTATTCTTCACCTGTAGTTTGAATGCTGAACATTTGCCTGTTTGAATCATGAGACCAGTCACTATACAGAGATGTGCTTCTGAATGTGGACGATGTGTCTTCTGCATGCAGTAATGCAGTTCTGCTTGTGTTGAGTGATGTAAACAACTGATCGATCTAAACTCTTTAAACGTTAAAATTGATCATTAGATTTTTTATGACACAACAGTGGTGAGTGTTCCCACCTTCTGCTCTTTGTAACTTAACGCGATCTTTCCGTTTTCGAGTTTTGGATCCTTCAAACCAGGAAGTTAGCATTTTCTCGTGCACAGGGTCAATTGCATGGAATGTAATATACAAATATACAACATGTATATGCATGCAAATATGTGGATCCCAGGCAGAATACATGAGATCTATCTGGCACAGAGAACCCACAACAATCTAAATAAACATTTCTTTATGGATTTCCCTGCAGAATTAATGTTCTCCTATTTGAAATGCCAAAGTAGTTCCTGAACATGCAGTAATCTATTATTCATTGGTGGATTGATATAATTTTATAGAAATCCAATTGCATAGTTATGCAAAATATGTTTAGTTTTTAAAAACACACCCTTAGCGTTTCTACCCTATTAAAGCTTTCAGTACAACACAAAGACACTTAACTCGAAATAAGTATTTAATCCAGTATGTGCTCGGCCTCTTTATGGGGAGAACTAGCGTGTGTTTGACTGTGGTGTCTGCTCTCTTGCATCATAGGAATGTGATTTGCCTGGACACATTTCCTAGAGAATGTAGTCCCCCACCTCCACCCACCCACAACCCCCTTCTCTCAACCACATGGTCTTAAAGGCGAGGCTGGGGGGAATAGATGTGTTTGTCAGTGGAACCCCCCCCCCCCCCAAAAAAAAACAAACAAAAAAAACAAAACAAAAAAACACAGTGTGTATGTTTCTATCAAGTGCAGTCCTGCTTGTGAAACGTGTTCTGACATGTCTCTCCACACTGGCTCACAAACAAACACAGGCAGGCTACTGAGACTCTAAATATGCAAATATTTGACGAGATTTGCATAGAGACCAGCGCACAAAACTGTGCTGTAATGACTATATAGGAATAAAAACAAAACTCAGCATTAACACACTTTATAGAATCAAAGTTGTTTTTTGCCATAAGCATAATAGAAATATAGAAATATATTACAGACTACCATGATCGAGGCAAACAGGCAGAGAGTAAATCAGAGAAACTGACAGCACAGGCAACACGATCCAAGTAAAACCAGTCAGACCAGCAATCCCCAATAATGCTGAAGCATAGTGCAGCAGGTCTAAGCTGGCATTTCACACAGAAGATGACCAAGACTGCAGTGGTTCAAGTCTTCAGTGCGAGGACTCCATTGAACTAAGGCTTAATTTAGGCTACATTAACATATTCTACGCTCAGTTAAGAAGAAAAAAAAAAAAAGACTCAAGATTGCTCAATACCAAAGTTTCTGGGCTGGATGAGACAGCGTCAATATAGCTACTGTTGACACCATAACACGGCAGATGGGAAGCAACGGAACACGTCATCAGTTTGAAGACTGACTCACCGCCAGCATTAGTTCTGAGCACGTCTTAGGTTCTTTGTTATTATGGCAGCCTTATAGCAACCTCACTGTTATTTTTCCTTGTGTAAGCAGACCCATTCCTTTTGGTATACTCTACTGGAAGCTTTTCAAAAATCAAAAGCTGGGAAAATGTTAGACAAGTCTCAGGTAGCTAAGTAACAGGCTGAGGTAGAGTTTGGAGCTCTGAACACTTAAAAAAAAAAAAAAAAAGGTTTTATTCTTACTGATAGTGGTCAATAATGCGGTGTAAAAGAAATACATCAATGGTTAAATTTACGTCAATACAACGCATCATCACAGCATATCAATATGGGTAATTTTGTGACATTTTCCCACAAACTCACTCAAGTTTTTTCATTTCAACTTTGCACTGATTACGTACGAGAGTGTTCAGTGCCTCTGGGTGAAGGGGTGTGGTAATCGCCCTAAAATTATAAAATATTAGTCATAAATACAGAGTACAATGATACAGAATAGGGATGTCACAGAACCGATACTTATATGCAGTGTATGTACTGAAGCAGCAACTCTTCCAGATCTGAAGGGTATTCAGGTCATTCAAGTTACCACGATAGCGTTTAATACGAACAGGCAGAGCTAGCTATGAAGGTACTTTGCATTTACTTTGCATTTGTAAGGTGGATTCTTATATTAAAAATGCCACTAATAAGGCAAGTGTATTTACAAGCAGTCATTGTGAAACAAAAGCTCAGGCTCCATGCTGCTGTCAGAGAGGAAATGTATAAAATTGTTTATTTTTGGCAAATTTAGACCTACACCAAGGCCCCAAAACAACAGCATTATTTTAAAACCTCAAATTTGTAGACTACTCTAGTAAATTCAAAGCATAAAAATATTTTGCTGAAAGTAAGTATAAATACATTCACTTTAAATAACTCTACAGAAAGTCAATAAGTTGTATTTCTAAATTGTTGTTTAAAATAATTGTACAACAGAAAGACATAAAAGAACTTTGCCTAAGTTAGAATCTGTAATTGGCCACAGAACTCCAATGAAAGACCAACATTTCTGTCCATGTTTAAACTTTAGATATTGGCAGTACTTGAATGCTCCTTTTCAGGCGATACCAAACAAGTATTGACGTCTGGTGCTGTGATGAGGGGAAAACCTTTACAGTTCAAGGAGTTTGGACAATGATAAAGACCACATCCGGATTTTTGAACCGTGTTTCAACATGCACATCACCCAACAGATAACACAGCAAGAGATTCAAATGGAAGATCTTTGGAAATACAAGATGACTCAGACCTTGACTAAGCGCTTGTGTGCTCTGTGCATAACTGGCATTTTGTCGTGACAGCCTCTCAAAAGTGGAAAAGCTATTCTACCACTTGTACCCGAATATTTGACAGTCCACATTTGCGTCCAGTCACAGCACACAGAGTACAAGGCTTCACTCCAAGAGCTGACCTCAATCCTGCTAACAACAACCGATCTCTCGCACAATCCACTGCTCAGCCAAGCTGCTCACACATTGTCAGCATTATTAACGCGCTGTTTTCACACACTGTGTGGGAGCCTTAATGTGGGAATGACTGTGAAATCCAGTTGCCTAAACTGTCAAAGTTTCATTTTCTCAAGACTTTTAAGAATTTGTTTACTTCCTGGAGATTTTACTTCTCCAAATGTGTTTGACTTGTTCAATTCAATTATTCACTTAAAGTGCAAATTTGTGCTGTAAGACTTGGAAAAACACCTCTGCACAATGCGTGACTCTCTGTTCTGGCTGATTAACAATGTTACATCACATTATCCACCAGCCAATTGGAAGAGAAAAGAGGAAGGGAGGGAGAGACAAAACCACAAAGTGATTATGCAAGCAGCTGGCAGAGCTCACTATCAGTCGAAACAACGCATCACGTGGAAAGCAAACTGGATACAGTTGATGCATTAACTTCCACTTTGCTCTGTTTAAAACGTTGCGTTTTAAAAATAAATGCATTTATGAATCTGAATCTAAGCACTTTGTTAAACCTGCAGTCCACCCTGCATAATTTCTGATTTCACAGATTAAAAAGTCATCTGCTATACTGCAGAGGGCAACATGATTAAATCATGTACCGTAACAGCCGTCAGACACCAAATCTTATTCGTTTTTTTCCACAAAGAAAAATTTCAAAAACCAACAAGTCTGGGTAAAACGCTATATAAACTATGTACACAGGTTTGTCCCTACAGGAAACTGGGCTTGTTAACCAATAATCAAACACATACTTTATCCTTTCAAGTAAAATTTAAATATGAATAAACTATTAAGTCAGCTGCAGCTTAACTGCTCTAGACTGAGACCTTAACACACTACATGGGTTGGAAAAACCCAACACTAATTCAAGAAGGGACAATAAATGCTACTGGTGTAACTCTATATGTTGTGCTGTTTAGCATTTTATCATTTACTCAAAAAAAAAAAAAAAAAGATAAAGAAAAAATGTTACAAATTATCCTAAAAATTTAACAGAGACTGATCGTGTTGACTTTCATGTCATACAATCACAGGAAAACCACAATTCCAACTTAGACAGCAAATTCAAAATGCTTAGTGATTAAATTAAACTGATGATGAAACATTTAACCAATCATATGTACCTATCTCACTGTTTCCTGAGTAAGCGGAAACATTGCACTTAATACTGTGTAACATATACTCAATTGTTACCAAGTCCCAGCAGTCAGAGCTGACCATTTTCTCTCCTGGTTGATTAGAGCGCCGTCAATCACAGAATAGTCAGTCCACCACCAGAGAAAAACTCAAATGAATAACCTCTACATTTGTTTAGATGACTAGGTTTTAAGCTCAAAAATGTGATCAGCTGTTCTCCACCGCTGATGCCAAAAACCTCCAACATGGCCACAAGAGAACACATTACAGCAGCTGATGAAGCCCTGTTAGAGAATGTTTTTTGCATATTTATATTCATAGCTCAGTTGGAGAGCTCAAAGAAGATACACTTCCTCTGCCACTATAGACTTCCCCCATCACACAATAAATTATATCATTGCTAGCAGCCAGTATTAGTCCACACAGCCTGTGCAGTAAATAATATTCAACATCTACTGTTCACCTATGCCAGAGGAAGGACATCCAGTTCATTATAGTAAGGACTGATCCACCAGTAGTCCAAAAGTGTAGATGAAAAACTATATGAATGTGTACCTTAAACCAAACAACCAGTACTACACTCAAAGTTACCCCCGCCTGTCTCAGCAGGCCATAGAGCCTCCTTTGATCAAATGTAGTCCCAAATATACCATCCTCACAGATTGAATAACTAGGTTATCATTTTAATAAATAAAGATGTCTTCAAAAGTATCTATAGGATATAAAGGACCATATCCTCCTCACTTCTCAAGAACACTAAGGTAGTCTTTTTAGTGCATTTATGAACAAGAGGAGGAAATTAAACCGGTCTGTTGTGTTTAAAGAAGGATGTTCAGCTTAAGTAAATAAACGCTGGATATCGGTTACCAAAAAAGCTTAAATAAAAGCCTGTGGCCTGATCTGCTATTTTGTTCGAGACTATCACTGCTGCTGCTTCCAGGGGAGCAAAGACTGGAAACCTATACATTAGCTATCTATAGGCAGTGGACATTTAGTTACACAAGAGCCGTCAGTGTCAATTCTTATCGTTAGGACGATTAATTTGGACAATAATTGAATCTTGTAACAGAGAAAATGCTCTCGAAGTCAAACACAATGAAGAATGATATCGTTTATTATCAAATGTTTTATGGCAGCGGATGTCACTGCTAGCTCCTTTGCTACACAGACTGATAGCTTAGTAGCTAACGTTACTGGGACTAAACACAGAACAGCTGATTGATTGTGAGCTCGAATAGGAAACCCGGAGAAGATGACTTATTGTTAGAGACGTCTATATTATAACGAGACTAACAACGGTAAACAATACAAAAATGTTGTCCGCCAATAACTTACCTAGGTAGATGTCTCCAAAAGAGCCACTTCCAATTTTCCTCCCCAGTCTGTATCGGTTACCCACTCTCAACTCCATGGTAAGCAAGCTTCAGTCGGCTAGCAAGCACGCTCGCTAGCTCGGAAACAGCCAAAAACGTCCTGGTTTAGAGCTCAGCCTTATTTAAAAGCACCACAGCCAAAAGCATCCAACGCAAACGAGCTATTCAGGCGAAGGACTGACTCTTCTCTATGCTGTCGCCGGATGAGGTCGATACTCACAATCTTTCGCCTCTTGTTTTAAAGTATTCCTAACTTCATAATGTGACAATATGAGGTTCACTGGAAAGGTTAATCGTTGTACTTTCTGCTCCTGGTGTTTTCTGTGCCGATACACTTTAATTCTCCACGGATGAAGGCGGATTTTGAGCAGGTTATTTTTACGATTCTGCTCTGGTCCTCTTCCTCTGGCTGCCTTGTCTGCTCTCTGTGAAGACCCTGTTCAGCACTTCTCTGAATGTGTCTGACATCACTTCCCTGCAGGGTGAAGTGGGGGAGGACGCTAATCAGAGAGCCTATTGCTGTAGAGTTCCCAACAGATACCACTAACGATAACGGACCCAACCACATCTCCAGCCTTGGTAGTTTCTTCACTTTGAACTGTTACAAGAGCTAAATTTAAAAACGTTTGCTTTTAAATAACCCGGAAATACAGTGTAATGAAAAATAAATGAAAATCATTCACACGGGACAAGAGTGTGAGGTTTCGCCTGATCCGTAGCCGCCATTTTTACCTTCTCCGGGGCTCTGTGTTGTTGCACCTGTATTTTCCGTTAGAGACTAATCTTTACAAAGCGAAAGAGTCTGGTCCTGCACATAAACAAAAGATGTACTCTTTTGTCCAGCTGGCCACTGTCCACCTTCTCATAAACAAATTAAACAAATACAGTCTTTTGCTGTATGACATGGTAAAAAAAAAAAGAAGAAGTCCTAAATAGATATTTATGTTAAAATGAAACCGTTAATACAAAATGTTACTGATTGGGCACTGAGTTTAATGTTTAATCTAACCCGTTTCTTAAAAATTGTTTAAAAAAATAAAATAAATTAGATCATCAATTCTTTTATATCTGTTTGGTAATTAACAGTGGCTTAAATTGAGTGTTATCAACTGGATTTTGACGCCTATAGGTTTCGTATATCGAGCATAGTGACATCAAAAAGTACAAACCAGATTTTTTTTTTTATCACATTATATTAAACAGCTCCCACGTTGTCCAGCTTTGTCGTTTTAGTTTGTGAAATTGGAATGGAAATGAAAATGCCGATAAATTACCAAAAGGTGCTTTGCTAAAAGAAATAACAATACCCATTCCACTTGTAAAATGTGAAGGAAGGGCAGTTATCAATAAGATAAGGATGGAACTATGGCAGAAAAGATAGTATGAGGATAAGAAAGGAAAAAATATTTCAAAAATGTGAAATACACGAGAAAGGGGAAACAGGAAGCAGGGAAGGGAACGGTCATTGATGGGTATTTGGGGAAGAGATGGGCGGGGCTGAAGGTGTAAATAGAACTAGGAAAGCAAATTTTGTTATTTGAGAGAAACACAGCTGGTTGGGAGCTGATTTAGTTTGTTAATAACATGATGTTGTACACACTGTACAGTAGGTGGTGGTGTGCACCTTTCAGCTGTCTGCAACCGCCTATTAACTTGAGAGAGAATGAGAGAGAGAACGACGTCCTCACTGGTTGAAAAGCCGTTTCAGTTTCCATGTCTTCAGATAACTTGACACTTCATTACTCTCTGTACGAAATTCAGGGAAATGGCATCGAGTGGTGAGGAAATCCAGCTTCCTTTACGAAGGAAAAGAAAGAACGGAGAGGAAAGTGATGGTGTTGCAGGAAAGAGGTACAACATTTAGTCAGGAGAGCCCTTGTGCCTGCTGTGTGAAAATTAGGCCTAAAAGTTCCCGATATACGTATTTCTTTTTTTTATGCCTTATATCTTTATTTATTTTGGTAAATAGGCTGTAGTCAACATAACCTATGGCGTTAAATATAAAACAAAGAACAGCTTTGCAAGTATCTTTAACAGTCTGCTATTCTTCCTGCTCTGCGTTTGATATTATAATTAATCACCCTTTTGCCACTTGAAATGTCTTTATTGAAATGCTATGAGATATTTGTCAGGTGTCTTTTGTAAAACAGATTTTTAAATCTCAAAGAGAGGATACGAAATGATCGATCACGTTGCCAAAAAAAGTTATGTTAGAGAACTTCCGGTCAAGATCTTCTGTCTTGTCAAGTTAAGCTCCGTCTTCACCTAGGAGAAGAGAAAGGAGAAAACTACGGGACACAGTACTGGAAGCAGGAAGGGAATGATCATTTATGGGGATCATGCCAGATACATTGGGGTTCTCGTCGGTGGATGAGAAGGTTGCTTCCCTGCACCTTCTGGTCAGGGAACGATTCCTGACTGTTTGTGCTTATGCATCAAACAGTTCAGAGTAACCAGGCTTATTGAAGTCACTGAGTGGGCAACGACAAGGAGACATCGAGGAGCGTGACTGGGAGGAACGACCTGTCTAAACTGATTCCGAGCTGTGTTTTGTTTTTGGACTTTTTCATAAACCACAGTTTGTTTGTTTGAAAGGGAGAGTGTTTGTTAGTTGAACCACAGATACAAGAGGAACAAGGTGGTTTTTGTCCTGGTCGCAGACCACTGAACCAGCTCTTTATCCCCTCAATGATATTTGAGAGTGTGTGGAAAAGGCATTGGAGTGTCCCATGGGGGATGCTTCGGGAGTATGGGGTGTCCGGTCCATTGTTATTAGCCATTCAGTCCTTGTTACGGGAGCTTTGTCCACATTACCGGTGTTATGCCAAGAAATGATCGTCTGCCAAAAACTGATTTCCGGTATTTGCCAAAAACTGATTGTTCGTATTTAAACTGCTATAAATAACTTGTTAGTCTATAATATGTGAGACATATGTCAAATATATGTATGTATGAATGATATCAAGTCATCTTGAACCACAAACAGCATTCTTGTAACAAGATAGAAGCCGTAATCAGTTTTTGGCAGTGACTTTTATATATCCTTTATTTATCCAGTTAAAAATGTGTTTTTTAAGAGCAATCTGGCCAAGAGGACAGAACAATTGCAACAAATATAACAACAGTTCTGCAAACATATTTTAAGTGGACAAAAAGGACCGGATTGGTTATAATGTAAGTACAATAACACAGAGTTAAAAAGATACTTGAAAAACATGTAATTTTTACATTTTGTATATAACCCCTTTGTAAACCCTGTTCACTGAAGTCTATTTACCAACATACACAAAGAGATTACACATAAAAACCAGGAAGCACTGGAAATCAGGTTTTGGTAGGCGATCACTTTCTGGCACAACACCGGCAACAATTTGGACTAATTTCCGGTGGGTGCTGGACTCTTCCAGGACTCTTCCAGAGCAACTTTTTTATGTTAAGGGAATTTTCTCTGTCTGGGAACCGATTAATTGCAATATTGTCAGAGAAATTTTTGATATCTGGGAACCTTTTTCGGAAATACTGTCACATCAGATTAGTTTAAAAACCAATTTAAAAAAAAAACCCTTTTCCTGGTTTCTTATCCTTTATCAGGTTGGAATCTTGTTTGGATCAGCCCACGGACTCAGTTATTTGTGAAGTCGTCACGTATACAGCGTCACCGCTACCTAGTAAGGTTACAAGTCTAAAAAGATCTGAGTTAAAGCTGGTATCTTGTACATTCTTGTACATGCTGTTTCTTGTTGTCTTCAAGAGAAACATTATGATGCTGACACCACTGAACCAATCACCTGCGGTCTTGAATCAATGGAGGATCTGTTGTCGTGGACAAGAAGTAAGGCAAACCCCTTCAGTGTGGCAGTTGTCCCCTTGGCACCTAGAGAGCCTCCTCTGGACCGTTGTCTGCGACGGACCTTGGTGTCTCATGACATGATGGGTGGCTACCTTGATGACAGGTATGAAGCGAGTGAGTCTTGCCAACATGTGATACGCACTTTCTTTGTCTATGCTTCACGTTTCTGAATCATAAGATTCAGCACGGTGATTTCTGGCTAATCTTGCTGACAGACCTTAATGTGACACCTTGCGATATGATCACAGAGCACCCAAACCTTGTGCATGCTGACCTTATAAAAAGGGTTAAAGCCACTGGGGTAAAGGGTACAGCTAAAATTGTTGTCTTGGCAAATATCTATATTTAATTAGCTTGTTGAAATACAAAACTGTAATTAAAGTCAGATATTTGTCTGTCTTAATAATAGGGTGTGATAGTTTTCTTCGTATTTTAACATAGACTATCAATACAGCAGTTTACTATGGTGCTTTAAATAATAACCTTCTTCTGTCCGTGCATGTTAAGCACAAAAATGATATGTGTGGGTGTGTTATGGTGTTAAATCCTGATTGTTTGGTACTCTTACACAAGGACCACGCTGAATCAGCAGTCCTTGTATATTAGTCCTTTTCCATATAACCACTTTCAGTGGCATTTTTGCGTCATTTACCCTAACACCTGCAATCATGCTCAATGCTGATCGATTCTATACATGAACAAAAGCTATGTTTATGAGAGCTCTAGAAAACAAAGTGTCTTTCGCAATATATCAGCAGGCCTACGGTCAAAGTGGCATATTTTTGCAATAATAATGAGCTGCAGCCAAAACAGCAGCGTGCGTGACAGGAAACAGGCCATGGAGCAGCCGAATAATTAAATTTGTGAGCTAGCGTTTGTGACGGGGAAGGCTAATACATCGACAGTAGCTGCTTCTGTCTCAGTGCAGACGGTCAGAAAACATGCAAACAGGTGATAAAGAGCTGTTTTTGTCTTTTTTATCTCACCAACAATTTTTTTTGAAAGCATAATTTCTTTGTGGCTTTAGTTAGCATAGACCGTGTGTGTGTGTGTGTGTGTGTGTGTGCGCGCGTGTGTGCGTGTGTGCTTAAGAGACTGCAACAATATTGGACATATTCTCCTCTTATCATCTTTGCCACAAATAGTTCTTTAATTTACTTTGAAAAGATTTGGTCAACACAACTAATCCCCTGCCTTTGATTTAATAACTAAAGGGTCCACCCTAAAACCAGTGTATTATATTAAAATCTGTAATTATTCATTCTGAATTATTCTTAGACACTGCACCAGGTCATCCAACCGATTAGCTTCTAACTGGCTGAAGGCTGCCGCTCTGCCCAGTTCTGAGATCCATCAAGGGCCAGCCCACAAACTATGCCTTAGACCATGGTATAGCTACTTAAGAAAACTGCAGCAAATGGCAGTTTTGTATGCATGACAGTTTTTAGTGAGGCTCCATGCCGTAAAATAACCTTAAAACGCGTAGAGTTTCATTACTACTCTAAATTATTTTAGATCTGATTGACACATTTTCTTCCTCTGGAGAAAAGATGTCAGGTCACTTGTTCCCAGCTAGAAGAAAATTCGAAATGCTTGTAAATCCCAACACACATCCAGTTACAACCAACTACATGTACTGTAAATGCTACAGTTTGATACACCTTACCTAGAACAGCCTAAACTTGTGGCTTAAGCTTTTATTTCTTTGGTTTAAGTTCATGGAGATGTTGTTACAGTCACACTGTTGTACTGGTCTCACACAGGCTTTCTTCTGTTTCCTCTCTAAGGTTTGTTCAGGGCACAAATGCAGAGGCTCCATATGCTTTCTACCACTGGCAGTACATCGATATTTTTAACTACTTTTCACACCACCTGGTAACTATTCCTCCGGCTGTGTGGACCAACGCTGCACACAAACATGGAGTCATCGTTATTGGTGAGCAGAAAGTCTCAATAAAGCAGAACCAGTTTAGTACGTCTGAAATAGCATCATAAATTTTAAATGTAGGATATACTAAAAGAAAAGGAGTATGTTGGCAGAAAGAGAAATGGTATCTTTTCTTGTCTTGAAATGTTAAACTGCTGTGGTCTACAGGGACTTTCATCACAGAGTGGATAAATGGAGCTGCGATATGTGAAGACTTCCTGAAAGATGAGGAGTCGTACCGGAGAGTAGCTGATAAACTTGTCCAGATTAGCCACTGTTTTGGCTTTGACGGCTGGCTCATTAACATAGAGAACAAGCTCAGTGTGAGTAAAGCGTCTGTGCTCACCTCTAAAACAAACTGTTTAGGAAATATAGCCAATTTTTTAATCCATCTCCCAACCGGCACCAAGTTTTACCCCTAGTCAGCTCTTCCAGCTCATCCAGGGTACTCACAGGTGTTTTCCAAGCTAGCCAAGAGATATAATCCCTCCAGTGTGTCCTGGGTTTCCTCGCAACACCTCATTTAGGAGGCATTGTAGACAGATGCCCGAATCACCTAAATTGGGTTATTTAGATGTGGAGGAGTAGCAGCTCCACTCCAAGTTCCTTCCTAATGACCAAACTCGTCATCCTATCTTGAACGGAGAGCTCAGCCACACTTCAGAGGAAGCTCATTTCTGCTGCTTGTGCCCTCATTTATGAACAAGACCCTCAGGTACATAAACTCCTACACTTGATCAAGAATTTACCATAGCTTGGAATGGCATGGATTAGGAGGCAGTCAGGGACAGAGTTCCTGATGATTACAAAGCCAACATATTGGGTGCCAGTGTAGCTGACATAATGAACCTGTGTTTAATGCAGTGGCAGGTTTGACTTCAACCGGATGCCATTTGTTCCATCCTCCCGCTCTCTCGATCTCAAGTTTCTATTGTTAACTATCTAAAAAAGGAAAAAAGCCTAAATTATTTTCTGTTTATTTTTTTAATAACACTTAAAAAAATAAACTGGACTGAGACAAATTAGTCATCTTTTACACAATACTTAATTGTAGGCTGTAAATCTTAATGTACCGTTTTCCCAGAAATGGCAGCACCCTCTACATCTTTGTCAGTAGATGTAGAGGGGAAGGATTACAGACAGCTTTTATGCAATCTTATTGAAAACCTATTAAATCACTGAAAAAGCCACAGAAGCAAAAACAAATCCTACATCTGTCATTAATAACAGGCTGTGAGTATTTAGCTTTTACTCTACCATCTATTGGAGCAGATCAAAGAAATGATTTAATCATAAACAGCGGTCCCTCGTTTATGGCAGGAGTTACGTTCTAAAAATAACCCGCGATAGGTGAAATCCACAAAGTAGTCAGCTTTATTTTCTACAATTATTAGAGATGTTTTAATGTAAAACCCCTCACTACTCACTATATACACTTTTTTCAGACAGGCATGAACATTTTCACACTTTTCTCTCTTGTTTAAAGACTCTTAAAGTTCAAACCGTTGCAGAAAAATAAGTCCAGTAGTATAAAACGTTTCGTTGACATTGCCGTGTTTGTTGGGGAGAAAACGTACAAACACACAGTGCAGCACTTCAGAGTCACACTGCTAGCAATTGAAGATTTATGTAAATTTGACAAGCTGAACGCATTCTCTACTGGACAGGAGACACGACACGATTGACAACGGTCTACAGCCAATCAGGATGCAGAACACAATTCGCTGTGTATTTAAAAAAAGAAAAAAGCATGCAAAATTGCACAAAAAAATCTGCAAAACAGCGAGGCCGTGAAAGGTGAACCGTGCTATAGCGAGGGACCACTGTACTACTGATGTGTGCTTTGATTTGTGCTTAGCTTTTGGGAAAAAGTAAACCGATTGCATGACAGTGTCGGTCTTTGCACCTGTAGCAGATGGATCATGTGTGCTGCTCTCTGCTTACAGGAGGTTGCAGTGCGAAATGTGCCGCTGTTCCTGCGCTATCTGACAGACCAGATGCACGAGAGAGTGTCCGGCAGCCTTGTGCTGTGGTACGACAGTGTACTTGACAATGGAGAGCTAAAATGGCAGAATGAGCTCAACCAGTCCAACAGGTAGATTTAAAAAAAACAAAACGTGTTTCCTTTATAGCATCTGATCAAAAACAAAGACTGAAAAAGAGAACTTTGGTCCACAGAAGTGTGTCAGACCTTTTAGATCACGATTGCTTCTAGCCTGTCAGTTCCTGGCAAACAGTTATGTATCCGTGTCAATATCTCCATACCAGGGTGTTTTTTGATGCTTGTGATGGCCTCTTTACCAACTACAACTGGAAGGAGGAGAACCTAGTGGAGATGAAGAACCTGGCGCTCCAAGACCGCCAAGCTGACATCTATGTTGGAGTGGATGTGTTTGCTCGAGGAGAGGTAGTAGGAGGAATGTTTGAGACAAATAAGGTAAGAAACTGTGAATTGTGTTTGCCAGCTTGTGCTTGTACCGTGCAGCGTCTGATTTTGGTTGTCTGCAGGCGCTGGAGATCATTCGAAGGCACAACTTCTCTGTAGCCATCTTTGCTCCTGGCTGGGTATACGAGACTCATGAGGATAAGAGTGAATTCCGCAAGAATCAAGACAAGTGAGACTAGTGCAACATCTACTCTGTGAAAAAATCAGACTGTATTTATAGATGGGTGTAGGCACCATAAGTTGAAGGCTTTAGCCATCACTGTCTTGTTTTTTAACAGTGAGCAGCAGAAGTGAGATTGTGCACTGAGAGGCTAGTAACTTCTCACTTGTCAGTCCTTTTGGGCTCTAATGAGAACCATAATAGGGGGAGGAAGCTGAGAGCCTTTTTCACATTCAGACTTACAATCACTCCTTGCTGGCTGTTGGAGTAAATGCTAAGTTAAGGTTCTTGTGCATTTGCAACACTTCTGAGAACTGGACACAGCATCCATCTTTCAAATATAGACAATATGTGGGGCATGTTAGTCAGTGTAAAGACTGAGATGTCTGTCCTGTGTGCAGGTTCTGGGCTCTCCTGTCAAACTACCTGTACATCCACCGACTAGCCTCACCGCTCCCCTTCATCTCCTCCTTCTGCCAGGGCTTTGGGAATGCTGTCTACTGGCAAGGACAGGTACTGAAGTAAAGCGTTATTTATGTATTACACTGCTTCATGTATTACCTTTGCATTACTCCCTGTGTAAATGCCAATAACAATATGACACTAAACTTTCTTTTGCTCACATTTTATTTAGAAAGCACTTTAAAATACCCAGCACAGGACCAAAGTGCTGTACAGAAAATAAGTTAAAAACAATAGAATAACAGAAGACAGCAAAAATAAATAAAACACATAATACATAAAAATTAAAACAGCCCTATATTAAAAAACAAGATAAAACAGCATAGAATCAACTAAAAACAACTAAAATAACACTAAAAATAAAAACCAAAATCTCACGTGGTGTCAAAGGCCAGGGTGAAGAGGTGGGTTTCCAGGAGTGATTTAAAAACAGGTAGAGAAGAAGCCTGTCTGATCTCTGAAGGGAGATCGTTCCACAGGTTGGAGCACGATCTCCTCTATGCTCAGCCCTGGGTACATTCAGGAGCAGCTGATCGGCTGACCTGAGAGAGCGGGTGGATGTATAAGGCTGTAGCAGCTCAGAGAGATAAGATGGGGTTAGGCTATGGAGGGCTTTAAAAGCAAATAAAAGAATTTTAAAATGAATCCTAAAAGAAATGCTCCTACATACTTGCACATATTTCCATCCTAATAAGGAAAACTTCCATAAGATATTTCTTTGAAGTTTTACCACAAAACTAACGGCAAAGTCAAAAACAGCCCTGGAGCAGTTTACAGGGCTGACAGTGATCTGAGTACACTTGGAACAAGGTGTGATTCTAAAAGCTGTTGCATCACTTCTTTTGTTTTGTTTTCAATCCCAGTCAAGTTTCATCTGCTTGGCTAGTGTGAAGGGGTGTGCTAACTTTGTGTTAGCGTCATAGATTGTGTAGAAAAGGATTGATTTCTGAGGTGTTGTATAGCTTTGATGTACACCCCTTAAGTTGCTTTGCCATTGCTGTCCCGTCTCCCATTCTTCTAAACAGAGCTTTTCCTCACAAACAGAAGGTTTGAACAGCAGGTGGGTGGTCTTCTGTACTTACAGAGAGCTTTGTGACTCAGATGGCCTTATTTAGGGTGTCCCCCTCTGGTAATGATCTCACTGACATCACTATAGAGATAGAATAGAAGAAACTGTCTGAAGCCAAGACCAAGCTGAAGCCTGTGCTTTTGGATCAGAGGGCTTACTCGTGTAATATGAGTATTCACTGTTGTACTGGTAACAGTGAATACTGTCCTTTTTCTTTTTTATGTAAAGGAAAGACAATTTACATAAAAAAGAAAAAGGACAGTATTCACTGTTACCAGTACAACAGTGAATACTCATATTACACTTAACATTTTTTTATGTAAAGGAAAGACAATTCTCCTCCTTATCGTGGTGGAGGGGTTTGTGTGTCCCAGGGATCCCAGGGGCTATGTTGTCTGGGGGCTTTTGCCCCCTGGTAGGGTCTCCCATGGCAAATTGGTCCTGGGTGAGGGACCAGACAAAGAGCGATTCAGAAGACCCTTATGAAAAGAATATCGAGGGAACAGGGAACTCGGGTGTGGGAGGAGTTCAGAGAGGCCATGGAAAAAGACTTTCGGACTGCCTCGAAGAGATTCTGGCAAACCGTCAGGCATCACAGGAGGGGAAAGCGGTGCTCTACCTGCACTGTGTATAGTGCTGGCGGAGCGCTGCTGACGTCGACTGAGAAAATTGTCAGGCGGTGGAAGGAATACTTCGAGGACCTCCTTAATCCCACCGACACGTCTTCCGAGGAGGAAGCAGAGTCTGGGGATGAGGGGAATGACCCGCCAATTTCCGGGGGCGAGGTCACTGAGGCAGTTAAACAACTTCTTGGTGGCAGAGCCCCTGGTGTTGATGAGGTTCGCCCCGAGTTCCTGAAGGCTCTGGACGTTGTAGGGCTGTCCTGGTTGACACGCCCCTGCAATGTTGCGTGGAGATCAGGGGCAGTACCTGTGGACTGGCAGACCGGGGTGGTGGTCCCCATCTTTAAGAAGGGGGACCGGAGGGTGTGTTCCAACTACAAGGGGATCACACTCCTCAGCCTCCCTGGGAAAGTCTATGCCAGGGTGCTGGAAAGGAGAGTTCGTCCGCTAGTCGAACCTCGAATACAGGAGGAACAATGCGGTTTTCGTCCTGGTCGCGGAACACTGGACCAGCTCTTTATCCTCTCGAGGATACTTGAGGGTGCAAGGGAGTTTGCCCAACCAGTCTACATGTGTTTTGTGGACTTGGAGAAGGCATTCGACCGTGTCCCTTGGGGTGTCCTGTGGGAGGTGTTGCGGGAGTATGGGGTGTCTGGCCCATTGCTACGGGCCATTCGATCCCTATGCAACCATTGTAAGAGCTTGGTTCGCATTGCCGGCAATAAGTCGTACTCGTTCCCAGTGGGTGATGGGCTCCGCCAGGGCTGCCCTTTGTCTCCAGTTCTGTTCATAATTTTTATGGACAGGATTTCTAGGCGCAGCCAAGTGGCGGAGGGCTTTCGCTTTGGTGGCCTCAGAATCTCATCTCTGATTTTTGCGGATGATGTGGTTCTGTTGGCTTCATCGGGTGAGGGCCTCCAGCTCGCACTGGAACGGTTCGCAGCCGAGTGTGAAGCAGCGGGAATGAGGATCAGCACCTCCAAATCTGAGGCCATGGTTCTCAGCCGGAAAAGGGTGGAGTGCCCACTCCGGGGTCGGGGATGAGTTCCTGCCCCAAGTGGAGGAGTTCAAGTATCTCGGGGTCTTGTTCGCGAGTGATGGGAGAAGGAAGCCGGAGATCGACAGATGGACTGGGGCTGCAGCTGCAGTAATGCAGACGCTGCACCGGTCCGTCGTGGTGAAGAGGGAGCTGAGTGTAAAAGCGAAGCTCTCAATTTACCGGTCGATCCACGTCCCTACCCTCACCTATGGCCACGAGCTGTGGGTAGTGACCGAAAGAACGAGATCGCGGATACAAGCGGCAGAAATGAGCTTCCTCCGAAGGGTGGCTGGCCTCTCCCTTAGAGATAGGGTGAGAAGTTCGGCCATCCGGGAGGGGCTCAGAGTAGAGCTGCTGCTCCTCCACATCGAAAGGAGCCAGCTGAGGTGATTCGGGCATCTGACAAGGATGCCCCCTGGGCGCCTCCTGGGTGAGGTGTTCCAGGCATGTCCCACCGGGAGGAGGCCCCGGGGCAGACCCAGGACACGCTGGAGAGATTATATCTCTCGGCTGGCCTGGGAACGCCTTGGTGATAAGCTGGAGGAGGTGGCTGGGGAGAGGGAGGTCTGGGCCTCTTTGCTTAGGCTGCTGCCCACGCGACCCGGCCTCGGATAAAACGGATGAAGATGGATGGATGGATGGATGGATGGAAAGACAATTTTGCATATCAGGTGATAATTTAAAAAACAAACAGACATCATCAACAGTGTAATTATTTATTTAAAGAAGACAAACTCCAGAATTAGTCTGTGAAAAACAAAGTACACTTCTTGTTAACGTCTTGAACCACTTTCAGTTATTCTGTTGTAGATTTACTTTGTGTGTTTAAGATGATCGGTTATCGCCCAGACAGCCGGACATTTGACTCTAGACTAGTTTGGTGTACAGAAGAGTTCAGGGTCAGCAGGGTGTCCGGGTCCCATCCTCTGAAAACCAACCTAAACCGTCATCTCTGCACCACCTTGCTCGTTAGTTGGTATGAGGTGTTTGTTTCCACATGTGGTGCAGGCACCTCCCCTTGTGTGTCCAAAGGACGTTATTCCACAAGTCTTGTGGTTTGTTCAGACACAACAACTTTGCAAACCTAAACCATGCTGCCGTCTTCTCATGTTCAGAGAGAAGTGGACTTTTCCTACAACTATTGCAACAAGCCAGTCTTATTCTAATTGTATGGTCATGAACTTTAACCTTACCTTGCTTACAGAGGTTTGTCACATGTAATGTTTTACAGGTCATCGTTAAGCTGTAAGCAGCTGAAAGCTTACCTGTTACTCAAAAGTTTACTTGTCAAACCTATTAAAGTGTACTATTTGCTTTATTAGTTTATTAACATTGTTTAAAAATGTGCAGAGTAATTTTGTATTTTTTACTCTTTTTTTTTTCTGTATGTAGCATGAGACAAATAGCAGCTGGTTCAACCTGACAGCCCAGGAGATTCAGCCTTTGTACTACCACCAGACTCTAGGGGGCCTCGGGTGGCTGAGAAGCTCTGGCTGCCCGAAGGACGCCTGGAATGGAAGTTGTTCGCTGCTGCTCGACGGACTCATCCCTGCAAGCCACACCACTCCAGTTTGTGCCAAGTGTGTGGGTTTGTTTGATTGAGGCTTTATTTTGTTTTAGTTTCTACCTTATTTTCACATAGAAAACTCAGAACTGCAGTCTAAGGCACATATGGAACAGCTCATTTCTCTTTTTTTTTTTTCCTTGATTCAGGATCTTCTCCATCCATGTACCCCTGCCGTCCAGTACACTGGTGAGCCTCATCTACAAGGCGTCTCCTGAGATCGCAGTCTCCTTGGAGCTGAAGACGACTGATGCCAGTCAGTGCACACACGTCGATGTCCAGGAAATCCAACGTGAGTTTCTTAAGACCCTTCAAAAAATCTTTTTGAATCACCACCATTAAGCCTGACAGGGAATCACTACTCATTTCGCACAGTCAAAACCCTCTCTGCTTTAGTTTGGTTTACATTATAGTTGAGAACATTTAAGGAGCAGACTAATTAAAAACTGACTGATTTTCATGTGTGAAATTAAGTTTGTACGGCTGTTGGTTGTTTTTATAAACTGTTACCTTATTGAGTTTCATTATAGACAGTTTACCCAGCGAGTGCCTCTTTAAAAACGAGAAAAAGGACCCTTCCTTTGGTGAGTGGTGTAGATATTTAGACTTTGCAGTGTTTCAATCCACACTATATGAAATTACTATTCTTCAATGGCTGGAAACTATAGACTGTATACAAAAGATGGATTAAGAGACTCATCCATTGGTTTCTGGATTCCACAGGTTAACACCTCAGCGTTGGCACTGAACTGTTTGAATATTAAACTGTATGATTGTGAGAATAGTCTGGCTTATAGACACTCTAAGCAAAACTCTTGCTTAAATCAGAATAATTCCATTTCTTTAGAGATATGGGTTTTTTTGCTTTTGATGCCTCAATTCTCTTGTGATTTCTCAAAGAGACGGAAGGCAAAATATAGAGTTTGTCAAAAGAAGTGTTGCAGCGATGTTCTGGATGAGGAAAATGTGTTTATTGAACATTACAGTGCGCAAACCTGTTCTGGCAGGCCTGCAAATAAAGAACTTTAAACATGTTTACAGCACAGTATGGGCACTTCGAGGCCATTAGGTCTCATACAAAAACCAATATTCAATAAACAAAACCTTTGTAGAGCCATCCTATTGGTCCCTAATTCCTTTAGCAGCACATCATCCATCCAGAGTCATAAAGGAGTATCCTCATGATTTAGGCCATTTAGTACGTTTATTTAACTTAATTTTTAACTGCTATTAAAAAAATCTAACACTGGGATAAATAAAATATTTGTTATCTTATTTTAAGAAGAACAAAGAGCCCAGCAACAGATGGTGTGGCCCCCACAGAGCCCTGATCTGAACACCGGGGATTATGTCCGGGATTGCATGAGGAGACATAAGATACTGACATTTTAGATCCACAGAACTGTGGCAAGTTCTCCAAGATGCTGATCAACAGGCCTTAAACAGTGTGCTGAGGTGAACTGGTGCTATAAAAGGCACCAGTACATGTGGTGTATGTGTGTGTGTATATATATATATATATATATTAGGGGTGCAACGATATTCGTATCGATATTGAACCGTTCGATACGGTGCTTTCGGTTCGGTACGCATATGTATCGAACAATACAACATTTGTAATTTATTTTATCAACTTTCCTTCTGACGATACTGTCTGTGTTGAGCGCTCAGTGAATCTGCGTTCGACTACTCCGCCTAGGCTGCACTGTCGAGCGCAGATCCACTGAGCGCTCAACACAGACAGCATAGTCAGAAGGAAGAGCGCAGGGCAAGCTAGCAAGACAGAAGTTAAGCTCTCCTTGCAACATGGACCTCCCCCACCCTCATTCAGATCTGGCGTTTGGAATTATTTTGGTTTTCATGTCACGTATGACCCTGAAGGTAAGCGAGTCCTGGACTAAAGTAAAACAGTATGTTGGATGTGCCATGCAATGCTCAATTACATGGGTGGGAACTAGTGTGTTAGCGCAGTTAGCTCGTTAACGTGTTGGCCGTCTAGCCCCATGCACGGGGCGATCGGTGGTAGCTCGTTAACGGAGATTTGCCGTGTTGTGGCGTTAAGGTCATTTCAACGAGATTAACCTGAAAGCACTAGTGGGAACACAACGAATATGACTGCACATTTACGCCGACATCATCCTAGTGCAAAGACAAAAACAACAAGCATGCTACTAACTTTAGCCGAGTCATTTAGACAGCTGTTAGCACATGATTCTCCTTATGCTGCTGAGAATATAGCCCAGAAGAAGCGGATAGTATAGCTTTTATTTTGGAAAGAGACATTTCTCTGTAATAAACTCTCTTTTCCAAAGATGAGTGATTCCTCAATCAGATACAGGGCTTGCAATATCGCTAGCCCGACGTCCCAGGGCTAGCGATTTTTTTCAGTCGGGCTACCAAAATCTATCTCTTCCCTGCCTGTCGGGCTATTGTAGGAAGGAAAAATATATGTCAATGCTTTTGCATTCTTTCAGAAATGTAGCTGGGTAATTATGTCATTGGCATCGGTGAGCCACTGTCAATATGTGACATATTGAAATCGCGTTTGAATTTGCGCTTGTTTTTTTGCTTTCACTTTGCAATCGTGTGAACTGTGTATAGAGAGCGACAGCACTCATCTGTGAGTGATGATAATTTGTGCACCAATTCCTCTGACATCGTCTTATTAATCGTTAGTTTACTATGCAAACATGACAAGTGAAATCTCTCGCAGCAAGCTTAAACATGTGAGAGGTTGATCACGCAGAGAATCGCTGAGCTTATGTGAGTGCGTGTGTAAAAGCAGCAGGATATATATTTCAGTTCTGCTGAGCCAAATAAGACAGGTCAGGGTGAAGAAGTGACAGCCAAAGAAAAGCTTACCACAAAACGGAGAAGTTATGACAAATCAGACTATAAGGCAAAAAGAAAGTGCAGCTTTATGGTTTCATGGACAAAATAATTTCTGTGGCTGCAATATGATGAGCTAAATAACCAGGGCTGCACATAAGTGGTCCGCAGGTGCGCATTCGCTGTCAAAATAAAAAACACGCACAAGGGTTAGGGTTAAATTTAAAAACTGTACTTTTGAGTTAAAATATATATTTATAATTTTAATAAATGACAAATTAAAAAGGCATGAACATTTTTTTTGTATCGAAAAAATATCGAACCGTGACACCAAAGTATCGAACCGAACCGTGAATTTTGTGTATCGTTGCACCCCTTATTTATTTATATATATATATATATATATATATATATATATATATATATATATATATATATATATTAGTGAACAGGTGTTTGCAGTGTATATATAAAAATTCTCCTTTGAAATTGAATATGTATTTTTAAAAAAAGTGCCCTTCATTCTCACGTTACTATTAATGTCTCAATTTATTACATAGTGCTGTTGGTCAGGCTTAGGGGCTTTAGTTTCACACAGTTGCTGATACTTCATCATTTATTGAAGGTTTGTGATCCTGCCTCCAAATCACACAGCAAGTCGAGTCGTTGTTGGGTGTTTTTGTGTGTCTATAGTTAACAGTGTATCCCCTGAAGTACTGGATGACGAGCACCAGTTAGTGAACAAGTTCACTCAGCTATGTGGAAACTTGAACCACAATGGTTGGACCATGAGGTGTGTGGAGCACTAACAGCTGAGTGATTTTAATTTCTCCAAAGAGTTGAAGTTCTTGGACTTATTTTTTTCCCCATGTTTGTGAGCAGGTGTTCACAGCTGGAGCTTCACTGCTGCACTCTTCGAGAAGTTTGTGTGAAGATCGAACGCATCGGACAGCCTGAGGACAGGCCTTTCAGCTGCAGGGTGGGAGAACTCATGGTGAGACAGTGGGAGCAAGTACTCCTCGATGTATTACTCTGTGCCTGCTGTTAGAGATTAGAATGTAAGCTTGGATCCATAAATAATAATGATAATACATTTTATTTATAGGCGCCTTTAAAGACCTTTAAGGTCACCTTACATTAGTACGACAAAATAAAAGCATAAGGTAAACAACAACAAAAATAAGCCCTACACACTGGGCTTGTGTGGGGTTATTTTGTGGTATTTGGTACACATTTTATTAGCCACACATGACATGAAGACAAATGTAAAGTTACTGATAAATATGTTTATTCCAGTCCACTTGAGATTAAACTGGGAGAATACACTCTCCAAGTTTGAAGCGGATTAAATGAACAGGTTTCAAGACAGACAAAGAAATGATGGACAGAGGTTTTTTTGCCAACTATCACAATATCAGCAGTAAGGTTACCAGTTTTCTTTGAGAAGTAATCTATTCAAAATTTGAATTTAAATCTGGTTCTAGCATGTTTCTTATTTGTCTCTTTCTACAAGGTCTTAGATGTAGCTAGCCTGCAGGTGCCCCCAGACAGGATTCAAGGTGTGTGCATTGATGACGTGGTGTGGCTGCGTGGGGCTGGAACCTCACTCCTCAACGCCACTCTGCGCTGGGACTACCCTGGCAACCTCGTACGTCACTTCAAGGTGTACTGGCGACAGCTGAGAGGACCTCATCCCAGCATCCCCCCCGGTCAGTTGGTTCTGGTGGGTCGCTCGTATTCCAATTTGTTCAGGGTGACGGAGCTGAGAGTGCCAGAACCTCCTGGCCTGTTGGAGCTGGTGGTGGAGCCAGTGATCAAGATGGGTTTCCCAGTCCCAGAGAGCCACTGGGGAAGAAGAAGCCTCAGCTACACAAAGGATTCCTCGAAATGAATTTTACACAAATACCAACCAGTAGCATCTTCATTCACTCTCATGCTACGACTGTTACTATCACACCTGTGAAGCAGAATGTGGAGAAATGCCTTAATTTGTTTCAGGATCAGTGTGCATCAGTGATGTAATCACCAATCTCGTCCCAGTGTAGTAGAAGCTTAAAGAAACATGTCAAACATCTTGTGAAATGTGAATTGAGGCTGTGTAAGTATACTTATGAATACAGCTTTGTAACATTTTACATCCTGTTTAAGATCTAGTTATTAACAAGAATGTTCAACAATAAAACTGGATAACTAAAGGATATTTTCAAAAATTTAAATTGAAGGGATAAAAGCAATATGTAACCTGTACGAAAATGCAAATATGATCCATATTTGGGTCAAATAAGTCTGGTGTCTGGGCATTCCAGACAAGAAAAGAAAGAAAGAAATTTGTTAAATTTGATAGTTTTGATCAGTTATGTGTAAAGCCAGTAGCATTCTAAACAAAAGAAAGGTGCACCTTACCCTTATACTGTTTTATGTCTTTGTCTGAATATCTAATCACAGTCTGTATAAGTGAATACAATCAAATCTACAGCCATGCTAACTGCTATAATAACTAAGCTAATACAATGCTAATATTAGCATGCTAACATACTATGCCGGTATCTTTTTATCTTTTATTTATATATTCTTTGATACATCTTAAAAATGTTTAAACCTTCTTGTTTTCTACTGACACTACTGGCGATCTAGCGAATTTTGCAAGTGCCTGAGTATTTTGGGTCTAGTTCATCTGCCTGTTTGTTTTGGCCGTTGTCTCCCTCGGATCCTTACACCTGACTGTCCGTGATGTGGCCTAGCAAGATCTGCGTCTTGCTCGTGTGGGTCTGGATTTTTATGTCATTGGTCTACCGACCTAGTGCTGGACTTTACCAATGCTCAGCTGATGAGCTTCTCCACCGCTCAAACTCATAGTACCCCTGTGTCTAATGGGAATTATGTTAGTTTCTGCTTTTATGTGATGAAGTTTTGTGGAGAAAAAAGAAACCCTGACAGTTTGGACCATGTTCGCTAAGCTTTGGTACTAACATGGCCCAGAGCCAAGGTGGCTAAGGTCTATCATCCCACCTAGACAATGGTGAAGCCAGTGCTTAATACCAGCCAAAAAGTAAAGGCTATACAATATTCATTTTTGTGTTATTATTCTTTCAGAGCAAACATAGAGAGATTCTTACAGTACAACATTATTGCATGAAGATGATGATTACATTTGGTATGTTTCCTCGAATGTCAAGGAAAGTTCGTTTTAAATGTCATAGGGTAAACGGATCTTCTGACTGTGCTCAGTGATGGAAGTTTTGGTTGTAATTTAAGGATTGAAATTTAGACATAACGGAAAAGGGCTCAAGCCCCCCACTGTTTATGTGTCTATTGTACCTTAAGCAAATTTCCTTGGACATTGGCTGCTTTTTCATTCATTTTCAGTCCAGCTCTTGTACCTGACCATTTTCAGAATGTTTTTGTCAAGCCTCTTAACCACGAATCATTAACTGAGTATAAATGCTCATCTGTGGGTGGGTGAATGACTGAATGTAGTGTAAAGCGCTTTGGGGTCCTTAGGGACTAAGTAAAGCGCTATACAAATGCAGGCCATTTACCATTCAAGCATAAAAAAGGAACCTACTCAAGGGATGAACTAGTTTTGTGTTCATACACAACAGACAGTTTAGCAAAGGACCAATTTTAAACTGTGTCTTTATGCACCAGCAGCTTGTCAAAACCAAAACACAATTTATGGAATTATTATTGTAGTAAAATGCCATTAGATTGTTAGTCACCATGCAGCATTTAAAAAAAAAAAAAAAAAAAAAAAAGACTGACAGCAGCTTAATTGTTCAGATCGACAATGGCACACACACTGACACGTGTATTCATATCCTTGTGGGGACATCACATTGACATAATGCTTTCCCTAGCTGCTTACCCTAACCATCAAAAATGAATGCCTAAACCTAATCATGACCCTGACACTAAAACCACATTTTGAGCCTCAAAAATGTCTTCAGACTTGTAGGAACTGGGATTTTGTTCCCCATAAGTTTAGTTTCCAATTTTTGGTCCCCACAAAAATATTAATACACGTGTACAGACACACACACACCCTCAACATCCTCATCATTACTGAAGCAGTGTGGGATCATTTTAACAAAAAAGGCAACTAAGATCCCAAGAAGCACCTCAGGATGTCTTTCTTCTTCTACTTAAAGAACTTTCATGAATGCTTACCTAACAGAGTTCAGACTGTTGAAGAATAAACTCTGTTTTTGCTTTATATGCAGCATTTCCATTTGTTTACATGTTTCAATAAATCACTGCATCCGTTTCCCCATTTCATAAAATGAGGGGTGGCTCAGGACTCTGTACTGTACAACTGTTATTTGACACTCTGTACAACATTTAAATAAAGACAACAAAGTAGCCTTTATGAAACAAATGTGTCTTTATTGCTTTTTATTGGGTTAAAATGTTACACAGTATTGTAATCAACTGCACTTTGGAGTTTGTTTAGCAGGGAGTGAAATTTATATATTTTTTAAAAATAATGTGATCATTATGATTGTCAGTGCACTTCCAGCTTGGATCAGAGAAAGGTGTTCAGGCCTGCTGGGTGATCATCTTCAGCATCTGCAAGGCCATAGGTCCCTGATCTGAAGGAATCTGTGAGGACAGACAAAAAGGATGGCATTTTATGTTAAATATTAATAAAAAGAAATTAGGTTTATTTATCTACATTTCATCAACTGACTCATTCTAGCTTACCATGTGACCAGCTTTGAGAATCCAATAAAAGGCAAAGTTCTTAAAAGTCTTGCAGAAAGCTCCAGTAACGCCCGGGGTGGCAGGATCATCGAGGGGAGTCCACTTAAGCTCGTTAAAATTACGAATCCCCTCCCACTTTAGCTGCTTCACCCACAGCTCCTGACCTGTGAGAAGACAAAGATCCAGGTGCTTAAACTCAACAGGGACATATACAGGGTGGGCCATTTATATGGATACACCGTAATAAAATGGGAATGGTTGGTGATATTAAAGTCCTGTTTGTGGCACATTAGTATATGTGAGGGGGCAAACTCCTCAAGATGGGTGGTGACCATGGTGGCCATTTAGAAGTCGGCCATCTTGGATACAACTTTTGTTTTTTCCAAAAGGAAAAGGGCCATGTGACACAAACTTACTGGTAATGCCACAAGAAAAACAATGGTGTGCTTGGTTTCAACGTAACTTTATTCTTTCATGAGTTATTTACAAGTTTCTCTTTGGTCACAGCCATTGACATGTCAAAGAGGTTAACACGTGAGGAGCGGATCAAAATTGTGTTGATATCTGGTGAACGCAGCAGATTTCAATGCAAGACACCCTACAAGACCACCCATCTCCCATGCTACAGTTGCTTGCTAAGTTTCGTGAAACTGGTTCAGTGTTGGATTTGCCAAAATGTGGACGCACGCAAGAAAACTGTCACTAATGAAGAAACATCAGTGGCTGTCCTAGCTTCATTCAGCAAGAGCCCACAGCGTAACACTCGCTGTATGTCACTGGAGGGTGGCATTAGTCGAACATCCCTTCGGCAGATATTAGCTACTCACAAATGGCACCCTTACAAACTCCAGCTACTGCAGCATCTCAACGAGGATGACCCAGATCGGCGCACAGAATTTGCAGAATGGGCAAAACAAAAATTGGAACAGGACCCTCAGTTCACGCAGAAGATTTTGTTCAGTGATGAGGCAAACTTTTATGTGACTGGTGAAGTTAACAAACAAAACCACCGCTATTGGTCTGACACTAACCCACATTGGATGGATCCCTCCAAGACTGCTGGAACAACAAAAGTGATGGTTTGGTGTGGTATATGGGGTACAACGATAGTGGGTCCATTCATCAATGGAAACCTCAAGGCCACTGGATATTTGAAATTGCTACATGATGATATTTTTCCCCCTCTTTGTGCACTGAAGCTGGCACGTTCCCTGAGATTTTCCAGCAAGATGGTGCACCACCACATTATGGGTGCCAGGTCCAAGCATTCCTAGATGAACAGTTTCCTGGAAAGTGGATTGGTCGTCGTGGGCCAGTTGAATGGCCCCCAAGGTCTCCCGATCTGACCCCGTTAGACTTTTATCTTTGGGGTCATCTGAAGGCCATTGTCTATGGTGTAAAAATACGAGATGTGCAGCACCTGAAACTACGGATACTGGATGCCTGTGCTGGCATTTCTCCTGCGGTGTTGCTATCAGTGTGTGAAGAGTGGGAGAAGAGGGTTGCATTGACAATCCAACACAATGGGCAGCACACTGAACACATTTTATAAGTGGTCAGAAACTTGTAAATTAATTAGGGTTAGTGTCAGACCAATAGCGGTGGTTTTGTTTGTTAACTTCACCAGTCACATAAAAGTTTGCCTCATCGCTGAACAAAATCTTCTGCGTGAACTGAGGGTCCTGTTCCAATTTTTGTTTTGCCCATTCTGCAAATTCTGTGCGCCGATCTGGGTCATCCTCGTTGAGATGCTGCAGTAGCTGGAGTTTGTAAGGGTGCCATTTGTGAGTAGCTAATATCTGCTGAAGGGATGTTCGACTAATGCCACTCTCCAGTGACATGCAGCGAGTGCTACGCTGTGGGCTCTTGCTGAATGAAGCTAGGACAGCCACTGATGTTTCTTCATTAGTGACCGTTTTCTTGCGTCCACATTTTGGCAAATCCAACACTGAACCAGTTTCACGAAACTTAGCAAGCAGTTTGCTAACTGTAGCATGGGAGATGGGTGGTCTCGTAGGATTCTTGCATTGAAATCTGCTGCAATGACCCGGTTACTGCGTTCACCAGATATCAACACAATTTCTATCCGCTCCTCACGTGTTAACCTCTTTGACATGTCAATGGCTGTGAACAAAGAGAAACTTGTAAATAACTCATGAAAGAATAAAGTTACGTTGAAACCAAGCACACCATTGTTTTTCTTGTGACATTACCAATAAGTTTGTGTCACATGGCCCTCTTCCTTTTGAAAAAACAAAAGTTGTATCCAAGATGGCCGACTTCTAAATGGCCACCATGGTCACCACCCATCTTGAGGAGTTTGCCCCCTCACATATACTAATGTGCCACAAACAGGACTTTAATATCACCAACCATCCCCATGTTATTACGGTGTATCTATATAAATGGCCCACCCTGTACTTGGTGCGTCACCCATCTTCGTAATTTACTGAGTAACTAACCCATAGTGTCCACGATGAGATCAAGCTGTCCATTGTAGACTGTGACTTTAACTCCAGCAGTCAGCAGCTGGTCAACTATGTCCACCACTGGCTTCATAAAGTCTCCTGCCATGTTAGTGAAGACCTCATCAGCCTGACCTGAGGTCACAGCAAAAACAGGAGAGGGAACAAGGTTTTATGATGTTTAGTATTTTCAAGCATCTAAAATGAAAGGACAAACAGTTCCTTGATCTTTCACTTCAAGAAATCGTACCTCCCCATGTGACATTTTCAGGAATGATACCCAGCTTCTTCCTTATTGGTCCATTCATCAGCTGACTCAGGGACTGGCTGTGGAGGGGGCGAATGTGACGATGTTTCTGCAGACCTGGTATAAAGTAGGAAGAGCATCAGTAGATAGTCATCGAAGAATTTTTTTTTTTTTTACTTTTTACTTTTACTTTACATCTAGACTTAAGTAGGACAGGTTTATTTTAAAATCACCAAACCCATGTGGTCTAGTTTACTAACTAGATGGAATCATTTAGATCAGAGTCTTACTGATAAAGTCCAGCCCTGCAGAAGAGGTGAGCTTCTCATCTGAACTCTGAGTTAGGATGTTGTAGAAGTTGACTCCATTGGTATTCTTAAGGAAAACCAAAAATAAGACAATACAATACATAAATATGGCAAAAACTACTTTATTAACATTTTGTTTACACAAAAATATAACATATCTTCAGTGTGTATGCTCCTAGCCAAAGGTGATCATATTAATATATAGTTGTACTAATAGTCATCTCAGTTAAACAGGTTATGCATGTATAACAGAATAAAAGCAACAGCGATTCCATACACACACTATCTTATAACACTGTTGAAGAGATCATATCAGTTTCCACTATCAGTCAGAGAGTAGAAGTTTATGATGTACTTATGCAAACATGGCTTCTCAGCTTGACAGGCTGAAGCCATTTTTATTGGGACACAGATTTGCCCATGAAAACATTGGCCGATGCAGATTCCAAAGAATGGAGTCAAGCAGAGTTAATTCTGCTTCCAGAGCCATGAACCAACTATGGCCACAAGATGGCAGTAACTTCAAGAACAATGCAAACAGGTGAGAAGTTTTACGACAAGGTTGTTTGAGATGAAAAGAGAGATGCTTCCTCTTTTGTATGTTTAAATTAATGTCTGTTGGTAGATTTTACTAGACAAGCACTGCTTGCCCTGATTGCCCCGATGGAACACCACTTCCATAAAGTAATTTAAGATTAGACAATGCATTAAATATCCAGCAAGCATTTTCTCCAAATTATGTAGAGTTGTACAAACCCGCTCTACAGCAGACTCCGTCATAGACCACAGCTCAGTCGCTTTAAGAAACTGGCCCTGCTCCACGGCTTGCTTCACTGCCTCTGCTGCCTTACTGACATCTGCCAGGCCGTAATCATCCAGGAGGGACTGCAGACAGAATCATATGGAAGCTCAACACAATGGACAAAAAGACTCTGTGTTACATACACTGTATATGAAAGATCATCGTAGCTTCATAATCTCAACAGTGTCATCATTTTTTGTAAATGATGACACTGTTGAGATTAGATGCTAATTTCAGGTCATAGTGAATGCAAAATGGAGTTCATTTAGTAAGTTATGATCACTATTAGAGACAGAAAGGAGGATAAACTGATTACGCTAAAGGAAAAAGAACCCAATGATAAGTGGTAGCCAATGAGCTCGCAACGTTTTTCAGTCAGATCCATGTTTCACTCATCACATCCGGTTTTAAAACGCCAAGATCCCAATGGTGAAAATGCAGGATTGTACCAACTGGTGACATCAAGACAGGTTCATATATGCAGTCTATGGTGTGTTACTTACAGTGGTGTAGAGATATGGTCCCCATGTCATAACAGAGTCTGTGGATGAAACAAAAGTGTATCAACAGAAATTCACTCAGCCTTGCTTGAAGTTTTACATAAAAGAATTCTCAGTTTTTAACGCCAACAGCAAAAACCTGCCATTTGTTCTCATCCTATGGTTAAAATGAAGTCTTTCTTGGCACATGGTGTTGATACTTAATATCTGATACTGACCCAGTGGTGAAATCCATGAGTCTCCAAGTGCCACACCAGAAAAGTTGCATTTGACTGTCCCTTGGGTTATGGCCTATAAACAGATGAGAGACACAAATGAATGGTTTTATTTATTTTTTACTAATTTCTACATTGCAGATACATACTGACGACACCAAATATATGAAGCAAGATACATGGAATGATGTAAGAAAGAAAAATATTGATAAATAAATATGTTTTATATTTCAGATTCTTCAAAGTAACCACCCCTTTGCTTTGTTGACAGGGCTGCAAACCCTTGGCCTTCTCTCAGTGAGCTTCATGAGGTAGTCACCTGAAATGGTTTCACGTCACAGGTGTGCTGTGTCAGGGTTCATTTGTGGAATTTTGTGCCTTCTTATTGGGGTTGAGACAGAGAGATTGTGTTGGACAGAAGTCGTGTTAGTACACAGCTGACAGTCCCATTTGATAACTGCTAGAATTCATATTAGTGTGAGAACCAATCAGCTAAGTAAAGAGAAACAGCCCATCATTACTTTAAGAACTGAAGGTCAGTCAGTCCAGAACATTGCTAACTTTGAATGTGTCCCCAAGTGCAGTCGCAAAACAATCAAGTGCCTTAATGAAACTGGCTCACATGAGGACGCCCCAGGAAAGGAAGACCAAGAGTCACCTCTGCTGCTCAGGATAAATTCATCCGAGTCACCAGCCTCACAAATCTCAAGTTAACAGATTAGAGCTCAGATAAATGTCACACACAGTTCCAGTAGCAGACACATCTCTACATCAACTATTCAGAGGACACTGTGTGAATCCGGCCTTTATGGTCAAATAGCTGCTAAGAAACCACGACTAAGAAAAAGCAACAAGCAGAAGAGATTTGTTTGGGCCGAGAAACACAAGGAATGGACATTAGACCAGTGGACATCTGTGCTTTGGTCTGATGAGTCCAAATTGGAGATCTTTGGTTCCACCCACCATTTCTTTGTGCAAAGCAGAAAAGGTGAAAGGAAGTTCCTACTGTGAAGCATGGAGGAGGAGGTGTGATGGTGTGATGGTGTGGGGGTGCTTTGCTGGTGACACAATTGGGGGTTTGTTCAAAATTGAAGGCACACTGAACCAGCATGGCTACCACAGCATCCTGCAGCAGCATGCCATCTCATCAGGTTTGTGTTTCATTGGACCATCATTTATTCTTCAACAACAATGACACCAAACACACCTCCACGCTGTGTAAGGACTGTTTGATCAAAAAGGAGAGTGATGGAGGCCTGGCCTCCACAGTCACCTGACCTAAACCCAGTGGAGATGGTTTGGGATGAGATGGACCGCAGAGTGAAGGCAAAAGAACCAACAAGTGCTCAGGATCTCTGGGAACTCCTTCAAGACTGTTGAAAAACCATTATAGGTGACGACCTCATGAAGCTCATCCAGAGAATGCAAAGAGTGTGCAAAGCAGTAATCAAAGCCAAGAGTGGATATTTGGAAGAATCTAAAATATAAAACATCCTTTGAGTTGTTTACTACATAATTCCATATGTGTTCATTCATAGTTTTGTTGCCTTCAGGGAGAATCTACAATGTAAACAGTCATGAAAATAAAGAAAACCCATTAAATGAGAAGGTGTGTCCAAACTTTTGACTGGTGGTACAAATGGCCATCAATCCGATTTCATACAGCATACCTATCAATTTAACATTGCTAATGTCAGCTATATTTATAAAGCACATTTCATGTTACTTAACTCAATCAATGTGCTTTAAACAGAATATAAATCATTAACAGCTCTAAATATCTCTCTCTCATAAAATATAAAAAAAAAATGTGACCAGCTAAAAAAATAAAACAAACTACAATAAAAGTTATTGCTTAATTCTCCAGAAGAACAGGCTTTACAAGCTGTCAGACAGTTTTTTTTTTTCTTTAAACGTCACGTTGTCTCTACTTCCCTTTTCTATCACATGACATCTTTATTACTGGGACTTTCCAATAGCAGGGAGCTCACACTGAACTGAATGCTGTGCCAAGAACAACAGAAAGATCCCAAAATAAGTCACCTCACCTTGCTGAGCTCTAAGGAGATAGCAGCTGCCATCTTCCCTCCATATGACTCAGAGAAAATGTAGAAGGGGATGCTCTGAAAATAACAGAACAGTACACTTTAGGTCCTTTAATACTAATGTGTTTTGGAGTCACTTTAGACAACGTTTGATGAGCCCATCTTTCTGACAAACAGGCAAAAATAAAAATAAAAAAATGCAATAATGGACATACCTGGAACTCAGGCTTTTCTGAGAAGAAGTGTTTGAGCAGCACCAGCATGTCTGAGGCTACAGTGGACACATTGGTAGCATAGGCATCTGGCCTGTCTGTGTAGCTAAAGCCAGTGCCCACAGGGTTATCTACAAACAACAAATTGGCTGCCTGGACCTAAAGGTCACACACACACACACACACACACACACACACACACACGTCAGCATGCTAATCTATTCATTTATACTTTCTTTGAAGCACTCTTCAGTTACAATAAATCTTTACCCAGCTTGTTTTTCTGGGCTCTAGATCTCTGTTCAAGGGTCCAATTTCCTCAAAGTTGCCAAAGCCAGTTCCAGATCCTCCTGGGCCACCCTAAAACACACACACAGGTAAACATTGTTATATTTGCCATTTAACTCAGCACAAGCCACATTCGTATTAAATGAGCCATTAACGTACAAGTCTCTATTACTGTTTGTTTGTTTTTGGTGGCAGGGGGTGGGATCAGAAAAATAATGCAATACAAGGTCATAAAGTGGAAAGTTTAAAATTAGACCATAATTGTTCCTCTTTTGTAGTTAGAAATAAAAACAACACTGCCATTACTCACTCTTACCACCTCTCAGTCTAAGCCCCATTCCATTTTTAACCAAAGGCCTGATCATTTGATCAGACGGGGACACAATCTCTGAACATCACAACTTCCTGCAGACATCACTGTACAGGAAGATGGAATGGTAGCATGATGCTGCACATGTTTGAGAATGCAACCATGCATGTGCTCGATTTGTCACAGACCTGATTGTTAAGTGATTAATGATGCTCAGTGAACAGCTTCAGGGGATTTCTTAGCTTCCTGTGGACTTTATTATTTATTCAATCAGTATTTGCATACAACGGGCAAGACAGACAGTTGATATGGGATGAGAATCACTAAATAAGACATAAATACTTGAAGCATTATTAGTCTTGTGGACTTTTGTTCCCCCTCAGAAACATACAGACAAGACTGACCCCCACTTTCCAGTCTTACTCCAACTAATAGTTGAACGCTTGAGTGTCTGGGGATGGATCACTCTCTGTGTCCAGTACAAAAAACTCTGCATGCTTCAACTTGAATGAACTACAATACCCTACAGACAGTGCAGGTATTGTAGGTGCAGACTGTAGACAGCCTACTGCCTAAATGAAAAATAACTTTTTAAGCTGTCAGCATAAGGTCGTGGGGGAAGTTGCAGGCAAAGTTAGGAATTCAAAGTTTAAAATTCCTATATAGGTTATTTATTTATTCGTGTAAAAAGAAAATCTCATTGACAATTTATTTGGTCTAAACGTAATGGGACTGATACTAAGCGACTAAACACGCGTAAAATGTTCGTAAATGGGACGAATCGGGAGTTTGATTGAAATGCTGACATCGCTGGAAGCCCAGTTAAGGTGGAAAACAAAAATCATTAAGTCCTACCTGCAGCCACATGACCAGAGGCAGGTCCTTGTACTGGGCTTGTACACTGTCAGCATAATAGAGCCACCAAAACATGTGGGCCCCGTCTCTCACCTCCACATAGTTCCAGGCTTCTTTGCTCCGCAGAGCAGAGGGGAGCCCTGCGCAGAATTCAATCACATCCACTTTGTTAACTTGGTGTTCGGTTACAGTGTGACAGTGTTACATCGTCATTCTACCAGAAACAATAAACCAGTCTGTGATGAGCGATCAAAACGTTACTTTCGTTTTGAAGTCAAAGTGGGAGGTAAAAAAACCCCGAGAAGAAGTCTGTAAGAGCCTCGTCCACAGTGCGGATATCTTACCTTTAGACAGCACAACGCTGAGTAAGAAACACAAAGTAAAGTCTACTCGGAAGGAACCCATCGTTAAAGTGTCTAGCTGTAAAGGCTCCGCATAATTTCAACTGCAACGAGAAGTCACATGACCAAACCCGTGGTCAGCTGACCGACACATTTTTTTAAATATTGCGTCACAAAGTAAAGTTGGAATAACCTCAGAGCACTGAAGGGAGTAAAGTCTGAAAAACCTCAATGAACATCAAAAGAAAAGAAGAAAAGACGATGAGTTTGATCTAACATTCATTTCAAATCCCAGAAACACTTCATTTATCCCCAAGGGGCAATTAACAGTTAAAACAGGCACAGAGAGCACTGCACCTCATAAGACAGACATAAAGCATCAATATAAATGCGCACAGTTCAGACAAAGTGAGCAGTTCAGTTATAAAAGAAACGGCAAGGAGGCAGGAAAGGCTCAGAGTTTAGGTGCAGAACTGCTGTATTGGGATAAAAGTGACTCTCCTACTGTGTCCTAGAGACATACACGCTGATAATAGCTAGAACCATTTTAGATTTGACTTGTTTCCCCTCATTTTCAATCCAGTTTTTGTGTACTATGACATACTGCAGCCTTAGGAATGGCTTGTTTACAGCGACCTTTTCATTCAGACCATTTCCGACAAGACTTTGGCCAAGAGTAGATGGATCAAGGTCTTAATATATCTCTTTTTTTATTTTTCCAGGTCTTGCTGGATTTTTCCTATTTCTAGCAGACATGGATTCCAGAAACTGGTCATCTGATGTAGACAGTGCATCTAGGCTTGCCACTTTTTCTTTGGTCCTAATGGGGTGTTTTTTTTGTCGCTTTTTAAGGAAAATCTGATAACCATGCTGATATAAGTTGTCTATTGTGTGTAGACAGACCAGTGGTTCAACCCGTTAGTTATGTGCATTTTTAATGCAAAAAAAAAATCCCAAGAAGAATGAAGATAAGCTTTTATTCAAGTCATTTTCAGTTCAGTTTGAGTTTAGTTTTAAGTTACGACAAGAGCCTCTGGTGAATATTTCTCGATCATTTGGCTGCGATGGAGCTCTGTAATAATTCAGTACTTCCTCCACGCCAGCAGAGGTCATTATTGTAAACGGGGGTATTGACAGCGCCAAACACGTGCGCCTCACTTCCGTTGAAAAGTGATAATTTAAAATAAAAGTCTGAGACTACAAACGAATACGTGATAAGTTGATATGATGTGGGTATAGCTGTCATTTCAGAGTTGTTATTACTATAATAATCTTTTCTTTGAATAGGGAAATGAAATACATTTGAGTTTGCACTCTTATTTTGAAGAGCGGAAGTGTCGTCTTTGAGCTCGCAGAGGGAGTACAGCAGCCGGTGTGTTTTGGTGCTGTAGCCGTCATGGCTGCCCACAGTAACAACTTTATCCGACTGCGCCTGTACTTTGACTACCCGCCGCCGGCTGTCGTCGGTTGCCGCATGTGCTGGCTGCTCGTAGACCTAAACGTGTGTCGCGTGGTAGCCGACCTGGAGAGCGTCATCAGGGAGAAGTTTGAATTCAGCGGCGGGAGCATCCTCAGCCTGTTCATAGAAGACTGCTACCTGCCGCACACGGAGAGCATCTACGTGGTGCGGGACAACGACAGCGTCAGGTGCGCGTGCTTTGTTGGTTGTAACTTTCAAAGCGCTGACAGATCCTGGCATATTTAATACGAGTTATTTAGTTACAACATGTCTCTAAACACTCAGCTCAGTACCATGTGGACGCTGCTTGCTTGCCTAGCTCTGGGTGGTATGAACAAAAACCTGGATCGTGGCACGGTATGCAAAAATGAAATACGCGTATTTGGCACAGGGCTATTGAGTGAAGTGTGGATTTGAAACAAACTTCATGTAGACTTAATTTTCCAAAATTTGCGGCACCATTTATTCTCCTGTCACCCCAGAGTCTTGAGTCTGTACTAATCTAATTTGAACCTAATTTGAAGTATGCACCAATGTAACATACTTCAAATGACCAACACACCTCAAGTTTGTTAAGTTTAAGTCTTAACATAAGCAACACAATATTTAAATTCACACGTATTCATTTTGTTAGTTCAAAAGCTACAACAAACCAAATGCTGTATGCTTTACAACAGTCAGTTTTTCAGTATTCTGCACTGTCATCTGACAATGAGATGGTTCTGGGGTTCAGATCTGTGTGGGTTTCCTGTCACAACACAGAGATCTGCATGTTGGACAGACTGCTGATTCTAAATCATGTGTAGGTTTAAATGTGCTTTTGTGGTTGCCTGCTGTTTCTCAGTGTTAGCCCTGTGTCATCAAGAGTGTGTCTTAAGGTTCCAACTTCCCTGTAAGGGTTAACTAGGTAAGTAAACAGGTTTGATGTTCATTTCTGTCATCTCTCCGTCCGTGAGAAGCAGGGTACACCCTGGATAGTTTGCCACTGACCTTTTTTATTTGAGTCGAGGAAATTTGACATAATAAATCCATTGTATAATGTATAATGTTCAACTATTCCTTTAAGATGTGTTCTGTTTTTGTGTCAGGGTGAAGGTGGGCTGGATGAATGAGTTGAATGGATACAGCAGTCATCCAGATGCAGCAAGTGAAAGCGGCAGAAAGAGACGGCGAGCCACAGAAGACACTGTGCCAGAAGAAAATGGAGTGAGTGTCGAATGGAAGAAGAAAAAGAGGAAGAAAAATAACGAGGACAGAATGACAGACGGTGCCAACCTAGTGGCAAGTGATGACCAGAATGAGAATGTACAGGGAAACCCCACAGAGAAGAAAGAGAAGAAGAAAAAGAAGCCAAAGGAAAAAGGTGCTCCTGCTTCTCCCAAACCAGCTGATCTCCCAAAGATTCCAGCTGCTGTCAGCCGGCTGAGTAAAAGCACCAAGAAGCTCCAAGCATCAAAACCACAAAAAGCCTCCTCTTCAGATTCCAGTAGTAGCAGCAGTGATGAAGATGTCGTACCCAAAAAAACAACAAAAACACCCACCTCCACTCCTGCTCCCTCCAAGGTCCCATCAAACACAAAACCTGCCCCCAAAAAACCTCCACTGTCATCGTCATCCTCTTCAGAAACAGAGTCTTCTCCTGATGAGGCTGCCAGTGTGAAAATCCAGCCCAGAAACAAACCTTTAAAAACCACGGCTGCCAGCTCAGAATCGAGTCGGGCTCCTTCAGCCCCGCAGCCTACAAACGATAATCCAGAACAGACCGCCAGCATAGCCGAGCCACCTCATACAGCAGCAAAGGGTTCCAACTCGGACAGTGAAGACGAGATCCAGCTGGTGATACGAAGGCCGCTGCAGCAGCCCAGAGGTGGCATAGGTATTCAGTCTCCTTGGCAAGGTCGCGGCAGAGGGAAAGCCAGATGTGGCAGTGGTCAGGGAGCAAGTGTTACGGGTGGGGGTAGAGGAGGAGCAAGCAGAGGGAACAGTAGCAGCTTTGGGTCCAGCTATAATGGAGCCACAGAGCCGTCTTACCAGAATGATTCACTGACCAACACGTCAGTGATCCTGCAGGTTTGTCTGCATCTGAAGCCTAAAATTTAAATGTAATATCTGCTCTCCAGTAAAATGAATTAAAAGGCATTCTTGACTTTCTGTCTCCATTTATAGAATGAAGCTGTGAGTGTACCCAAGCAGGACTACAACTCCATGCCCCTGTTAGCTGCTCCTCCACAGGTGGGGCAGAGGATTGCCTTTAAGGTGGGTGTTGTAAGCTGCAGTCATCTCCAGGTTAAAAATGAAAGCTATCAGCCCTCATACTGTTGTTCTGAAGGAGTTTTAGGGCTACACTAAGAAAAAAAATACTATTGATGATTTTGAGAATAATGTCATACTTTTATTTTGAAAAAAAAGTCTAAATCTGCTGTACCCTCTGCCTTCTGTAGATGAGGTAGTGAAACAGGCTGATCAGCCCTCTTACAATACAGCATACTCCCTCTTTAATGCACAAGGATGTAGACATCGATGACCTTGCATCTGTCCACTGCAAGCCATTTCAATTTGTACAAATCAGGTCAACTCTTCCAAGTTTGCGTGGCTTTTCTGTGCCTTGTTTTTTCAATATCCTTATCAGCTGTAGTACACTGTTGTAGTTAATATACTGTAGAACACTCAAAATTAGCTTAACTTTGGGGCGGGGGGCCAGTTATCAAAGATTTTCTGTTCAGGTGTAAACTTATGTGAAAAATCGAAATGCTTCACAGACATAAGCCATGAGTTTATCTTACAGTGCAGTATTTTATGTAATGTTTAAATCCAGTGTTCTCTAAGCAAATACACTGTTAGTGAGCCTCTGGGATTTTTTTCTCCTCTGCCATTTTTCAATGGTGCGACTAAAAAAATAATTGGTCGCACCACTGCGACCAACTGTTCGGGTAACAAAAAAAAAAAAAAAAATCTCTGCAACTCTCCGTGTGGTCAACAACAGGCACACATTATGCCCCTATTGTGGACTAAACCAATCAGAGATAGTCAGGGGCGGGACCTCTCTGATTGGCCGTGGTCCAGTTGAAAGTGCAGGTGGAAGTGGGAGGTGAGTAGCTTGAATAAAGCGATATTGATTCATTAAATCCTGAATCGACTTTTAAATCTAAATGTGTTTTACCAGAAACGCCAGATTCTCAGATTAAAGCCCACAAAACCATTTCAACAGCAACCAAACAGTAAATGAGAGCAGGTACACGGATTCCACACAAAGACGTAAACACAGAACGGACCCGACGCATCAGAATCAGCTTTCTCTTTCTCGGCTTTCTCACCCGACGGCCCGTAGACGGATACGTTGTCGGAGCTCAACGATCCTGATGCGTCCGGTCCGCTCTGTGTTTACATCTTTTTGCGCTGATTCTGAGCTGCAGGTTTTGTCTCTCTCCAACCAAACTTCACCGAGCCAGCAGCAAAAGAAGCAGCAAACTACGCTTCACATTTGATCAATGTCGTCATGAATTCCCTCTGACTTTTGCTGTTTTGCTTCCACCACGATAAAAATCACACTTCATGCACAGCTCTCGCTCTCAGTTACTTTCACACAAAGGCATCTGCTGTGATGTTCACAATTCTGATGAAGTCTCACATGTATCCGTACTGATAAATGATCAGAATTAGAATATTTCTGACTGTCTGAGGCTAAATTGGATAGAATCAGGACTTTGAGAACCGGAATCGAATGGATTATAGAAATCAGTGATGATACCCAGCCCTAGTGAGCAGCCTAGGCCTGACAGAAGTGGATGTAGCTGTGGGTAATAAGAAAAGATGAAAAGAAAGCACTTTAAGCACAAGATTGTTAGTTAATAGTTTAGAAATGAATGTTGTCAGTATGGACTGCAATTTCCCCCCCAAAAAAGTGCACATGGGACTTAACTGCAGTGTTAAGCGATGCGGTTGAAAAATTTGAGTGCGCCTAACTTTTTAAAAGTGCGCACCGGTGCACCCATGGCAAAAAGTTAGTCTAGAGCCCTGCCAGTGGTTATTTTGCCCATAATTGCCTGCAGTTGCTTGTAGCACACACACCTCCCACCTCAGGTCCCAGCACGTCTTTTATCGGGGAGCCATGGCTAGATGATGGAGCTCAGGTGTGTGTCAAACTCCCCTGACACTGCACCCTGAACCCGCTGCTCCACCCCTCCCCTGCGGCTGAGCCACAAACCACACCCTGCCGCACTCACATTTTTTCAGCTTATTGAAACCAAAGATTTCGTCCATTTCTGCTTCAATTATATTGGTAAAGATAATAAAATACATCATTTTAGTATGTAATGCTTAAAGGTCAAAGGTCAGACATCAGTGTGTTGTTATAAAAGCAGGGTAATATTATAATTATGAGGGCATATTGTAATAAAATAAAATAAATACATGGCTGGCTGCTTCATGTCAAATTTCCTTGGGGAAGATACTAAGTTGCTCTCAGATTCATTGTAATAAAAACATCATAAAGCATCACAGATGTATTACAGCCCTCGCTCTTCGAGGGGAGTTGCGCTGTCAGAGTGCTTTTGTTTCCTCTGTGTTATTGTAGCGCCTCTGCCTTACAGAATAAAGCCCCCTTAAAGCGACTGCTGTTGTGATTTGAAGCTATATAAATAATAATGTGTGAATAAAAAAGTGAATTGCATTCATTTCCTAATTCTATGTGTTTATATGCAGCTGCTGGAGCTAACTGAAAACTACACACCAGAGGTATCTGAATACAAGGTGAGGGCAGTCAGTTGTGATGACCTAATCACAACCTTGGAATGATGTTACTAATAAAAGCTTATTTAATACAGACTATGGTATAAACTGTCATTCGTACTCCATGACCAACTATGGTTCTGTTTATATTAGGAGGGAAAGATTGTGAGCTTTGACCCAATCAACAGACAGATTGAACTTGAACTCCTTAATGTCTCTCAAGGTAGGAGATCAGTTCACCGCTGGCATACAATATCATAACTGTGTATAATCATGCCTTTTTAAAAATAATGCATCATGTAAGTAATTATATCGATATGTAAAAGACGACTCCTGATGTCTTTGAATTGTCAGCACCTAATTAAACTGGTCATGTCACTGGTAGTGATATATAATACGTTACAGCGAAAACCTTTTCATTTTCAGAGAACTGAACACTTTCTCAGAAGAAGTTAAGAGATTTAAGAATTAACCTTCCTAATTTATTTCTGTTTCTAATGATTCCTAACTTGTTGCTTCTTCCAAAGCTTCCGTAGAACCTGGAAAATTTGATCTAGTCTATCAAAATCCAGATGGCTCCGAGAGGGTGGAGTATGCTGTGTCCAGAGGGTCTTGGGTAAGACTTTATGTGCTGTTAATAACCCTCTGAAGCCACAGGTAGTGTAAAAGTAAAGCCAGTGTGGGTGTGCTTTAAATCTGCTGTTTTTTAATGGAGCTGGTCACAAAGTGCACAGCAGATTTATGAGAGCTACAGTGGGGCAAAAAAGTATTTAGTCAGCCACCGATTGTGCAAGTTCCCCCACTTAAAATGATGACAGAGGTCAGTAATTTGCACCAGAGGTACACTTCAACTGTGAGAGACAGAATGTGAAAAAAAAATCCATGAATCCACATGGTAGGATTTGTAAAGAATTTATTCGTAAATCAGGGTGGAAAATAAGTATTTGGTCAATAACAAAAATACAACTCAATACTTTGTAACATCACCTTTGTTGGCAATAACAGAGGTCAAACGTTTACTATAGGTCTTTACCAGGTTTGCACACACAGTAGCTGGTATTTTGGCCCATTCCTCCATGCAGATCTTCTCGAGAGCAGTGATGTTTTGGGGCTGTCGCCGAGCAACACGGACTTTCAACTCCCGCCACAGATTTTCTATGGGGTTGAGGTCTGGAGACTGGCTAGGCCACTCCAGGACTTTCAAATGCTTCTTACGGAGCCACTCCTTTGTTGCCCGGTCGGTGTGTTTTGGATCATTGTCATGTTGGAAGACCCAGCCTCGTTTCATCTTCAAAGTTCTCACTGATGGAAGGAGGTTTTGGCTCAAAATCTCACGATACATGGCCCCATTCATTCTGTCCTTAACACGGATCAGTCGTCCTGTCCCCTTGGCAGAAAAACAGCCCCATAGCATGATGTTTCCACCCCCATGCTTCACAGTAGGTATGGTGTTCTTGGGATGCAACTCAGTATTCTTCTTCCTCCAAACACGACGAGTTGAGTTTATACCTAAAGGTTCTACTTTGGTTTCATCTGACCACATGACATTCTCCCAATCCTCTGCTGTATCATCCATGTGCTCTCTGGCAAACTTCAGACGGGCCTGGACATGCACTGGCTTCAGCAGCGGAACACGTCTGGCACTGCAGGATTTGATTCCCTGCCGTTGTAGTGTGTTACTGATGGTGACCTTTCTTACTTTGGTCCCAGCTCTCTGCAGGTCATTCACCAGGTCCCCCCGTGTGGTTCTGGGATCTTTGCTCACCGTTCTCATGATCATTTTGACCCCACGGGATGAGATCTTGCGTGGAGCCCCAGATCAAGGGAGATTATCAGTGGTCTTGTATGTCTTCCATTTTCTGATGATTGCTCCCACAGTTGATTTTTTCACACCAAGCTGCTTGCCTATTGTAGATTCACTCTTCCCAGTCTGGTGCAGGTCTACAATACTTTTCCTGGTGTCCTTCGAAAGCTCTTTGGTCTTGGCCATGGCGGAGTTTGGAGTCTGACTGTTTGAGGCTGTGGACAGGTGTCTTTTATACAGATGATGAGTTCAAACAGGTGCCATTCATACAGGTAATGAGTGGGGGACAGAAAAGCTTCTTACAGAAGACGTTACAGGTCTGTGAGAGCCAGAGATTTTCCTTGTTTGAGGTGACCAAATACTTATTTTCCACCCTAATTTACGAATAAATTCTTTACAAATCCTACCATGTGGATTCATGGATTTTTTTTTCACATTCTGTCTCTCACAGTTGAAGTGTACCTCTGGTGCAAATTACTGACCTCTGTCATCATTTTAAGTGGGGGAACTTGCACAATCGGTGGCTGACTAAATACTTTTTTGCCCCACTGTACTTGAGTCAGTCTGCTGCTGAATGTGACACTGATAAGAGCAAAATAAAACCATGAGATAAGAGGCTAAATATATATGTATGGATGCTGAGTAGGGTGATGATTCTGTGGGTGTGACCCTTTATCACCCTTTTTACATTACATACATTAGGTCATGTTACTTTATTATTTATTATTTAATAAATAAATTATCCCCCCCCCCCCCCCCCCCCCCAAACCCCCAAAAGGTCTGATTGTTTTAGGCATTTCTCTTTTTTCATGAGTTAACAGGACCACATATCACTCGTCTTAGCTGCCAGTCAGTTTGAGATTGATTTTAAGGTTTTACTGTTTGTTTTTAAGTCTTTGCATGGGTAAGTGCTGTTTCGGTTTTTGTAAAGCCTTTACACTCCGAATAGATCAAAATCAGAATACTTTATTAATCCCTGTGAAAATTATGTGGTTACAAGTTTTATTTTCGACCCTCTGGATTGAAACGTGGGTCGCTGGTTTCCTGGTCCTCCTCAAGTCCACAATCATTTCCTTGGTCTTTGTCACGTTGAGCTGCAGATGATTCTGCAGCTCCACAGCCCAGTACTCTGTCTCATTGCCCCCACTGATGCATCCAGCTACCATCCTACAACCATCATCTGAAGATGGCTGGTCTCTGTGCCGTGGCTGAAGTCTGTGGTGTAGAAGGGGAATAGGAAAGCGGAGAGCACAGTCCCTTGTGGTGCTCCGGTGTTGTCAGACTCGGACACAGTGCTTGCCCGCTGGTCTACATCGTCGTAGACACGATTGAATTTATTGTCTTGCATTGTTCTGTTCTCTTAGCTGCACAGCTCTTATTTTTAATTGTGCTGTATAAATAAATCTGACTTGACTAGTCCTTAAAGTAACATGTTCACTTTCTTCTCATAGGTGACAGAACGGTGGGAGTCTCTGCTGGAGCCAAGACTCATCATTTAAGTTTGAGAAAAAGAGTGAATTCATACGCCCACATAGTTATTTTTTTAATGACCTGGACTTATCTTTTAAAAGCTAAAACATCCAATGGTTTTGATTCTGGTCCATTTAAACTTTCTTATCTGTGCTTCTCTGTTAGGACATTTTTAACAGCTCTGTTTAAACTGGGTTTAGAGATGAAATGGTTTTTATGCTTAAATCAGCTGAAGGGATGAGTAATGATTTTGAGCACTGGGCCACACTGTAATGGTTTTATTTTTTGTACAGAGATGTGAATGTGATAAGTCTTGTATAAACTGTTTTTCCAATAAAAAAACTGCATCCTCAGCCACACATGAGGGCAAAATTTTAGTGTGTTATCCACAAAATAATATTTTGCATATTCATTATCTGACTGTTTTATTTTGTAACAAAAAGACCTTGCTCAGAATTGATTTTGAAAAAGTGTTTAACCTAAAATGTAATTATGCTGATAATTAACGAAACACACACTTTTCAACTTTAACTGTTGTGATTTTCTTTTTTCCCTCAAATCCAGCACTTAAACGATTATTGTGTTTTCACTGACTGCTGTCATTTTGTTCTCAACAAATTACCTAATGTAATTTGGTTTGGTAATAAGGTTTTCAAGGTGAACATTTCATTCATCTAGATCCAACCGGTGATTTATGTGTTCCTTTAATTTTTTTGAGCAGTATTTGTCCGCTTGAAATATTACCGTTTCCAAATAATACATTAATTCTTAAGTTTTCTTATTCAGTTTTCTGGAAGTCAGTCATATACTAAAAATTCTTTTTACGACGTGGTTAGTTCAGAGTTCAGTTATAGTAGCTAACATTTATGTTAATTTGTACTATTTATACTAATTTCATGTTTAAATTAAGTCGACTTGTTTGTTTCCCAATGTTAATTAAATATTCTTATTGCTTAGTTTTCATGTGGTAGGCTAAATAGTCTTACATGGTATGATTGAGTATTTCAATCTTGTGTGTCATATAGTTCTTTTATTATTGGCCAAACTGGGCTTCCATACAGTTTTATACATTGTCGTCAAAAGCGGGAGGAAAGTGACAGCACACCTGGATTATGAATTAGCAACTGGCCTGTGACGTAATGCCTCGTGACGAACTCGTAAGTCGTCGCGTATTTCCGAGACTCCTCGCGCCTCTTGAGCGTGCCGTGCTGCTTGTATAACAGTAGCGGTACCAGTCGGTCCGGCGGAGCTGAAGGCTGGGATGGTGATGGCGACCGTCGGAGTCGGTGTCTTACAGTCCGTTTGATTGAGGAAAACCAGAATATAAGCTGTGTGTGTGTGCAGCGCGAAGCCTGTATAATGGAAGGACGTGCCTTTCCCGAACAAGAACAGCTCCTACAGTTTTTGAGGAGGCTCAAGGAGGTTTTCGACGTCTGTGACGAGGATGCTGACGGCTTCATCCGGGTGGAGCACTTGATGGACCTCGGTCTTCAATTCGGTCAAGGAGACGAGGTGAGAGGCTGGAAGGGACTGGGTAACAAAGGACAAATAGCACATCTGCATTCATATTCGTATAATGTTTCCAATATGGTGAATCTGTAATACGTGGAGCTTTTAACAACAGACAACCTGTCCTGCTTGTTAACAGTCACAGGTGTGTTAGAGGTGCCAGCAGCTTATTTGCTGCGGTATGACATAGGACAGGCTACAGGAGACTTGACATCCTCGGTGGTGGCTGACATGCTTTGTCCTGCGTTTCCCATTCACTTAAACTGTTCCAGCCTCACAACATTAGGAAAGCTGAAGACTGACGACAATGGGGGCATTACAGCCTCTGTAAAATCAGAAAGCCTAATAATGCAGCTTTACTGCTTATAGCTACACTTTTATCAATGATGAAGGTCTTCTGTAATCCCCCCTCCCCAATAGGGGTTAACTAATACATCAGTCTCAGTGGCTGTATAAAGTCAGTGCGGGAAAAAAACAATTCTGAAATCTGATTTTTGCAGCATCATAAAATACATTGTTTAATACAGGTGCTCTGATTTTGTCAGGATAAGAAACATGTTTGGCTATTTTAAAAACATAGTATTGTACAATATTGTAATATTATCCTAGATACTGACTGTACTAACAGAAGAAAGTGGGCAAATGCAGGATCCTGAGCAGTGCTTTGTTCTCCAGTCTGAATGTTTAGACTGGAGTGAAGAATTTCATTTGTCATTTAAACCTTGATAAGAAACATACAAAGTGAAATGGCTTTACATTCTGTGTGCAAGATCAGATATCAGCGTGTTTGTGTTGTTCCTAAAACACTGTGATAAATGTCGCCCTGAAACCTTCACTGCAGCTAAACAGTTTGTCCACACCTGGGACAAGCGTGTTTAAGGGGATTATGCCAGAAAGCCAAGCCACACGTAGATTTCCACACATAGTTACCGTGGTTAACCATCAATGAGTCTTGCTTCAGTGGTCAGAGTTGATCCTGGAAATGCACCATATCTTTGTCATGCTTCTGACCCGTTGAGCTGTCAGGGAGCAGCTAATGAAAAATGTGATGCTATGTAACATTTTATTACAGCCCCAAATATGTGAAGTGATGTAGTATTTTATCAAAGAGTATTTAATATTTTCTGTAGCAGAATTATATAATTTTCCATATTGGATGATGATTTTTGTGTGCCATGATAATAACCCCAAGCAGGGCTATAGTCCCAAACCAGGGACCTAACTATATATATATACACACACACACACAGATTAGATCTTCAATTTATTTAGAAATATGCTTGTTGTTGTTCAGGTTTACATAAATAAGAAAGCTATATAAATAATAACTGATGACTTTAAGTGGGCTTAGTCTGCAAGTGTTTCCAGTCCTTTGCTGATTGAGTTTACATATTTGAAAAGGTGGAGTGATGTCTGCTTGTGACTGTGGAGTTTGCTTTAAAGTGCAACAGCGGCTGAAAACCCAGAACACATCACTAAAAATAGCTCAGCTATGCTAAAATGAAGCTACTTCCTCATGTCGCTCCTCCCCTCGTGCACTTCCACTCATCTCTGTGCTTTGTCTCCATGGGAACGGGAGCTTCACTAGATCTCCGCAAGTGGATTGGTTGATTATTAAGTAATTAAATGATCTGCTCAGCTGCTCAAAACAACTCAGGAGAACACCAGCAGCTCTGCATTTCTGTTTGTTCCAGCAGCGTCTGTGGATCGTGGGTTATACACACATCCTGTATTATTTCATCATATTTTTGAAGACATATTTCTGTATGTTTTGTGTAGAAATTTACTGCTAAAGATGTACATTTTTATATTTTATCATCTAAAATAAACAAATCCTATTGTGCTCATTTTGACCATACACCTGCATGCCTCTTTATTAGGTATACCTCGTTACTACTGGGTTGGATGTCATTTTGCCTTCAGAACTCCCTTAATCCTGCATGGCATAGAATTATCAAGGTGCAGGAAACTCCACGTTGACATGATAATACCACACAGTTGCTACAGATCCCCTATTCCACCCCATCCCACGCTCTATTGGACTGATATCTGGTGACTGTGTAGGCCATTTAAGTGCAATAAACTCCCTGTCATGTTCAAGAAACCAGTTTGAAATTTATGACTTGTGTTGCATTCTGCTGCTCATAAAGGGATGCACATGATCAGCAACAACTCTCAGGTACAATGTAGGATTTATGCTCAGTTGCTACTAAAGGGCCCAAAGTGTCATAAGAAAATATTCCCACACTATTAAACTACTAATACCAACCTGAAGGCAGTGCAGGATGGATCCATGCTTTCATGTTGTTTATACAAAATTATGAGCCTACAATCTGAACGTCACGATTCGACCAGGCAATATTCTTATGATCTTCTGCTGTGCAGTTTTGGTGAGTCTGTGTGAACCGTATCCAGACTTTCCTGTTCTTAGCTGGCAGGACTCAGGCCATCTGGCACAAACAACCCTGTATGTTTGGAATCACTTAAATCACATGTCTTTCCCATTGTGGTACTCGATTAGGACTTAAGCAGGCTGTCTTTATCACATGTCTAAACACATTGAACTGCTGCCGTTCGATCTGATCAGATTATTTGCATTGATGTTCAGTTTGAACAGCTGTATCTAAGTGGCTGGTGAGTGTATGTGCATGCAACACTAATGTAGCTTTTTCATTGATCTGCTTCTGACCATAGATAATATAAAGGAGAATGTACCTATAGTAACACCCAGAGACACTAACAGCATAGAGATGAGCATTTCTGTCATCGCCACTTTGGTCTTTGAAAAATAGACATGATGAGTGAGAGATCGGCCGTAGTAAGATTATGCATGCTTTGGTTAATGATATGTAATTGAATATACTCCAGTTATCCTCTTTTTGACAATTGGAATGATCAGAATTTACAAAATGAACTTCATGTTTTATTCAGCATGACCCAAAACGATTGGTTTATTCTTTTCAATGCAATATGTGAAAAACATGCTCATTTTAATACATAGGCCACCAATACTTCATTGCTGTTGATTTCTTTTTATACATACGAAAACACCTGATATCTTTTCATCTATGTCCACTCAACATGGCAGACTAAACTATTCATCACTTTAATGTGGACACGGCCAACTGGGATCTGGTGAGCTCTCTATTCTATATTTAGACGTTACTTTCTTCCCTCCTCTCACTGTTCTCTGAAGCGTTGCACATTTCATGTTAAGTAGATGGACACCACTATGTGAAACAAGTGCGACATTTATTAGCACAGAATCCCTCTTGTCGCAGTCGCTGGGTCTAATACGTTTCCTGGCTGAAAGCCTGACACTGAATCATTGTTGTTTTCCCCTTTGGCAGAATTATCTTCTCACTGTACGGTAAAAACAATTTTCAGACCAATTGGAAAGGTCTACCGCTGATGTACTGTGTTGTTAAATGTTTGTGAAACACAAAATCTGAGATATGAGAGCTGGCTGGCAAAGAGCACTCCACTCAGAGCTTTTATTTAGGGAAATTAAAAGCAGCATCCATAAACGTAATATGAATCCTTTTAGTTTATTAGCTTCTTGTACTTTTCTTTAGCCATTGAATACAATACTACATTTTATAGTCTTTGTAAAAACATGATATGAAATGTTTCAGCACTCTGAGCTGTATATTTCCATTTTCATCTCTCTTACTTTTTTATATTTTGCACGTTTGCACTATTTTAATGTACCCTGTAGTACTGTATGAAGGTACACAAATGAAAACTTATCTTTGTAAGGTACAGGAAGCGAAGCTAAAAGCGCCCCTAGTAGCAGCAGTACCTAGTGACAGATCGAGGTACCTGTATAAGTACAATGAGGTGCTATATTTGTGTGGACTTGGTTCCCCAGTAGCCTCTCGTTGTCTTCCTTTGTTCTTGTTATTAGTTTGAGCTTGCAGCAGTCTCGTTACCCTGAGGTAAAATTAAATTATTGATAATTGTGTCAGGTTTGTGGTCTCGATCTAACTTTCCTCACATTTTTCTGATGCTACATAGAAAAAACACCTAATTTTTAAAAAAAAAAAAAAAAGAAAAGAAAAAAAAAGAGTTTTAACCGTAATTTAAAGATGCCAAAGTAAGTTAGTGGGCTGCATTTCTAGTGTGCTCCTGTTGGCTGCAGTCTGTATTTCTGTTTTGAGTATTTGTTCCTGAAGCTCTCTCCTGTCTAACCGTCCTGTGAGTGTCAGATCCACAGTGGCGCTACTTTCTGGTTTTGTACAAAATACTGTTGTCATGGTTTTATTATATACATGCATTAAGTTTTGTTGGCATTGGATGGACCTTTTTTGTCTTTTGGATTAAAGTTGAAAATGATGACCCAAGAGAGCCTCTCATGAATTCTAATGCTGTAAGAGGTTTGTAGTGTCTGGTTTCTGCTCGTGTGACATTAAAGAGTCTTCAGGTTTTTGAAGTCAAACCAGTTAGACAGCTGCTGACGTTTACATTTAATCCTCTGTGATAACGTGACACTGAACTCTAGGACGTGTCCGTTTGTGCTTCTATAGATGCTGATATAACACAACTTGTCCCACAGTATACCCTCAGCTCTTAACTGGTTATTTTCATCTTTTTTATCCTCACTGAGAAAGCTGAGAGCAAGATCAAAGCCTGTGTCACAGAGTAGTTCCACCACTTTCCAGACCCGGAGCTATAATCCTCTTTTGACTTATTTCATCTTTGTGTCAACAGAACAGCGATCCTAAAAGCTTCTTTACTTTTACAAATAAAACTACAAATTTGTCACATTTTAGATTTTAGTTGTCAGAGTTGTCTCACTCCATTTGAGCCTCCAAGGGGCCACTCTGACATCTGACAGTCTATATCAGGGTAGTAGTAGTAGTACTGTCAGAGTACTCATTGTTGCATATGAGGATAAACATCCCAGATAATTTCTTTTTTCCAGGAAATTTTTCCTTTACAACATAGATTTTCAATTATTTTAATAAAATTTTTATATTTTTTATTTTTTTCAGTAATGTAGATACAAATAAATAGGAAAAAAAGTGTTTTAAGTTCCATTTTGATGTATGAAGATCAAATGGGAGAAAAAAAACAAAAAACAGCCCTAATCTAAGGACATCAGTAATAGCTGTGCAGTTTATTATTAATTTTATGCAATAGGATGTTTCCTACTTTACCGTGGCTGTAAGACAGGCATCTTCTGGAGGGGAAAACAGGGACTCGATACTTTTTATTCAGTCTGCCACTTTTTCCAGAAAAGTAGGATAAATCTGGAGTTCTTTGTGAAGTCGGCTGTTTGGTTTATGTAATCCGTAGTTACAGGCAGTCTTTGTGAACCTGGACCCTGGTGTCTCTTCAGACGCCTCTAACAGTAAAACGTGGTTGATGTACTTGTGTGAATCGTCTAATATTTTTCTATGCACACCTTTAAGATTTTTGCTGATGTCAGTTAACAAGGGTACGAGTTACCTTCTGTGTTTTTATTAAAGCGGGTTTCCTTTAGAAAAGGCTGACTTTACTTTTGTGTCTTGCAGGTGAAGAAGTTGACAAGGTACCTGGATCCTAACGCTCATGGGAAAATCAACTTCAAAGACTTTTGCCACGGAGTGTTTGCTATCAAAGGTGAGACATGGACTTTGATTGTCCTGCTCTCTGTCATGAGAAGATGTGTGAGCTTTGTAACTTTGTAACCTTGTCACATTTAGTTAAAGCTCGGTAAACTGTTTTCTACTATTTAGTTTTCTTGCTAAGCTAAGACAAACATCTGCTGACTTCACACTTGTGTTGTTTATACAGACATCATAGTGTTGTCAGCACTTTCATGTAACTGTCAGAATGGAAACAATCTGCTCCATACTCTTCTTCTAATGCTACATGGCCCATTTTACCTTGAAAATGACAAAAAGAGTTTGGATATTATAAAATGAAACATGTAAACATTGAAGATGATACCACTTTATTCACGTAGCTCAAATTACAACAAATATTCTTACTGGTTTTATTACAGAGGAAACATCTGCTTATGTTATTTCCCCTCTTATTATTTACTTTCCTCCCCACACTTGTCCTCCTAGGTTGTGAAGAAATAATGAAGATGACTGTGGGTCCTCGCAGCCATGCCTCCAGCCAGCCATCTGTCACAGACAATGGCTATATATACCAGGTGATTGGATCTTCAGTGGTGCACATAATTCTGTGGCATGATGTGAAAACACACCCTGAAACGTCTCCGTTAATACTGCAAATAATTTTAAAGACACTTTTTAAAGTTTTTGTAAACTCAGATGTCAGAGTGAAAGTGGACATTGTTTACATGGAGTGAAACAGCAATAATTCGTCAGTGAAGCTAAGATCATCGATAACTGTTCATTTAGAACAGTGTTTCTCAAGGTTTAGATTTTTATTCATGATAAATGAAAATCACGAGGCACCGATTTCTTACCTAAACACCAGAGTTTAAGTGTCAAAAATATGATATAGTGACTAACTTTTCAGAAACAATTTTTTTTATATAAACCTGTACTGCTGGGCTTCCATACAGCTCTGATGATGCTGCTGGTTTCTAGCATGTGTACTACCTTAAATATATCTCAATTATTTTTGTATCATAAATTTACTGTGTGAAATGTATGTTGCTGTGCGTGGCTGATTATGTCCCTCATAGAGATTAGCCTAACTGGATCGTTGCTTAGCAACAAGAGGATGAGCGAGACAAGAGCGAGACGGAGAGCGAGAGAGAGCGAGAGAGCCGAGGTGTGGTTTTGTCCCAGCTAAAGCTTCGCTGTGCTTTCTACATTACTGCTGGAGCTGCAGTCGTATTTATTTGTGTCTAAGCTCTGAGGACACTGAGCCTTCAGGCATTGGGAATACAGTAGATTTTTGTTTTTAGCTCCACCAGAGCAGATGCATTCACACGTACACACTCATTAGTGTGATTTGTGACTTTGTATTGGAGATGAGTGAGATGGTGTCCACACTTACTTGGTAAGTTGCACGAATGTGTCAGACTAACTGATTTCTAACTTTTTGAAAGAGAAGATTAGTCCAATAAAGGAAAAGCACACAGACTGGCACAAAGCTTAAAGTTGTTTTTCATTTTATGTGGTGTTTCTGTGTGTGGATGAATTGGGATATATTATGTTATTTTGTGTGTATATATATAAATATATATACATATGCTCCCACACCCCTTCATCACAGACAAAAATGTGTTTAATTAATGAGTGAAAGGTGGGTAGCAGTCCCTCAGATGCCATATTATGTCTGTCTTGTGTCTTTATATGTGAACATACTTCCACAATCCAGCAGAATCCTAAGTAAGAACAGAGTATGGAGCCACTGCTTTTACTGGTAATGATGAGAAACTTGACTTTGTGTGTGTGAAAGAGCGCTTGGGTGTGACCTTGTCATGGTACTACAGTGGGGTTAAGCCAGACAGCAGCATGATTTATTAATAATATACTATCTGGGGCACGCTAACTCCCACATGATAAATCAGCCCAAGACACTACCTCAAATACAACTTCATCATATTCTGTTCAAATCATGAGAGCAGGTCAGAATACCAGCTGTACTGCTGTTTCTCTCTTAAAGCCGTCGCTTTGTGTCGCTGATTTAAACTCCCGTCTTTGCTTTAGTGATTTCTGGGGAAAATGTTTGGCTCACACCTAAAGCTAACCTTAATGCTAATCACAAAGGTCCAAACATTGGATGTTGTTAGTAATATCCAATGTTTGGACAATTAAAGTCATCTTAAATATCTTGAGATCAAACTTAAACATCTGAAATTCTTTGAGTTTGTACGTCTCATACAGTTAGTATGTGATGGGGTATTGACACAACAGTAGATTACAAGCGGAAACATTTTTAAATTTCTATTTAAACTGTGGTTTAACCCTTAAAACGTCATTGTTTGATTAAATCTGCTAAAATAAGCACAGGAAGGCAAGACTGATTTCTCTAAATAGCCTTTTAATAAATGTAGGCTGACATTCCTGGATCTTATTGCTGGATTCGTCTAAATGCAGTGGGATTCTTTCTAGTTTGAGGTCATCTTTGTATTAGGTTTCTTTTATTGATAGTATTTAGTTTTCTGTTTGTGTTGTTGCTATTAATTCCTTTGTAATTTAAGTCTTGTCATTTTGGCCTTAATTTTTAGTTACTGGTGACCCCTGAGCTTATTTTGGCTCCTCGTGTCTTATATCTAGTTGTCTTTGCCTTTCGTTACCTTATTGTGTGTGTATTTTGGCCTGTTTTCTTCCTTTAGCTACTTCCTGCCTTTACTTTGAAAGGTTCAGTTTTCCTGCCTCTCTTATTACCTGATTATTCTCAGCTGTGTTTTGTTCCCCAGCTGTTTTCATCGCCCCTCTTCACCTTTTGTGTTTTTACACACAGTGGTTCATGACAGTTTCCTTGTAAGCAAGATTATAATCTTGGCATTTTTTATTTGAAATGTATATTTCTAAGAACTATATATTAAGATGCTGATGATCCGTTGTTCAGTGTAATCAGTGACTAGGCACTGTATCGGACTTGTATCTCATGCATGATTTTAGCTGTTCTTTGAATAACTGTTTACATGTGATTTTAGTAAATATCTCTGTGTGATGATGTGATTTTGAACTCAAGGGTTTCTGCTTTGAAATTGAAAAAAAAATGTAAAGTTAACTTATAATTCAATTTGTCCTGTTTTGCTACTGTATGAAGCGATGCCTTGTGTTGGAGAAGTGTCTAATGTGACTGTTACTTCTATTTCTGAAGTCCTGCAAAGTTCAATTTTTAATCCTAATTCACATAATTTTTCTTGTATGTTCAGAATGGTGAGGCAAAGCTTGGTCCTCCAATTATCATGTGTACACGGTCCTACCAGGAAAGCACGTGTGCTGATGGCGAGTGCGACATGGACAGCAGCACTGAAAACGGCAACAGCTCTGACTCGCTTCACCCAACACGGCAACGCAGGTCAGTCATAACCAGTCTGAGTTGGGACTTTAGGAAGACTTAGAATTTCTTTTGATTGTGGGTTTGTTTTTTTTTCCCTTTAATTGTTTTGTTTTGGAATGCAACCCTAGCCGCCTGATTGGCTCAGCGTCTGCGCCCGTCATCTCTAGAGAGGAGCAGTTTGAAGACTACGGTGAAGGGGAGGATGTAGATTTTACTCCCAGCAGCCCTTGCCCTGAAGAAGAAACACGAACCAATGGTTTCTCAGATCTTGGATCCTCGCTTCCCTCCAGGTTGGTGTCTGATGAGAAGGAAGCACTCCCTTAATCGTATGCACACGCAGAATTACATACAAACATATCTTAAGACCCAGTTTTCATGCAGAAAAAGACAAATCAGACTTTTTGGCTGTTTGCTTGTCCTAAAGAGAAAAGCACAGGGCTGTTAACAATGGGCCTGTTTGATTTGAATGCAGTGCATTGTTTTAGACAGTACTGCAAGTTTTCTGAACCATGGCTTGAAAAAGTAGAGACTGGAAGACATTTCATTGACGCACGCCAATGTGCTCTGCAGACATTGCAAATATCTATAGCTAACAGCAAGAAGCTGACTTTCACTTTTTCAGACATGCTTATTTATATTTGATTATATATGTGGACATTAATCAATTCATTCTTTATAATTCCAGTGCTGGCCACACCCCTCAAAAGATGCGGCAGCTGTATAACAGTGAGCTGCTGGACATCTACTGTTCGCAGTGCTGCAAGAAAGTGAATCTACTCAATGACTTGGAGGCTCGACTGAGAAACCTCAAGGCCAACAGGTGGAGCACACATTCACTGATGTTCATTTCTGGGAGTGACCTGGAACTGTCTTCATCCTAAGACTGAATGAATTTCAGATTTTTAAAAATGAAAAAATGGTGTGTGTTCATCATTGGGGTATCACACTACTCAGCCTTGAACCCCAGGTCCAAGAGGACCGACGTGGCTACCATGCTAGCCGTGGAACACCTGATTACCCTTTCAAGACTGGGAAGCACTTCCAAGTATGAGGCCTTCATTTTCAGTGAGAAAACGGTGGATTCGACCCTCTGGGTTTAGATAGAGATGTTTCAAGTACACTGCAGTCTTGTTCGTAAGACTGATGGTGTAGCATCAGTGCTAATGCAGGCAGGGAGGAGAGAGCTTAGCCTAAAAGATCAAGCTTTAATTTACCAATCAGTATAGCACATTCGTACAGTTATCTATTTTTTGGAGCTATTGGTAATGGTAATGACTCTTGCTGCCTCAGCATCGCCCTAATGTCACAAAGCTTGGATTAGCTGTCTTAGCCATCCAGCTAAATCCCCTCTTATTCATTCTTGGCATCAGATGCTGCATCCACATCAAAGGGTGAGCTCGAGTTGTTGCTATAGCAACTGTATCCCAATGTGGCGGGATGACTGGTTGTGAGTTTTTGTGTCTTGTGTGCGATGCTACAGCAATACAGCTGAAACAAGAACATTGACTGTGGTTAAAACTGTATCGTACAGCAACCACAGAAGAACATTGTTTGAAACCACTGTGTGAATGAAAGCAGAGGTGTCATTGCACTAATTTTACTACCAGCAAATAGAGTTGTAGCAAAGGCTTTTGGATTATTAAAATGGATAGTTGAAGCCTGTGTTACTGTCAGTATGTGTGACTCGGTTCCTCTCCTGTTTTTTTCAGTCCTAACAGGAAGATTTCCAGCACAGCATTTGGACGGTGAGTGACCTGACGTTCTTACAAAGCACCTTTTTAAATTCTTGCTGCTCTAAATCATCTGTGCACTGTAGATATCATAAACTGTTGCTTAGTTTTGGCATCTTTCTCGTTACAATATAAAAAATGCAGCCAGTGAAGAACATGGTGGTAGTAGACACTAATGCAAAGCATATACGGGATTTACATGTTTATGCAGTGTAAATATGTCGTCTCCTGTTTCTCGGGTGTTTTCTCTCTCCCTGCAGTCAGCTGTTCCAGGCCAATCACAGCGTGTTTGGGTCCAGTCAGGGCAGCAGCACAGAGGATCTGTTCACAGACAGTATCGACTCCTGTGACCTTGACATCACAGAGAAAGTAAACACATAATAATCTTCACCTGCTGGATGATCCTCTAGCTCATAGCACATCTCCAGGGCAGAACAAGGACTACTGTCACAAACTAAGAGTCTAACTGGTGAAGCAGCAGCCTCGTTTTAGCTAATGAAAAATAAAAACAATGCTGAAATAAATTAAAGTCTGTGAGGTGGGGAAAATAGTGTTAGTGTGTAGGAGGATGGATCAATTTAAAACAGGTGATTAATTTCCTGTTAACAACGGGCTGTGTAGAGGCATACTGGGAATGTCTGTATGCAAATGAAGAAGATGCTCTTTAACCTTTAGGCCTTACCTGTGTGATGTGTCACTCAGGTCAGCTACCTGGAGAAAAAGGTGACAGAACTGGAAAGTGACAGTCTGGCCAACAATGACCTCAAGTCTAAACTCAAGCATGACAACACCCACCTTGTGCACAGGTAAGAATACTTGAGCTGAGTGGGTGCTTTGGCTGGGTTTGGTTCCTGTACAAAAAGGCGTGGTGTTTATTTTCACACAAATAACATTAATTGCGCCTGTTTGATCATTCTTTACAAGTGGTGCAGATATGAGATATATGTGATGTGAATTAGTCCATAGATCTTATATAAACCTGTGCAGCATTTTGGTTCTAGCTAACTAGTCTGTACCAGTCTGAATGACCTCTGTGGTTTTGCTTCCAAGGGTTCATGAGCTAGAGGAGCAGGTGAAGGATGCAGAGACAAAGTCTGCAGAGAGTCTCAAAGAAGAGGTGAAGAAACACCGGGAGGCTTACACCAAGATGGAGAGAGATAGAAACACGGAGATAGAGCTGCTCTGTAACAGGTAACCTAACCAGCAATTTACCTGAAGGGAAGTTTCCCCATAATCCAACTCCTAAACAGGCTGGTGCTAGATTTGGCTCTGATACAAGATCAACTACACATCTGCTGTTAAAGCAGGTATTCTGTAACCATAAACTACCACAGACACTGATTGGCTGTAGGTCTCATGAAATGAAACTGCTGTTAGCCTTGTTACCCTGCCGTTGCCTGCTATTAAGACAGGAAATAAGGAAATGTGCAGCGCAAATTTACAAGCTGCTGTGCTGATCAAAGACGGTCAGCGTTCTGGCACTTTAAAAACACCAAGCCTTACTCATGTCTTTTAACCTCCTAGGGCCTGGCGTCCATATATGTGGACATCACATTTTGGGTTGTCTAGACAAAAATACTAAATTGTGCTCTACAAGGGCCTGATATCTGCTTACAGGGACATTATACTGCCACTTCTATCAACATTTAAAACAAATGTCCTCATTTTTGGATCTCATTTTTCTCAGAAAGAAAAATCTGGTAAAAAAAAACAATACAAAACGGGTAATTCTTTGTTTTTATATTCATCAGGTCCCAATCAGCCCAAATAGCAAAGAGAAATTGAAAATGCATGCCATGAAAGAGTTCAGGTCTTAGGAGGTTAAAGTTCACTGGGGTACCTGTGATACCAAACTAAAGCTGTTTGCGTTTGTTCACCCTAAGGTTACAGCAGTTAGAAGAAGAGAATACAGAGATGAAGTTGAATGTGTGCAGACTCAAGTCTCAGACTGAAAAAATGGATCAGGTATGCTGAAGTAGCTTCCTGTGTCATCATGATGTAATCCTTTTATTATGTTATATAAACTTCATGAGTAGTTTCACCCTGACAAGCTTTTTTTCTTTTAGTTTGTCTGTACTCATCTTGGTTGCTGCTAGGTTTCTGTATCTCAAATGTTGCGTATTTTCCTACATATATCATAAAAACATGAGTGTTTTTTGTTTTTTTGTTTTTTCCTCAGCCACTGTTTCCTGACTTGTGTATTTTGCAGGAGAAGCAGAGGGTGACAGACAAACTGGAGGACACTAGTTTGAGGCTGAAAGATGAGATGGACCTGTACAGGAAGATAATGGACAAGCTCTGGCAAAACCGCCACGAGTTTCAGAAGGAAAAAGAGTCCATGCAGGAGGTGAGACACTCCTCCCAGGCAATCATTTCTATGAAAATAACTTCATTTCCCGCTGTAGTCACCAGGTAAGATAAGAAAAGGTTAATGTGGAACATGTTAGAGTTGTGTTTGACCGACTGTTTTGTCTGCAGCTGATTGATGATCTCCGTCGGGAGCTCGAGTATCTGCAGTTGTTTAAACTGGAGATGGAACATCCTGGGAAAGGCAAGGGGCTGTCTGAGTTTAACGCCAAAACCAGGGAGATGGAAATGGAACATGAAGTGAAGAGACTGAAACAGGTCCACACAGAACACACTCATCCTTGTTCTTCCTCATTGCAGAAAAGACTTTCTCATCTACTTTTAATTCCACAATGGTCAGATTTGTGTCATTTCATTTATTTCTATTTAATCCACACAAAAAATAAATTCTTGAAACATGCATATATCCAAACAAGGAGCTGCTTGAGCCCCGTTAATGTGTATTCGGAAGTAGCATACTGAAGTAGAACTCCCAAACCTGTGTTGATACACTGATGGATCGCTCAGTCCTGCTAACTTTACTTTGCTGTGTAAAAGTCCCATTCTGACCACCTGTAACGTGCGCTCCATTTCGTAACTGCTCTCACATCAATTTCTATTTCAAACTTTTATGTTTATGTTGAGCTGCAGAGAGGCCAAATATTAGTCTTTAGTTGTAAAGTCCACAGCAAGCCCAAAGGCGCTTTGTCAGGTCAGAAATGCTCTCTGTTGTGTCCTTGTCTGTTTTTCTCTTCCCAACAGTCACAGGGTAATCTCCAGTGTTGGGCAAGTTACTTTGAAAAAGTAATTAGTTGTAGTTACTTTTTTGAAGATGTAACTAGTAACTTAGTTACAATATTATAAAAGTAACTATTGCGTTATGGTTAACCCTCTGGGGTCCAGGGTGGCTGTTTTTGACTACTTTAGATTTTACCTCTACACTTCAGCTTTAAAAAGTGTTTACCTCGCCTTGTTTGGTATCGTTCTTTTCAGCACAACCTCACATGTCTGAATTTACAGTTTGTTTGTTTTTTCATTTTGAAATAGTGCATTAGCACAATTGATCTGAAATCAGACAAAAAACAGAGTAGAAAAAAGTTGCATTTTTTTACTGTAGCAACCACAAACGAATCATTTTCATAATTTGAAATGCAAATATACATTGTAAACTTTACAAATCTATGCACAAGTTTTGCAAACCACAAAGTTGTATGCAGCTATTTACCTAAAAAAAAAAAATTAACCATTTCAAACTATTTACAGAACAATCAGGTGTTCTACATCGAATTAGATGCCACACAAACTATTTGTGCAAAAATAATTTCTGTCCACTATGAGATAAAGGAGAACATCACAGGCCTGGTACCTGCAGGCCTGACAACAGGAGGTGTATCACTCGTCCTGTTTTCTACCTGGAGACAGCGTTTATACTGTTATCTGCCTTTGGTGGCTTTATGGCAGCAACTCATTGTTCTGACACACACAGCAAACTATCCACTACACTACACACTAACTGGGATTTGCTATGTCATCTTAAATTGGTCATGTGATTGGTTTAACCATGACTACTCTATTCTTTCTCAGCCAATCAGCAGCACCTGTGCGATTGTTTCGCCCCATTGCTCCCATTAAGCTGAAGACAGCTTCAACAGTCTGTGTTGAAAAATAGTTACTTTTAACGCCATTATTCCCATCACTGGTAATGACCATTCATTTGGGCTACCCTGCATTTCCCTGTTAATACCCAGTTTTGCCAAACTGGCATTGGTCAGTGGTGGTTTCATACTTGATTAAATCATTAAAACAATATTTTCCTAAAGTAAAAATCTTCCTTTCAACTCAGAAAAATTGAAGAGAAACCCAAGTGTATGTGATGTTTGGAGGGAGAGTGAGACATGCACCCACAGTCAAAGGCAGGCAATCCTAATCACATGTAATGGATATGGCTCGGTTATATTTGTGAGATTTTTCAAGCTCACTGCTTTCTCAAATTCACACACACACATCGAGTCAGGACTGGGTCCTTTGTGTCTGTAGGAGAACCACAAGCTGCGCGATCAAAACGACGACCTGAACGCTCAGATTCTCAGTCTGAGCTTGTACGAGGCCAAGAACCTGTTCTCCTGTCAAACCAAGGCCCAGTGCCTGGCAGCTGAGATTGACAACGCTTCCAGAGATGAGGTTGGTCTGTTACTGTTGGTTGGATGAAATGGTTATTCTTGATATAACTGCGCTTGTAATGCATTCCTCTTCTCTCTCAGCTTGTGGATGCTTTGAAGGAGCAGGAGGAGATCAACCTGCGTCTGAGGCAGTACATGGACAAAATCATTTTGGCCATTCTCGACCACAATCCTTCCATCCTGGAGATCAAGAATTAAACACAATGCACATTTGTATTAGTGAAGCTGTGCTGATCTACCGTTACCTTTAGTCCGTAAAGTTGTAATCCATAAGATTCCTGTCCTGGCTGAAGCTGATGGAGCTGTTTACGCTACAGACAAACACATTCGCATTGTTCACTCAGTGATGTTTTTTTTTCACAGATATTGTGCACGTTTGGTCCCCCCTGTGAGATTTAAATCTTAAGCTGCAGTACAAAATGCAGGAAATGTTCTGTTGGTGTACATAAATATTTTTTCCTGCTGAACTGCAGTACAGCAAACAGTTCACATTAAAGCTTTCCTGCATTTCAGCATAAACTCTTTGGGTATCATTGCTTTTACTTGGAAGGTGACACTAACCCTGGATATTTAATCCCTTTAATGTGTGACCACTTTGAATCTGGTAACACATTTTAATGTGTGGATGTTACCACAAATTACTGATAATGCAATAAATGGGCAGTTTTTGGTTTGGGTACAATCAGAATCTGATGTCACTAAAAAGTTAAGGATTACAACTTTACATTGCAGCTAACATTCTGAATGTTTGACACTTGCACACAAATGTATGTACATTACCACAGCAGCTGGTCTCCACATCCACCCGAAGTAAACGCCTCTTTATAAGGAATCACTGTAGAGCAACTTTGCCATTTTAATCTTATCCACCGATGTTTATCACTGTATGTTTGAAAGTACATAAAAGAAAAGCATCTTTCCTGTATGTTATGTAATTTGGACAACTGTCTTTGACTCACAGGCACCAAGTGGAAAACAGATTTAAGAAGTGAAGCAAATAAAATGGGAAGGTGAACAGTTTCTGTAGTAAAATCAGATACGAGTTGTTCTGTGGAGATTGTAGATAGCTACACAGTACATGAACACTGATGTAGGCCTTTCTGGTGACACTCAACTTTTCAGTTCTTGTGATCATTTGATTGCGTTTCTAACCCTTTAATTTAGCTGTTTGAACACAGCCGAATGTTTACATTGAACCATATGCTTTTATATCGGTTTTCAGTAGTAGTTCCAAATGTTAATGTCAGTAACTACATGAAGCCTTTGCTTTCTGAAGACTTTTCACTATAGAGATATTTAAAGGTGCCAATGAACAGAATTATGTGCCAAATCATTTGTTTTCCACAAATAATCTAGTAGATGAAGAGCATCATACTCCAGAGCTGGATGGCTTACATGTACTTGTATATCAGCCAAATTAGCATGTGTATCTATGAATCCAGAACTGTAACATGCATTTATTAATAAATGTGTAGAAATGTGCGCACATCATAAAAACTGCAAGTCCAGATCGTGTCGTGCTGTTCTGATCTGAGCTTATTCCAAATTTTCTCACCAAATATGAAGATATTCAGGTTCAGGAAATTGTATTTAGCTTTGCAAGGAAATGAATACATGTGACACATGTGGTGAAGCTCGAGGATTTTAACAGTGTGAACTAATGATGTTCTTTGCATTGAATATAGATTACAAGAAAACTCTGTGGGGCACCTTTAAAATCAGGTTCTGCACTGTAGCCCAACTATGAAAGCACATAGCATGTGATATAGTAACACACTTGTTTCGTAGACAAAGTTTATATACCTGGAACAATGATTTTAAAATAGGGTGTAAACATTCTTGTTCTGTCAAAATTCACATGTTCACATTGATTTCTTTTATTTTTGTACCACACATGGAGCAATGGGTGACTAGATGTGTAAATAAAATCCATTCGCTTAGCACCACAAAGTTGGTCCTGGTTGCTTATTCGTAGTCTTCTTGTCTTGTTACTGGGTACAAAGTAACAAATATGTTAATGCAGGTGTGATGTCATGATATGAATAGTGTAATAGTGGATGACAAGTTAACATGGAAATCACATATTGAACATGTTAAAAAAAAGTTGGCTAAAAGTATTTATATCCTGGGTAATGTTAGATATATATTAGATTACAAGACAATGAGAATATTATATTTTTCATTGTTTCTACCCTATCTGAGCTATTGTGTTGAAGTATGGGGGAATACATACGTGACTAATATGAAACCATTATATTTATTACAGAAAAGAGCGCTTCGAATTATGCATAATGTTAAATATAGAGAACACACTAATAATTTGTTTATAAAATCGAAATTGTTAAAACTAGAAGACATAGTGAAATTACAGACTTTAACTATTATGTTTAGGGCGAAAAATAAAACACTACCTCTTAAGTTACAAAGTTTATTTGTATTGTGTTCAGAAAACGGGGACGGCAGAAGGAAGTTTTATTTTAAGCACCGGTTTGCTCGAACCACACAAAGGCAAATGTGTCCAACAGTCATAGGCATAAGAAACTGGAATTCTCTCAGTGATCATCTTAAGTGTTGTATAAATGTTTCTCAATTTAAAATCTGCTATAAGAATAAAATGATAAACCAATATGAAGAAGTTGAAAAGAATAGAATTGTAGAAAAATGATCCTTTTAGTTTGATATTTAGTGGTATTGCTCATTGTTGAGTATATTGTTCTGTTTGCTTTGTTTTGTTTTGTTATGTGCAGAGAATTGTCATAGTGTAATTTTGGTTGCCTACTTGTATTATCACAGATAGGGGGCAGGTATCAATAAGAATTTATTCTTCTTCCTGCTCCTTTTCATGCATGGAAACAGTGTTACTTTAATTGAAAGGAAGGTTGTGTATGGGAATGCATTACTGCTGTACCATGTGTGAAACAAAAAAAATAAAAATAAAAATAAAATGTTGTACACAGAATGATAGGAATTCTGTCCAACCTCAGTTGGGACATACATACAGTCACTTTAATATGTTTAATGAAGTCATGTGAATTATTAACTGGGTGTTTGTCCCACTGACAGTGTTGAAATTTGATTCCTTTTGGGTATTCTTTTTAGCACTCATTTTTACATACAGGAACTGGTCACATGTAAGCATATTTAAGCTCTGTGAAAGCTGCAACTAAGTCACCATATCTAAATAACAGGATTTATTCTGAACAAGTTTGGGCATTAATATCATTTGGTCTTATTTATGTTGGAGTTTCAATAGCAGAATCCCTTAAAAATTTTTTATACATATTAAATGGGTTCTGTTTTCCTATTTAAACTATGAGGGATCAAAATTACTGGAAATTACTTGTAGGCCTGTAACTTGGACCATTAACATACGAAGGTAAAATTTAGTGTGGCTTTGTTAGTTTTAGTAAATAAGTTAATTACGTTAAATGAAATACTGTCATGTTTATTACTCAAAAAAATTCAAAGAAACACTTAAAAAGTATTTCTCATGTAATTATAAAACCAGTCCTCAAAAAGTTGATGATATTGTTTTGGCAGCTGTTGGGTCATTTCGTTCTCAAAAAATTACACACACTGCATTATGGTAAAGATTTTCGTCAGCATCCGATGTGTAAATAAACTGCTCGCTTAGTCTTAAAACCATTGCAAAGAAAATATGAAGCTTTGGTTGAAATTTAGCGTCTATGCGTTCATTTCGCTGTCATACTCCGGTCCAGGAGGCGGCAGTAATGCTCCATACGCTTCAATATACCCGCCGCCAAAACGCTCATTTCACAGAAACAATATTTTTCTTTTCGGAAGAAGATCCCGACAAAGCGGCCCTGTTTCTTTTCAGCTTAAAAAAATAAAACATAGTCGAAAATCTGAAAACCGACGATGTACGCTCGGACAAATACCAGCAGCACACATGGAGACTTCCAAGATAGAAACGGGGTGAACTATGTTACATCGACAGAGTCTTTCGGCCACTGCTCTCAATTGTTCTGGAAAAAGGACCCCAACGACTCCGGAGTAAGAAAGCCAGCAGCTGCCATCACTGTTAGCTAGCGACCATGGGTAGAAATAGCTGCACCAGATAACTAGTGGAGCGACAATTTTACAGCTAAGCATTTAGCGCAGCCTCTCTGTTACACGTGGGTTTTGGTTGAGTGTCTGTGGGTGAGCTGAAGCTGCAGGCTGTGTCACAGAGCAGCTTCGTTAGCATTCGGCTAACGTCATGCTGAGCGGTTTCCGGCCTAGTTTGACTCATAGCTGCAGAGCTAAGTAGCTAATAACTCGTTCCTTTTGAATTTCGTTTCTGTTACAACTCCACAAACGGTTTGGCGAAATTGGACGTTTATGTCCACGCATGCTGTCATGGAAAGAGAAACACCAAGTGACTACCTGCTAGGAAAATAATGATGGAGCAGCTAAGCACCGCGGTTAAGCTAACTTCTCACAACACTGTCTCAGTCAAAGCCGAGTACGCTTAGCCAGCAGCAGTCTTTGCACATTACGACAAGACTGGAAAAACAGTTTAAATGTGTAGACTTCTACACGTTAACCTGTCTTTGGTGTAAGACCAAAACAAGCGTGCATTTCTGGGCAGTGGAACCAGTTTTACATGTATCAGGCCTACAATATTAGCGAGCAGCGCAAAGTAAACACGGCTGGCTACCTCGCAGGAAACGGGAGCGGAAGACGCCCCGCGGAGGACTGCACTTCATTCAGTCTCCGACAGGTTATCAGCGACCACAACCACACTTTAATCTTTAGAACATAATAGTCTGTGGGACGGCCTGCGGGGTATGAACCGTTGAGTTCACTGTAGCTCCCATAGCGTCCCGTAGCTTTTAGGTCCAAGGCATCTGTTGTGATTTGTGACTTGTGGAAGTCGTTCTGCGGTGTGTCACTCTGTATTCCTTCCCTCTCTCCCTTAGTGTCCAACAGTGTAAAGTGGACACACCAGCGTGATATTTGTCTAACAGTGTATACTCTTCCACAGAAGCTCCTTAGGAGTTGATATGTAAAAACAATAAAACGCTTGCTGGTGTGTTGTCACGTAGCATCTCAAACATGTAGTGCCAAATATGGAAGTTTAATGTTTACATTTCTGTGTTTGTCCTGATGTTTTAGTCACTCTGGGGGTGAAAAAAACAAGTTGTCACACAAGCAGACAGTTCTGGTGTTCATCTCAGACTCTTACAACTAACGTAGTGAATTTTTTTGGGATGCACTAGCTGTAAGAATGATCATAGTGATACTGAGCATTAAAATCATCATTTTGCTGCTGTAATGTGTGCGGGTTTTTTTTCTTTCTTTAATTACCCCCTTTGTGGCAGGGGGCAAGGAAAACTTGATGTGGCACAACAGATAAACAGAGACTCCCATTGATAGATGACATCTTATTTAGGGATACACATTAGAGGCTGATATTAGGCCTGTGTTTGAACTGTCAAAACATCACAAGCGTTGATTTATCTAATTACTCCATTCTGCTCTACGCTTGGTGTCAGTCTAATGAATGACCTGAGGATTTTGAGTTGTTAGTGTCTCCACAGAATCTGTGTGTCTGTTTGGTTCTAGTGTTTCTAGGCCCACAGTGTAGTTCTACATGTGGTACTGCAGTAGTTTTTCAGAATTTACTCTCAACATACTGATTGAACTTATGTGAAGATACGTATGCGTGAAAGAGTAAAATTATATGTATTAAATACATAATAAGAGTCGTTAGCTGTCATTTAATGCAAATATAATTAAATGTTGTTTAAGTTTAATACATAGTAATAAATATTTAAGAAGGGCTGTACCCTTTATTTGAAGTGTTTAGATGTTCCCACTAGGTACTGAAGCTATGTCAGATCTGGGCTCTGATTGGCTGGAATTGTGTTCTAGCAATTTTCTTGTGTAAAGCTTTGTCTCAGAACTGTCTATCATCCCAGATATCCACATATCACACCAGGCAGCTGCATGTGCAGGTTTGTCAGGTGTTTCAAGTGGTCAGAAAGAGAGAGGAGGTCAATGATGAATTAAATATCAAGAATATCCAGTGCTATGAACAAGTGTTATGATTGAATTTTTTGCATGATGAATTCATTTAAGGGAAGAAAACCTCGCCCTGTATAAGAAAGTAATTCGCAGTCAGTGGTTGCGCCTTTGTTGCAGTGACTGCAATCAAGTGTTTGCACTTATCGATGAGTCTTTTGCGTTGCTGTTGAGGAATTTTTGCTCATTCTTCTTTAATGTATGAATGTAGTTAGTGTTAACATTTCCTTTAACGTTACCGTCACAGCCAAGTTCAACGATCAGCTGGTGCGATCAGCTTCCTTCATCCTCAGCAGCCCTCTCCACCTCCAGCCTCTCCTCAGCATCGCTCTCCAGCTCCAGCCTTTCCTCAGCGTCGCTCTCCAGCTCCAGGCTCTCTATGGAGTCCCAAGCACCAGCACCGGCGCCGCCACCAGCAACAACAGTGTCAGATGACATGGAATCAGACGAGAGGCCGTACGTCTGCGACCTGTGCAGCTGCGCCTACAAACACGCCAGCTCCCTGCTGAACCACAAACTCACCCACAAGACCGGAGACTTCAGGTTGGGACGTGAGGCTTGTTTGCGTAAATGCATGAAACATTCTCCTCCTTTCCTTGTTACTAATGTTCACGCCATTTTCAACTCCAAAACCCAGGTGCGACTTTTGCAGTAAGCCCTACACCAACTACATGTCCTTGCGCAACCACATGCGAATCCACGGTCAGAAGCGCTACATGTGCGACCTGTGTGGGAAGGCCTTTCGCCTGGCCCGGTACCTCCGTAACCATCAGAGGATCCACGACGATGGGCCCAACCGCTTTGACTGTCCCTCTTGTTGCAAGAGCTACAGAACCATGTTAGAGCTGGCTCAGCATCGCTGCAGCGCTGCTGCGTCCAACCAGGTAGGTCTGTGTTTCTGATGATAGCGTGGGCTTAACTGATGTGACTAACACTGTAGTTCTCTCGAAGCCGTTTTTTGTGTTGTATTTGAAAGAAATGTAAAATGCAGCTGCGTTTAAATGTGACTTGTTTTGCTACAAAAACACATCCCACTGATGAGTGTGTCTATTCTACAGCGTGATCTAAAAGAAAAAGGCTCAGTGTTTTCCTGAAACACCTGGGTATCGTAGTTGTTAAACTTTACTCACAGGAGGAAATGTAGTTCGTTAGGGATTATTTTCAGTGGTAAAGTAATTACACAAGTAGAGCAATATAGAATATCATTAAAGGGAAGTCTGCTTTCTCTTTTTTCCTAGCATGAATTAATGAATACACAGACTGGTTACAAATTGACCCTTTGACCCTTGTGTTGATGTGTTGTGGGAGTTGTGCATTTTGGGTCCATTTGTCCTCTTAACTATAAGGCAGCGGTCCCCAACCTTTTTTGGACCACAGACCCGTTTATGTCTGACAATATTTTCATGAACCGGCCTTTAAAGTGTCGTGGATAAATACAACAAAATAAAACCAGTACCAAAAAAGAAGAAGATTTATTCATAACACACGGGAAAAGACCCAGGGAACTGAGTTAACGATAAAAACTATAACAAAATAACGATAAAAACGGTAAAAAACCCTGAAAACCATACATTTCCCACTCGATCCTCAACTCGTGGTACCAAACGAATTATGGACCGGTATCGGTCCATGGCCCAGGGGTTGGGGACCACTGCTATAAGGGACACTGCACATCAATACAAAGCTGTTCTGTGTGATCACCTTCATGATAAAATGCTATACCATCATCAGAGAAACTAACAGTTATTACAGCTTAGCTTTTAGTTGGTCATAAAGCAAGTTTACCTGCATAAGAGTGAAAAAGCCAGACCCTGCTAGCTCAATGCACTGATGTAATGTGAGCTCCATGTAAGCCAACCTTATTGTATCTGCTGGGTCCTCTGTTACAAACTCCCAGCTTTACTATGCACATAAAATACACATTAGTAAACCAACTGTTCCCAGTAACTAGTTTGTGGAATAACATCGCACTCATTAGCTAACCTCTTAAAAGAGTAATCTTGCAACTTAGTGTCGTCCCTCACGTCATCGATTAAAAGACTCAAATGATGAAGCAGCAGCAGGGAGATCCTGACTTGTAGCTTTGGTATGCTGTAGCTTACACTTTGCTAACAGAGCTAGCATCTTTTTTAATAAAACATAAAGAACAATATGAAAGATTATTTATATCATTTTTTTTACCCCTTACTCCCCTTACGTTCAAGTAGCTCTAGAGCTCGATAGAGATGCTCCTGAACAGACAAAAAACACACTTATTGTCTAATCAAACAAAACGTATGTTATGTTGTTCTTCACTCATGTTACAGCTGTTAACCTTTAACATTAGTGATGCACTCATTTAAAGCTACTGACGCTTTATCTGTTGTGTCACACCAGTTTTGCATTGGGTGAATATTTGAAGTGAAGAGTAATGAAGACTTTAATTTTTCAGAAAATGTGTTATGTTTTTTCTTGTAAAGACGTTTCCTTGATTTTGCTGGAACAGATGTGGGGGTCAATAATATATATATAATAATATATGTATGTATATGTATATTAGTGGGAACACTGGCATGTATGGATGTTGATGTGTATGGCTAGGACTTTTTCTACACTGAAGTGTGTGTGCATGCAATACAGTGTAGTTTGTACTGTGTTTTCCTTCCTCTCTCCACTGACCTGCTTGGGAGAATGTTTATCCAGTCTTCCTGTAGTGGAAGTGTGCCGCGGCACTAGGGTTAGACTAGGGTTAGGCTGAGATTAGGGAAAGGCTCAGGGCTCAGATGACAGAGAATGAATACATTTCAGCTGATTTTCCTAACAAGTACAGTAATCCAAACTTATGTGTGTGTGTCTGTGTGTGTCTGTGTGTGCATGGGGCTGGTTCATAAGAACCGATTCAACTGCCCGTCCTGCTTTAAGAGCTACCGAACCATGCTGGACCTGGCCCAGCACCGCTGCAGCGCCGCGGCCAAAAACCAGGTTGGTGTGAGCGTGAGTGAGCATGTGTGTGAATGTGGCGTGTGAGGCAGAATCGGCAGTTTCAGGGAGAACCAGCGCATACGGGCATTTTAGACGTGATGGCCAGGATCAAATTCCTGATGCAGCCTGCTTCTGATGTACGCGCGGCTCTTTAGTAAAAAACCATCACAATGTTCTTTTTAGATCGGATCTTTTTTCCTGGCGCTGTCTTCACAGAATGTATACTCTACACTTTTGGATTCCATATTTGGAGCTTGCTGTTGACTATAACATCTAAAATCTTTGAAATATTTGAGTCCTTTTTTTTCCTAACACTTGACTGCTGATATTTGAGATGGAGTGCAAGGTGGCCAAAGTGGATAACTTCAGCTAGTACTAGCATCAATGTTCGAACTCTCAAACTAAACCTTAGTCATGGGACACGTCTCAATCCAATCAAAAGTAGAGACGGTGACCAGCAGGCACAGCCTTATGGGTTCTACTTTTTTCCACTTATTTTGGCGTGCAGGTGTGTAACAATACTTCTTTGACCATATTTAAGTAGAGTTGACGTCAGTTTACTTAGCAAACCTTTTGACCTTTTTGTGGAGCTGTGAGATCAGAGGTAACTGAAAAAACAGCACAAGTATGGAACAGTAAAGACTACTGCAGTCATCTTCTTTAAAAAAACAAAACAAACCAGCAAAAATGAGATCCAGTGCAAACCCTGCCAGGGAGAGCTAACACATCCACAAGTCTACCCCAGCCTTGCACAGCTGTTTGATGAATGGTGAATATTGAGCAGCATCTCTGCTTGAAGTGTGCATTGCTTGTAGGGATGCAGTGACGTATCAGCAGATTTTAACAAGCATCAGCCGGTATCAGTCCTGGAAACTGCAGAAAAGAAAGAAGCAAATTAAGGAAACAAAAAAAAAAATATTGATACCAAAAGAGGCCATGAGCTAAATTATTATTTTAAACAACTTCTAATTTTGCTGTTCTCAGACCTGTGGTTTATTTACTTTGGTCTGAATCAGTTGATATGTTTGTGTACTTGTAGCGTTTTCCCACGGTTTGATTTCTTTTCATACACAGAAAACAGCAGGCGAGCCAAAATGTGTCACTACAAACCACATCAGGATGTTCAGTCTGCCAGATATGTCTGAGGTCTGTGCAGACACAAGTAAAAACAGGAAGTTGGTGTTGAATTGTGGACTAGTGGATAGCTCCTAATTTACTTAATGGGCAAAAGTGTACTGGACATCTGTTGCATCCAACTACCATAACTAGTAGTTGGGTTGAGGTCGGATCATGTTTTAACCATCAAGGTAACTGTTCTAGAGTTTGATGGAACAGGGCTGAGACCAGCTACTCCAAAGGTCCACGCCTGGAATTATAACTGTCTTTTCACACAAATAAATAGCATCAAAGTCAAACACTGTCCAGACTTTGGTTTAAATGGACTAAATCTGAGAGTTTGTGAAAACGCCCTATCAGTGCATTGATCTCTAGTGCTTTGCAGCTTGTAATGTATTGATTATATGTGTGGTTTTCCTGCTGTGGAAGGCCGTATTTTGAATATTTAGTATGTAGCCCAAACTGTAATTTAGCACAGGCTACATTAAGCTTTCAGACAAGCTCAGTCATGTCGATTTAAATTTCTGTTACTGATTAGAAAATCAGCAGCTCAGGAAACATCTGGCTGTTAAAGCTGAAGACAGCTGCTGGAGCAGCAGACGTCAGCGGGCTGAAGTCACGCAGCTTTGTTCCTGACTGGCTCACCTTTATCAGCTGGGCTAAATTCAGTGCAACAGTTACTTTGTTTGTACTTACTGTTGCCATGGCAGCACAATACAGAATCCCAATGCTACAGTTTAATATCTCATTATTAAAAACACATTAGTGTTTGTATTTCTAAATACTCAAACATACTTTAATACTGCCCGAATCTCATGCATTCGCATTTGTTTTCACTTCCATGTCACTGCTCTGTATAACAGTAGACAAAAGTAAATATGAGAGATATCCACAAAGATGAGAAGGTTGTAAAACAGACAAAAAAATCAACCAACCACAAATTCCCATAAAATAGCTCGTTTTGTTAGAGGTGTGAGGAGGCAAAGGTATGGGTGAGAGGTATTTATGTGCTGCTCAGGGAAACCGTCAGAGAGCATGTTAGGTTTAAACTAATGTCAGCAGAAATCCTGACGCTGTCGGGGTTGGAGGACGGCACGATGAGACGACGGTGTCTTCCGTGATTAAATGACAGAGACGAGATTGGAGTCGACTGTCCCGTTTTAGGAGCGGCAACCTTAATAGAAATACTGAATTTCTGTTTGAATGTGTGCGTGTGTGTGCGCGCGTGTATATGTTTGTGCGTGCGTGGGTGTGTGTGTAACTTTACCACTTCATCTTCATCATATTAATAGGTTTAGACAGGGCAGTGAAAGGTGTGAGATAGATGTGGAAGAATCAGGTCTGAACAGCACAAGAGGTTTGAGACCAACCTCGACAGTAACATCACATTCATCTGTCACCTCTTCTGTTTAACAGCGTGTCTAACGACAGGTACAATCACCCTTTCCTGTGTCTTTCTCTCCTACCCTTGCTTCCATCCAGTCCGGCGGTCGTCGCTCCAACTTCTCAGCTACACCTCGTCGCCAGCAGCAACAACAGCAACAGCAGCAGAATAATGCTAACTCCATGATGCAACCGCATGGCGGACATGGCCAGCCGGAACCTCTCCCCTCTCACTGCGTCTCACCAATGTCCCAAGGAGGGCAGGGTGGGGGCGTGGCTAGTCAGTCTGTTCCTGACCCCCACCAGGTAATGTCAGGAGGAGCTCTGGTGAGCGATTGTTTCTTCGTAGCTCTGTTGTTGTCGGCGTTTACGTCGAGCTTTCTTTGTGTCTCAGCAGGGCCGCCCCAGCTCAGTGTCCTCTCAGGCCAGCCAGCAGAACATGAGGAGCTCGTCCTCCAATAAACACGTCTCCTCGTCCAGTGCTACCCCGTCCTCCTCCTACTCCCTTCTTCAGCCCCTGGTGCCTGAGGTAAAGGAGATGAGCTCAGGATACACTAGGCTGAGCGCCAACCCCATGGTATGAGAGAGCACCGCCACACACTCGCTGTTTGCTTTCTGCTGGCTAGCTGCCTTTCCTCTATCTTACCTAATAACACCAGGAGAGAGAGACTAGTGCTGTAATACTCTCTCTACCAGGAGCTTCTCCTCACAGGTCTTTCTCACTCTTGACAAAGTCGCAGAGAAACATTTTCTGTTGCTATTGGGAAACAGTTTCATCTCTAAGAGACAGAAATGAGTTTCTGTTATGATAAAGGTGGCAAGTTTGTGGCTTCCTCTTTGCAAAGTGAAGCGGACCGTCTGTCTGCACAACGCCAAATTAGTGTCAGTTAACTGTACGTGTCATTTTCAGCTGTGTAAGCAGAACTGCGCAAAGCTACCACTGAGCCAGACTTCAAGATGCTCTCCTTCAGTGTCCACTCTCTGTGAAGTGCTCACACTGGGAAAGTTCTGTAGCGGCGAATCCGTGACCCACACTGGATCTTAAAGCGCTGTCCGAAGAGAACAACTGTAGGCTTTTAGAGTTTATTACTGGGTAACAGGAAGAAGTTCTCATCGTGCCAACGATGGTTGAGTCCCGTGTTAGAACGCTCAACTTCAGAAATGAAATGAACAGGTTTTACAGCATGGTACAAAAATGATTTGGGTGTCTGTGAATAGCTTCCCCCTTCATAACTGTACAGGGTGTGATTCAGAGCTGACCTTTAGCTGACCCTCTGCTCAACGTGGTCACTTGTAACTTAGGTTAGGATGTAAAACTCTAAGCTTTCTAATTTAAGGAAAATTATTAAAAGAATCCAGGTAGTTTCACAGTCTGTAACCTCACGTACCCAGGCAGTGATTGACTGACTCTAGTGTATTATTATACTACATGTTAGTGTTAACTTGGTCTTTACAGTAATGCTGTAACAATACAGGAGTAAAGGGCTTCAGTCATTGCTTGGTTGTAAACAATAAAGCCAGTTTAGTGCTGATCTTCTTCCATGTCCTGTCAGCTGATAAGCCCATCTGAGCAGCACTCCTGGCTTTAATTTAAACCTTAATCATTGTATTGAATCAAATACTGACATTCCATAAGAAGGATGTTTATTACTAACGGCCTCCAATTATGGTAGAAATTTCATTTTTCAATTAGTCAGCCAGCAAAGAAAACAGGCTAAAATGTGGCTGCTAAGGTGATCCTTTGTCGTGGGCTGTGACCTGTGGACCTTCACTGGCGGTATGAGGCTCTCTAACATTAGTAACCTGGGGCTGTGCCTTCTGCTCTTTCACACCAGTCACCCTGTGAGCTTGTGTTGCACGTTTCCATGTTGTATTTTAGGCTTTACACCATCACATACTGAAACATATTTATGACATCCATGTTCATACAGCAGTCCAAAACTAAGTTTAAAAAAGTTGGACATCTGCAACATAGATCTGTTGCAAACACTTCTAAAAACCCTGGAGGAACATGTTCCGGGTCAGACAGTCAGGACCTGTGAATGAAAGGCAGAAAAATCAGTGTAAAAACAGTTTTGTTAAGTCTTTGTGTAGAAAACCTTTTAAAAGCAGTACAGTACTACATCTGCTCTGTCAGCTGCTCAGCGGTGCTGCGTTAGTGGCTAAAAGTTCAAGAGAAAGCCAGTGTTTCTTAGCTGATGATAAAGAACCAGTGGCTCTATTAATAAATGTGCTTGCTTCCATAAGGCTCCTCTTGTAAATGAACACAGAAAAGTTCTTTATGTCTCAGAATTAATAATCATCAAGTTAACTTTACAGTCAAATGTAAAGGTTTTCCTTCTTTGGAGTAGTTTATGATTAAAAGAATAAATGCCTAGTTCTTCTAAACAAGGCATACAAATAGGATTGGAGTATTTAAAATGTATTTATGCTGCTATAATTTGTCATATTATCTAAAGAAATGAGAAAACCTGCTGAAGACTGTAGGATTTGAACCCACAGCCTTCTTCTTCCACTTTGGTGCCATTATTTTATTAGACCAGGGATCGGCAACCTGCGGCTCTTTAGTGCTTATAGTGCGGCTCCGCATGGTTTGGGAAAAGTATTTAGCTGAAGTGTATTTTATTTATGTTAGTTCTTTTTTAACTTGTACTTCTAAATTGGAAGATTATTGTGATTTTGAAATATGAAAATAAAATTATATTCTATTATTTTTTCATCGCTCAAAATAAGCGTCACACTCGCGGAAGCCGGTATACTCGCCGAAACGCCGTGCATTTATCGAGACTTTCAACCCCAGGTAGGCCAGTTCTGGATCTTCGGATCCACATTATATCAGCAGCTGTTCTCCACCGTGATCTATGTTAAAAACAAACACCGCTCACGCCTCACAGATGACAGCTTACAGTCCTGCGTAAAGATGAAAGTGACTTCGTACAGCCCCGATTTGCAGACGCTGTGCGCAGAGGTTCAGGAACAGAAGTCCCGTTGTAAACATATCACGGCAGACCCGACGATGTTTGCATGAACGTGCTTTTCCCACACGGTTGCTGTACACACACAGCCGGCTGTAGCTTTTCAGCTCACAGCCCGACACACACCAACACAACAGCATAGATAGCACAGACGTTGAGGCGTGATTGTGGGTGCCGCTCAGGTGCGTCCTCCTCCCCTGCAGCGGCGCTGCAGACCACGCCCCGCCACACACGTTAACCAGGTAAAATACATATTTAGGCAGAATTTTGCAAATATCTATTTTTTAGCAGCATAGTGCTTTTTTTCCAATTATTTTTTTAAAAGTCAGGTCAAGGCTCCAAAAGCCCAAAGGCGATATAAGGGTGGCGGCTCACAACAGTTTTTGTTTACTACATGGATTATTTTAGTTCAGCTGGGTGTCTTTCCTTTTGTTATATTTCTTTAAGAGTTCAAAATGTGTTAATTACATAAATAAAATGTAATTTTCTCTGTAGCACTTCGTGGATTTCATAAGCAGCACACCTTAGTTGTTCACACAAAGCATAAAAGTAAAAAACAATATATACAGTGTTATCTTTATTTTAGATGTCAAAAAGTATTTGCGGCTCCCAGAGTTTTCACTGGGTCCAAGTGGCTCTTTGGGTGTTAAAGGTTGCTGACCCCTGTATTAGACTGTCCAGGCTTAGTCTTTCATAGAGTGGTCGAGTGTTTCAACATGCTGTTTATAAAAATGATAACATCAACAGGACTGACTGTGAAGTTTATTTAACACGGGCTCTTGTTCTAGTATCACCTGTAAGAGTGTTCATGAAGTAAAGCAGTGAAATAACCAAAGATTTTTCAATGGTAAACTAAAATAAACAAAGTCAGTGTGGAAACTAACGAAAACAAGAAATACTGTCGACCAAAAACTAAGCTCTCGTCATTAAATCAGGAAACATTGCCCGTTTCCTTCTGTGTAGCGCGTCCACTCGTGCACATTCCCACAGCAAGTCAAAAATGGAGTTAACTCTCGGTACGAGTTACTGTGCCCTGATGGTTTAATTCCACTTGAGTAAGAAGGGAGGATATATATCACAGCAGTCAGGTGTTGTGTTGCAGCTTTTGCACCGCCATTGCTTTTTGTGTTTTGTGCCCTTGCAGTGGCTTTTTCCACTGTTCATGCATCGCTGTGACTTCTTTCCTTTTGCCTTCTACTCGTACATCCACTGCATTATTCATGACTGTCGTTTTATTTTATCCACCGACTCTTTTTCTGCACCAGTGACACAATTCTTTGTCTCTCCACCTCCCTCTCCAGCCGAAGCACCAGGACACTTTCTCTCTGCCCCCCCAGCGACCCCTCACCACCATCAACCCCATCGGCCACTCCCTTCATCCGAACGGAGCGCCCACACTCAAGCCCTCCCCCGTGCCACGCACCATCCAGGCCATGCCCTGGGAACAGCGTTCCCTCTACAACCAATGAGACACCTGGGGAACCAACACCTCCCTGTTCGCGTCACATCTATGACCACACACCCTCCTTCTCCACCCTGACCCTCTCAGATCCAGCGTCAAGGACGGACGACTGCCGGACGCCTGCCTTTTCCTTCAGTCCTCCTCTGGAACGTTGTTTGGGATTGGGGGAGGGCACCGTTGAGAACTAGTTGAGATTGATTACTGAGTAGTTAGGTTTAAAACGATGTGTTGCCTTGACCCTCATGTATGATCTATGCCATGTACTGGATATAAGTTAAAATGTCTGTCTCCTAATCTGTCCTCACTAAGAATTTATCTCCCTCGTCCTCCTCTATCACCCTAGTTATGAAATATTTATCCTTCCCATTATGAGTAGTGTCTCCCACCACCTTTTCCGTATGTTAAATGAAGCCTATTTTTATTAAGAGTGTGTTCCAAACCCATGAATGATAATGGATTCCTGGCGCCAAGTTGTAAAAATAATTGTTAAAGTTTTTTAAACATAACATTTTATTTTATTTTTTCGTCCAATGAGGTTTCTGGAAAAAGTAAGGACGGGGGAAACATGAACAGTTTCTTTGTATTTGTTTTTTCACCCGCCCCTCGGACGAGCTCCAGAACGAACATTGTGTATATTGTGCGTTAGGAGGTGTAATGAATTCCGTTCTCTCAGCAAGGACCACAAAAGAAACATTTCTGCAAAAAACCCATGTCTCCCTGTTCCTGCCCGCTCAGCTCAGGTGTGCTGTGGAGACTGAAGCCACCGAACAAGGACAGTCGGGGCGCTGTTCTTTTAACACACAACTGAAAGCTCACGTTTTTTCTAAACTGGTGGTTTGTGGTTATTGTAGTTTTAATAATATGTTGGCTGGGAATCAAATCTAGAAGATAACAGCGAGCCTCCATCCCTTTTGTTCCAAACTGACTGTTACCAGGTTTGTTCCTTTCACTTTGAAGCATTTGAAGAAGTGCTGTATAATTATCACGGTCTCACTTCCACCCCTCTACCGAGAGCTGTGTCTGCTGTAAAGATGTGACATTGCCACCCCCTCCCACCACCACTCGCTCACGCCATCACCAGTGACTTAGCGGTCGCACCGGGCCTGGCTCCCACACACCTCCAGCTCCTGTAGGGAAAAATCAAACACACACAAGACACCACCTGACTCACTACTCCCAGGGTTTAGTTAAAGCCTAGATTTCAGTAAGCAGCCAATCACTTCTGGCCAAGTTAATAAGAATTTAGTCCAATCTGACAGTGAAAGACTGGCTCCAGTATGTAGTTCTGTTAGATTATCTCTCGCTAACATGGTGTTCATTGAAATACCCACAGTTCTACTGACATTGTATTTTCTCTTTTTAAAGTTGTTTCTATTTTTATTCATATGTTTTCATTGTTGCTTTCTCTATCCTTGTAAAGTGTCTTTGAGTATTTAGAAAAGTGCTATACAAATAAAATGTTTTATTATTATCACCATCAGTGCTGCTCTTCTCACAGAGAGGACATAGATGTAAATATTTGACTTGGAAGTAGAATTTCTGCTTTGCTCAACAGCAGCTGTTGAGAGATCACGCTCAACTTTACAGAGTCTAAAAGTTGCCTGAAGTTTTGGAAAGTATTCAATTCTGTGTGACAGAAAAGCCAACCCCTGCTGAAGACTGTGATGCAGCTACAATTGCAGAATAAGTAAGTTTTCATCGTTGTCATCATAGTCCACACATGAGCAAAATGGGACCCGAGGAATCGGACCTGTGATGTAAATGAGGTAGTTGTAATATGCTGCTGTTTAACATCAGTCCAGTCTGCTGTGTTTTCTTAGTGACCTATGCAGGGGTGTGTATATTTGCAAGACGTGGGTTAATTTAAACGATTATGTAGCATTTAGGTGGATTTTTATGTTTGAAATATTCAGAGGTTAAACCTGTGCTCTTTGTAATGCCCAGCAGAGGACTGTTGTTATATTTCTAAAGACCTCCGTGGAAAAACAGCATTTCATTTCTCTCGTTCTGTGACCTCCATAAACTTTTAATGATGGGTTTATGGATTTGGCGTGTTTATTTTCTGAATTTTGGGGGAGAAAAGGAGAGCAAAGCAAACAAATGTGTAGCTCTTTCTCACATCTGTTTGCTCATCACATCACTGTCTGAAATGCACCAAAGCACTGATTTATATTTTAATTCAAATAAAAGTGAACTTTTTGAATGAATGGCTAATCAGATGAAGATGCCTGGTCTTCTGCATGGACATGGTCACATGACAAATGGTCTTCAGGTAAGTGTCTGTAGTTTAACAGTTAAGCCACAAAGGTTTTCCCCACAAAGACTTTTTGACTTTGCCAGAAAGTCCTTATGCTAAATCTATGACTTTTCATATGACAGTTCAATACTCCAAGTCATTCTTGTCCAAATTCATACTAGGATTTGATGTCAAATACATCCAGGTGATAACCTTTTCTGCCCAGATGAATGTGAAAACAAGCGGCACAGTGCAGCTTGAATGTTAGTCTGATAAGTATAAGAAAAGAAAATCATTGAATGGTAAGGTGCTTCAAACCTCAGGTTTGCCCCATATGAAGTAATGGGCACTTTAGGGTGTTTGCATTTAGCTTTCTGTGGGTAAAAGCTGTCTCTCTAACGTTAGCATGTATTATATCTTAAAGGTTCCAGTCAGTCAGGACTGAAGCCACGTGATAAGAGACCGCTGTACTGGGATGGAAGGACGTTACGTTACTTGGAGGAATTTGTATTTTTTTTAATATACTGAATTCTAAAAACAAAGGGGGGAAGGCAGATTATTTAAATGGAGAGTGATTAAATGCCTTGGTCGTGAAAGTAGGCTAAAGTTGTACAACAAGGACGTGGGCGTTTACACTGCAGCGACATCTTTTAATCGAATAATCACAATCATTAACGTGATCAATCGGAAAACCGGGAAGCCTTACAGTATGAGATGAAATATTTATAAAGAGGGGAATGATTTGGTTTATTATGTCAGTCTAAAGTCTGCAGGTGTCGTCACGTTAAGTCTGATCTGTCCATATAGTGTATAAGACTGCGTGCACATGCCGGGAACGCGCATTGTATTCCATCTGATGGAGAAGTGAATGAGCCGGTCGCGCGTCCTTGTCGGACCTCCGGTAGCCTGTGAACTTTCCTGCCGCGCGACACTCCGGCGCGGCTGGCAGTGAATTAATTTCCACTCGTCAGTGGATGGAGCGTTTGCTCCATATGGACGCTGGTCACTGTTGAAAAATCGTTCGCCGTTTCGATGACCAGGCTCGGATTTTTCAGCGTGTGCGGGCCTCGGTGGATCTGACTCCCGTGTTTAAACGGATCCAAATTGTCCCCTTTTCGCTGACTCACCTACAGACCGGTGTGCCATACCTGACCCCGACAACCAATGATGCACGAACCAGGGCGTGTAATATTAGCAGCTGTGTTGGTGCGTTAAACGACTCAAAAACGTGTTTTTCTTTGTTTGTTTAATACAAAATCGAAATATGCGTTGAATATGAGTGGGTTGTTACAAATTAAATTGTATAAATTTTATAAAATAATATTATTTAATGCGTGATAATAATCTAGATAATATTTTCTATAAGTTATCCATTTAATAACGAAGAAATATGACCGCCGAAAAGGGCCGTTTAGAAAAATGAAAAAGTCAAAAGCCATTATTTAAATATTTTTTATGAAGAAAAAAGTTTTTTTAAGTACTTTATTTCAGGCAAATGATTACGTTTCTGCGTTACTTGGTTGAGACTGTTGCGTCTCGACAGGCCTCCCGGCTGAAGGCCTTGACTTCCTCTTTCAGGCCTAACGAAACAGTGCAGCGACCTGAGTCAGCCGCTTGGTGGCGGTAATGGGTCGGAGAAGAGGACAGAAGCCGCATGCAGCAAATTTACTGTGGGCTGTTTTACTTTGCAACCTCCAATCACAAGCAGAACACAAAGCTTATGTCATTTTAGGCTTCATTGCCAAGATTTAAATGCGGCAGTGTGAGATTTGAAAAATAAAATAAAATGTTCGTACAGCATATGAGGCGGGATGATTCTTGTCTAAAGGATTTGTACGGATAAAAAGGAAGTTGACTTAAGAGTAACAGTTTTAGAGAGTACATAGTTCCGCCTACATCCTTGTGCTGCTTTTACTTCTGACTTCTAAATCTTGATGCCACTTCATCCTAATTGTAAACACAACATTTCCAAACAATAGCCCACTGCAAGGAGTTTACAGCTCAATAAAAACGCCCATTTCCGCTCATGAAATTGTTCTTATTACGTTATACCGCCTCGTTTTCAGTTGACAGGGTAATTCAGTCGTCATGGCCGTTTTGTTTCTTCAAATCAGCGGGTTCTTCAGAGTAGACCCCCCCCCCCTCACTCCATTTTGCGTGCTTGCTCAAAGGTCTCGTCCCCGGGTCTTCTCGTTGTCCACCGCGTGAGAGACTATTATTCTGATCGAGGTCGTAGCCGGTGAGTCCGATACACAAACAGTTAGATTCCCTTCTTCTTCTTCTTCTTTTAATTCGGTCATCCAATCCTGTCCGACCATAATGACTGTTAGATCTAGGATCCGGATCCCCCCCTCTCTGTTTAACCTATTTCACATTAACTAAAATCAAACAGCCATTTAAATGTCTTTTTGTATTTGACCAGAGGCAGTTGATTGGAGCTGCATCTGTTTTGGACACAAACGATGCTTTTGATCGTGATAATTCACACGGAGCTGTGATTCGTGATCAATGCTTTCATCTCATTTCACGTAGAAAGTCGTTTTCCCGTTCGAGTTTTTGTCCCAAGAAACGTGGAAAAGGCTTCAGTGAGGTGCTCTCAGGCGACATCCTGTTTACTCATGAATTCACACGGCTTCCCATTCAGCTTTAACGAAGTTAGTTAAGTTGCATTAACTTTGGGGTTTGATGCGCGTCTGTTTTCTCTGTACAATCTTTTCCCGGCTGCTGTGTGGAAACTTTCTGTTTGACTCTGCAGCTCTGTAAAGCTCACTCTGCTCGGTTGTACAAATACAATACTTCACATCGCTGCACGCACAGGTCTGTACTTTTCATTCATTCCACAACGAAACAGTCTGTATTCAGTCCCCTGTGCACAGATTATACAGTGTTTGCTGCCAATCTTGCTTTGACAAATACAGAACAACTTCAGTTATTTCACTTATTTCCGTAAAGTTTCAAATACACTTGCATACGTTTGCATGTACGCATACATGTTTATGTCCTTCACAGCTTGTTTGCAGCCCTCTATAAAATCAGTTGCATATTACCACATAATTATACGTGCGTTTGTTTTTCCTTGAAACGAAGAAACAGGATTTCACTCGAACACAAAGGATTTGTCATCATCCCGATGATGATGCTTCTCTTAGTGGCAGACAGCACATCCTGTTTCCATGTCGGCACAGGAAGTGAGAGCCTTGTGTCATAAGATATCTCATTTGGTTTTAAAATCCTAAACATGCTTGAAAGTTAACATTTGACCTCCAAAAACGGAAGCAAACACTGACAGCCTGCTATTGTGAGAATTTCAAAATATTATTTCAGTATCACTGAATATTGAAATATTAATTTTCAAGTTTTTTCCACAATTTGAGCAGATAAAAACATTTAGTTTTTTTCACAATCAAGTCTGCCATGTTTGACAAAAACCATAAGCATGAGATTGACAGCAACGCCACGCTACAAATCATAGCAATGAATCCTGAGACTGAACTATAAATGACCTGTATGACACACACACACATTAAAAAAGGGTTTGTGGAGTAAATATTGACCAAAAAGCTTCAAATTTATCCTTTTTCTAAATACTAGTTAGTAAATGAAAACGTGTATTCAGGCTCATTTTATTCAACATGAGTATAAAGTTGTCCCAACTTTTTTGTGGAACTTTTACTAGGTTGCAATAAGCTCGAGTTGGTAGTTTTTCTTTGACCGTTTTATTGTTGTATCTTTCCAATAAGACCTGTTCTCCAACCTTTTTACACTGACCAGTGAGTAAAGAGAAAATACAATAAAAAGCTAAACAAATGTCCTTGTTCCTCCAGTTTGACAACTCCACTCTGCTGGGATTTCAAGAAAAAGGGAAAACAGCTTTTTTAAATATGAAAAATGTACAAAATCTTGTAGATTTTTTTTTTTAAATTAGGTAAATCCACAGATACAGCAAAAATTTAAATAGTTGGATTTCAAAACATGGACGAGGCCTTCACCACTGAATGATACTGTGAAAAACAAAGCAGACAAACAAAACGTGAATTTTCTTCCAGATCTAAGACGTGAAACATTCTTAAATAAGTCGATGACAGAAAAAACGTCAAACTGTTTTTTCCACAGTTCCACGGGGATCTCTTCAAAACACGAGGGGACATTCGGGACAGTTTCCTCCTTTGTGTTTTATTTGTAGCTTTCAACAACTTTTACTTTTTGTTTGTGTGACTGCACACGGAGGAGTCACATATGTACCAAATCTACAGCAATACTAAGGAAGTAAAAATGTTCCTGCGGTCATTTTTCTTACTTAAAAATGATCAAATGAAAACAAGAAGTGATGAGGTTATAAATGACACGTTCTCCTCCTTTCCCACTGAAAATGTTGCACATTTTATACATTTTCCATGAGTTCCCCTGAAGCCTTTTTCACATTCCTGTCACGTTTCATCGAACATCTTTTTAAAAACGTGCAGACTCTACTCTGCTTGAGTACTTTTCATTACTTACATTTCTACCTACTGTTTTTTTAAAACAGAAAAAAACAACATAGCAAAGATGGTAGAAATATATCCAGCTGATTTGTTTGTCTCTTTTCTCCCCCAGTGCTTGTGGTAAAACCTGAAGGAAACAATACTGGCAGAAGGATGTTTCCTCCAGGTCCATTTAGCAGCCGATGAGGAGCTTTCGGTCATGATGGGTGCCCAGTCGTCATCGCGTCCTTTCAAAATATCCTTTTTGTCTGATCGCTTCTGAGGCTGCTGCGGAAAAAGAAAACACCAGAGCAGGTCTTCATAGAAGCAGTGGAAAGTAACTATGTACTCAACTTTAGTGCTAAGGATTTAAAAAAAGTGTACTTTTCCCATTTTCATTTCCGTGAGTACTTTAGTTACTCTGGAGTTTCATATTAGAATTAGAATAGAATTCAACTTTATTGTCATTGCACATGCACAGGTACAGGGCAACGAAATGCAGTTTGCATCCATCCAGAAGTGCTTTAGTGATATAGATATATTACAATATATATTAGCAATAATATAGATATGTGGGTATATTACAGAAATGGGTCTATTATGGTATGTTATAATGTACACGGTATGAAGTATGTTGTGAATATTCTATAACTATAAGTATGTACAGGCTATGAACAGGATATAAATATGAAAAACTATACAGAATATGAAATAAATAACTTTACAGAAATCATTAAACATCCAACATCTGAATGCTTGTTTCATTTTCTCATTTCTAATTTTCTGATATTATAAAGCCTTCGAACCAGAATAGATCTGTCAGAAACAAATATTTAAAGGAGCAAACATTTGTTTCTGGACCGGATTACAGAGGTGTTGGCAGGTGGCAGAGGCACATCTGTAATGAAACAACTGCCTCTTGGTTCACATCTGTATCGCTTTCACTACACTGAAGAAATCTGTGCTGTTTAAGCACGTGAAGCAGATAATACACACAAACAGTGCAGAGTGTGAATGCTGGTACTTCCACATTTACATATTAAGACTCTTCGCTGTCCAGCAGGTCACATGACTACACTGTAATAGTCCCAATCAGCCAGCAGCAAACAGCAACGAGGCCAGAGGTCAGAGCAGCTGGAAAGTAAGTCTGAGGTCATAATTATGAAAAGGCAACACGGGGAAGAAGCAATGGGGAGAAATGCTGAGATGAACAGGACTAACGTACAGGCTGTGCACACTGATGGTGGATCTCATTAATCCAGCAGCAGCACATCCTCTATCGACTGTGCGTGTGCAGCAGATAGCATGGAGATCATCTGCAGAGATGTGTTTTGAACTGCAGACAGGAAGAGCTGTGACACATGACTGACATGCATGTTTGCTCTGTGCTAACCCAGAGAGAGAGAGAGGGCACTAAGAAGGAAGTGGTGGAAGAAGCCTAACTGAAACTCTTCAAACGTGACAGAAACCAAATGACTATTATACAGTTTGAATGAAAGAGTGCTCGCTTTACATTTAATAGCAAAAATGTTACGTATCTGATATTTGGAAATTGGCAAGCAGAGGGCCCGAGCTTTACGAAGAGCATATTTAGCTGACTTTGTAGAGAAAACTGGAATCTGCGGTCAAACTCTGTTGCTCATTTCTGAAAAAAGGCATATAAATAAATAAAAGCTCAGACCTCATTATTTGATTTTGAACAAGGTCTCCTCTCTTTTCCTGCCTGAGCAAACTCATCATTACAGTAATGAGGACTGTTGTTTGTCTTTTTGTTTTCTCCACAAAGATGCTGAAACGAGACGTTTCCTACCTGCAGGCTCTGCAAGGAGGAGCACTGGGCCTAAAACGGGCACAAAGAAGGCGAGAGGTCCAACTTTTCTTCTTGAACGTTTTGGGCATAAATGCCCTCGCAGCCTCTCAGAACAGTGATTGTGTATTTTGTTTTTTTAAGTGATGAATGAAAACTTCATGTTGGGGATTTTGCAGCTTGCCTTATTCCGACAGCATCATACTTAAAAAACACTCATTAAAGGGCTGCTCTGGTTGCTCCTCAGGCTTCATGAAAACACTGAGACAACAACGTGTTCCTGCATCTCTAACAAACACTTTACCTGCAGCTTTTAGGCCCGTGCACATTTGTTAGGCTGGGATTGTTTAGCTGACTGATGCACAGGTTTTCCCCTGTAGCTCAGTGGCACAGAGTGGGCTTTTATAGACACACACACTGATGGTTTTGATTTTTAACAGCGAGCAGATTACAATAATTCCTATTTTCACCTCACACTTAAAGGGTCGCAATTAATGTAATTAGAGATCTAAACTTTCAGTTCAAAGTGGAACGAGGTTCCTGCGATGGTTCAGCTCTGACTGGAATTCGTCTTTTGCCGGCTGCTGACGATCAGGGATACACAGCAGCTAACTGAACTTCCACTGGAATGTGGCTGTTTCTGAAATGTCTTCACAAAGTTAGTTCCAAAAATCAAACATCATCATTTGTCCATCCGGGTGATTTTAAAGAACAACTGTATCACCTGCAATGCAGTGATCTCACATTACAAGTGTGGCAGGAAATAAATGAGAGATTTACTCATTCACATTTCCTCAGCCTGTTCCCCTCCTCCTGCAGTTCCTCTATTGCATCTGACCTCCGCCCATCAACCCTTCTGCCTCCAACACACACACACACACACACACACACACACACACACACACACAGAGAAGAGTAACTGCAGACAGGATCTTGTGATACAGTTTTTAGAAAGTTTCAGAGAACAAAGGAAGGCATTTGTTGATTTGTAGGAGGAATCTGGTGGTTAGCAGTGAAGTTCATCAACTTAATTACTCTGCATTTTCATTTAGATGCTTCAGCTCCAGGTAAGCACAGGAGGACACTATTATAGTTTTCATGGAAAACTGAATACAGGGGACATACGCTCTGAGACAGCTGAGAGTATCTAGACAGTGTAACAACCCCACACACACTAAAAAAAGGTATAGTTTAACATTTTAACTCTGATACAATGAAAAGTTGGATTTTAGAGGTTTGACTTCATAAAAACAACGTTCACCTCGTCAGCCAAACAAACAATTCTGTTTAAAAAAAACAATGTCCATAAAGCATAAAGGTGTGTGTTTTAACGCTACACAACAAAAACACGAGATTATGTTTGAATCTTAAACAGGCACGTATGGAAGGCCAGGTTTTAGTTCCTGGTCTTAATCACAGCTGAGGCTTTAATGGACATGTGGGGGTTGGGTGGAGGTGTCCTTTGTGCCTTATCCATCTCAGGACAAAACCCCACCAAGGCTATTGTGACGTTTCCTGCTGAGTTAAGGTGAACTAAGGCACTATGGCACACTGAGCACTTTAACATTTGTTTTTAAATGCAGCTAAACTCCAATAAATGGTTGTTGTGACTGATGTCTGTCTGTGATTGAGACAAACAGTTGTGGACTTAATCTGACTTTGAATTAAAACTGGTGACAAATTTGTTGATTCCAAGTTCTGAAAGGAATATGTAAGTACAGATATTTTTAACCATCGCTGTACTAAACTAAATGTTAAATGACACTGAGGAAAAGTGGACACTGATTAAATATATTGTTACAAAATACAGCCAGTAGGCCTAGCTTTAAAAAAAAAAGGAGAAAAAAAAAGAAAAAAAAAAGGGGGAAACATGTGATGTGCTTTTCAGATTTAATGCCTCCCCCTGTAAAAAACCCCAAACAAAAACAAAACAGAAAAACACTCCTGATGATTCAACAGTTACTGGCAAGAGCTCCATTTCTCTTTGAGGGTTTGAATCCATTTTGTGAGTGGAAGCCATTTTCTAACCAAAGCAAGCTTCACCAGAGTGCCACGTATCCCCCCGGGCGTGTGCAGTATGGCTAAAAAGTCCAAACCTCGTGCACAGAGAAAAGGGGGCCCTTTAAAAGCCAAGACCGAGCCCGTCAAAATTAGAAAACCATGAGACGAGACTGGCACAACCTGGAGAGAAGGGAGCCGATATCCACAGCCAAACTCCAGCGTGATGAGTGAGTGGGGGAGAGGCAGGCCTGCATCACGCACTGCCTCCATTTTGAGGAGACATCCACCCAGAGGGGCGCGCAGTGTGCGTGTGAAGCGTAGCGAGCGACTTCGCCATGGTATTACTTCCTGTGCGCCTCACACCGAGAAATGTGCAGAAATTGCTGGAGAAGAGGCTAGCGCGCCATGTTCCCGCTGTACTTTAACTCTGGGTATCGCCTGTTGGGAGCCATGACCTCACAGGGAAACTACAACACACAGTAAAGTGTTTAAAGCGAGACGAACTACGAGAGTGTGCCTGGTTGTGATGCATCGACGCCATAGCTGACACATTGTTCCAGTTGGTGGGGAAAAGGACCCTGGCGACAACGTATGAAAACGAGGACATGGGTTTCCTACCATCTTACTACAGCACACTTGTGGCCCTTAAAACAAAATGGAGGCCCCGTCCCGCTGTTTGACAGCCACCATGGGTTCACCATAGGTCATTTATGTAACGTCACGAGGACAACTTCTTTAACTTTAGCACAAATCATACCCATCCAGAGGGCGGGAACAGCAACAACAGGGGTGGGGGTGCTACGCAGTAGAATGAGCGGGCGGTGCCTTGTTATTTAAATGTAAAACGGCTATGGCCACCGAGGCCTTCCACTAGACTGAAGGGTGGAGGAAATACTCCCCAACAAAATAAATACCAACAAAGTAGACGCTCACACGCTGTCCGCTATCAGCTTTTAGCTGCAATTCTCCATATTCGCCCGCATTAAGCGCGGGTGTCTACATGTACATCGTGATGCATACCCCCCACCGCTCAGGAAAACACGCAAACTGTACTGTTGTCCACTACTGTACAGCACGGAATTGGGAGTCTCGGCTTCTGTTACCATGCGCGCGCACATACGCACACGCGCTCATCTGGTGAAAACCCTGGGATGAGAGGGGGATGCCCCCTCCCTTCCGCCTTGCTTACCTACTCCAACTACACCACGTGGTTTCCTCTCTCACACAAAAAAAACGAAAAAAAAAAACGTGAATTGGAGTCGACGAGGGGCGGCGTCACCCCTCTGCCGGCAGCAGGCGGATCGCCGAAAGAGGGAAGGATAGAAAACTAGAGAGAGAGGCGGAGAGAGAGAGGAAAACATTTCTCCCGATCTGATCCCGCCATAGTTTTTCCCACTCTTCTGCCATAGACCCATCATCAGACCCAGTCCAACCCACCTCCTCCACAGCGCGATAGAGGCTATAGGCTGCTGCTTTATTCGTCTGTTGGGGCCGGCTGCAAGTCAGGGGGTTTCATTTCTTCTCCTGCTCCACTTATTCAACTGGATTTACAGCAATATTCAACGTTACCACCTGATTCTACTTTTTTACATTTTTTTATTTGAATTTGTCATCGTGAATTCAAATTTATTTCGTACTTTTGTCCTCTAGCGTGATTTACACTTTCTGTTTGAGTGGCAAGTGTGATAATATCTTGTTGCGCTATTAGCTCATTCAGCAGAAACTTTTTGCTGGCTCCAATCTTTAGTTATTCTGGGCTTTGTTTTTTGTTTTCTTTTTTTGGGCTCGGGAAAACAATTTCCACAATGCACAAGCTATACATTGGGAATCTAGGCGAAAGCGTGACTGCCGAGGACTTAGGAAAAACCTTTGACGAACACAAGATCCCATACACCGGACAGTTTCTAATGAAAACCGGCTATGCGTTTGTGGATTGTCCGGACGATCACTGGGCCATGAAGGCTATCGAGACATTTTCTGGTGAGTTAAGGTGGACTACAAGTCACCAAAAAAAGCCTTCTCTTATTTCCACCTTTAATTTCATTCATTCTATATATAGGGAAGCCGTAGACGCCGGCGCACAGCCCCGGTTGCATGCTCACCTTCAGCGGTGTATCCCAGTTTTATTATCCGTTCGCCTGCCGAGGCTCCACGCGAGATTAAATAAATAAATAAATAAATTCCTGAAATTATTTTATTGGTGTTAGAATAAGGAATATTAGTGTGTGGAAAGCTACACACCCACGGGAGCCATTCAACTTTTGCAGGAGGGGGGGGGGGCGCACGTAGTGTAAAGCTATACTGTAAAACACAGCCATTGGTGAAGCTTTCCTTGATATCGTTGTAATTTATCAAAGGAGATTCTAACAGTACTGTGCTAATTATGACACGTGCATTTCAAGCTAATGCATGCTTCTGGTAGGCGTTTTAATATCTTGCACCCCTGAGCACTGGATAGAGTAGCCTACTCTCTTGTGATATAGGATGAAGCCTTGCTGCTTCCCCTCCCCCTTTAAGCCGGGAGTCCACTATGACAAAGGCAGAAACAAATAAATTAGCCCTTACCAAACCTGGCCTCAGACCAACCCAGAATTTACACAAACCTACCCCGCTATGGTACAGCTCGCTTTCCTGCGTGGCGACAGCTCTGTGGCCCATTTCTCATGGTTCCCTACACATGTAACGTGAGGAGGCAAGGTCGCCATGCCAGTCAGCTCCCTCTGATCCTTCCTGAACCCTCACCAAACTCTCCAAACAACCCTCTCACACTACAACCATGTGGGCTTGAAACCTTTTAACTGCCACTCAGAGTTAAACTGATAAACGTATAGTTATAGCTTGGCATTTCTGAGGGATTCAAGCAGACGGAAAGTGACGTGATGCACACTATTCACTTGCTCCCCGACTTTAGGGCATGTTTTGAGCACTTTCAACATAACTGCTTCTTAGTACTTTTCATGAGTGCTTGGAAGATCACCAGGTTTAATTGGAAATAAGTGAACCGCAAGGCAACCCACACTGTGTTCCCTGAATACAGTAGATTCCCTTCGTAGGCCTTTGCAGCTAGTACACAGTTAGCATTTAGCCACACTTTGTTCTGAACCAGTTTTCCTTTTTTCAGGTAAAGTGGAACTTCATGGGAAACGTATTGAGGTCGAACACTCCGTCCCCAAGAAGCAAAGGTACATTGAGCACTTGTATCACCCCTCCCCCTCCTTTCTCAAAAAGAAAAGGGGAAAAAACCTTTCATGTGTTGCATCACCTTATGTGGGTCTTTCTCTCATGGGGTAATAAGTGAAAACAACGACTTCACTGAATGATTTGCTATTAGTGGGACACAGATTTCGGCCCTTGCGCCCACTTGACGTTAGAAGCCATTGTGAGGCTAGCAGTGGCTAGCTTGGCTGTGTTTGTTGGTGTGGCAGTGTAGCGTGGACCCTCAACTTTGTCGGCCATTGCTGTGGAGCTGAACTGTGACAGCTTTAGCTAGGTGCCTGCCGTTCTGTGCAGTGTGGTTGGATTTTTACTCGTCCTTTTAAAATGCTGCTGTGTTTTTAGAGTGAGCTCAACAAGCACGTAGATATAGGTTCTTCGTAAAGTCGCAGTGTTGATGTGAGCACGTCCTGTGGTTTACTATATGCTCTAGGCCCAGCCTTTTATGTAGTTACTCCTTCCTTACATTACAGTCACTACACAATTTCTTTAACACGATTTTAAAAATACCCTGGCACATATGTATTTTATAAATGTATACGTGGTGTGGTTTCACGTGTTGGACAACCTTTCAGTGCTTTAATGTGTGCATGGATAATATTCGCTTGTACACATTATTCCCAAGCTTTTTGCTTTTATTAAAACTCTTCGGTTTAACGTTCACACTCTGAAAACAAATCAGTTTTTAATGATGCTGTGAGTTGTGACGGAAATGCGGTGTGTTGATTATTTTATTTCGTTTATAGGTTTCTTTTAGAATGTATTTGACGTGGAAATTGTGATTTAATGGAGCTGTTTTTTTTTTAAGTTAAATTAATCACACGTCTTTCCAATTAAAACACAGCTGTGCTGTTTAGTAATTGTATTTCTTTTAAATATATAATGCTCGTTTTAACCCAGAATAGGTGCTGGGTGTGAATATTTCACATTTAAATACCTTTTGCTTCACGCCAACTCGGACACATTTATGTGGCAGCCTGATAGTGTACCTGTAGCTTTGGCTTCTTTGTAATTGGGTGAGTGTCAATGAAATTTCTGCGGTTCAGTAGTAGCTCTAACTGGTGTCCATTGTGTTCATTTGACCTGCTTCATTCAAACAGCACTATGCAATTCTCTTATAGCCCATCATTTATGCCCGTAACCTTTGGCACAGATACGAGTTGAGCACAGTTCTCCATGTTCCGCCATTTGGCCACATGTGTGCGTATGTATGTGTGTGTGCGTATTCACCATGAGCCAAAATGGCCAGGAAATGTAGAAGATTCCACCCCATTTCCACACTTGATGCCTTTTAATAAATGCTACGATTTGGCGTAATCACTCTTCGTGGGATTTTGTATGAAAAAGGCCGAATATTTCAAACTGAGCTGGCTTTTGGGGCGCCCGCCCTGCGCCACGAAAGCAGAGTAAAAACGTTGCAACATGGCTGTGGCACACACATCCCAGCAGCGTGGTCTTTGTGTGGATGAGTGGGGCCGAGTGTGGTCACTTATTGCCAAACTCGCCTTACACACGGAGCTAACATGGCTGTAGGCTGTAATGCCTTCAGGTGTCTTAGCGGGTGCGTGAAGAGTCCCAGATCTTGACTGTGATCACCTTAAAGAGCCATAATAAAGGTGATTTGTGAGTGGGTGGGTGCGGGGGTACCGTGGGACGAGCTTGTGGCCCTTCGTGGCTTCACAACACGTGGTGCGTCCACGCAAAGAGGAGTTGCACCACGTCAGGCATGGAGGGCAAAATGGCGAAGCCTTGAATGAAGCAGCTACTGTACAGATTGCTCCTTATTCTTTTTTTTCCACAGTGTGTCACTTTGGGTCTCGTCAGCGCCCGGGTCGCCCCGTGGCCTACATCACGTGTTCCAGTATGTGTGTGTGTGTGCTTTTCTTTTAAATTTAAGTAAATTTTAAAAAATAAGAAAAATATTAACATGACGGAAAACTGTATTTGTGGAAGCCCTTTCTTAAAATGGCTGTTCGTGCAGTCCGTCAGCCAGAGCTAAATTATCCAAATTATGTCGCAAAATGATCGCGTTTAAATATTTATGAAAAACATCTGCTCATCTCCAGCATACAAGCGTGTGCGAGCTGTTTGAGCAAACGCTAATTTTACGAAATTATTTTGTAAATGTTTAAAATCCTCCAGTTGTCAAACAAAGACTGTGGGGCAACGAATCAGGCGTTTTCTGGCGACGTGCGCATTTGGGCAAAAACACTCAAAATAATAGATTCCAGCATATATTTTATTTTTATCTACTTTCACTCAATAAGCTGCTTGTTTTGATACCGTTTTGAATGTTTCTCATTTATTGTGATTCTAACGTGGAAGTAAAAGTTTTCGGGGGTGCTCGCGTTTCTACACGTGTTTAAAAGAAAGTTGCCAGAGTACATACGTTTAAACGTCTTAAAACTGCTCTCCTGCAGTTGCTTCTGAACCTCAAGGAGGGTGTGTGTGTTTGTGTGGGAGTGGCGGCTGTTCTGAAGGAACAAGCCCTTTGGGCTATTTGAAGGAGGTGGGGTGGGGGTGTCAGTCCCTTAACTAAAAGAATGAAGGTTCAATTCCTTCTTTATATTCCACAAGTCTCAGTGCAGGGGGCGCTGGCCCTGCCTGTCCTGACCTCTGACCGTGTTTTGAACGGTACCTTTTGCGTTTGTATGTATGGACGTTAAAGATGGACGAGTTGTAAGTTTCAGAGAGAGCTGTTTGGTTACTGTGTAAGGCTGCAGAGGGTTTGGCAAGGTGGAAAGCTGGGGTTGTATAGCTACAGGAAGAGGAGAGGGGAGAGAGGGGAGGGGAGTTTTTGTGTGTGTGTGTGGGTTCTCAGAGAGAACAAGCCTCCCTCTTTGGAGAGGGGAAATGTATAGAACGCTTGCTGTTGGCGTGAAGAAAATCAGTGGTGACGCCCACCAAAAATCCCGTTAAACCCAGTTGAAATATAAATGGCATGGGTAGGTGTGTGTGTGTGTTGTTTTTTTTTTCCCATCTGTTACCCATGCTCTGCAAAATTCTGTTGCAGCAACCTGGCACTTAAAAAAAAAAATAGTCTTGTTGGATGTCACAGGTAAAACGAGAGCTGCTACAGATTATAGGCTAGCTTATTTATTGTGTTTCTTTTGTGTTTTTTAAAGTCTTTGAAGTCTTGTAATAATTGTCTTACACTGATTCTACAAGAGATGTAGTCAAACAAAATATTAAAATTAGCCTTTGATTTTAGGTGCATTCCTGCAAAGTTCACATTTTTTTATTACACTCTAAACATTCGCATGGGCAACTTGCAGAATATCAGTATCAACTGGTATTAGCCCTGTTGACTGACATCAGGAAATATAATGGTATTTACAGACGCCATTGGCCAATACTTAGTTGTTTGGTCAGTTTTATGCAAACAATTGTACTTTAAAACAGATCGATTATTTATTTATTTTCCACTGAAGACTTTTTCTTCCTTGCACTAAAACTATAAACAACAAACAAAGTAAAAAGAAAAAAAGTTGGAATTTTGAATAAACATAATTCACCCATAATTAGTGTGTGGCTAAAAACCATTATAATAATAATAATTATTATTCCCACTTTGTAGTATCTTTGTATGTCCTTGCTTCTAGAGGCAGGGTTTAGTGTCTGATTCTGGTATGCTGTGACCTTTGGCACCAAAATGTTATCTTTAGCGTTCAGTGTGCTAGGATTTGCACCCCGCCTTCACCGCGACATGAGGCTATTATGCACAGCACACCAAAATTTTGTAATTTTATAATTGTGGGAATTAATTCCAGTCTCCTTTGAGTCTCGACTCATTTTTCCATTTGCCATTTGTATCCAAAAAGGAAATGATGATGTTGGCTCCTTTCAAAACAGGAGAAATTGCATTGGAGGCTGCAACCTGTTCTACTTTCTTCATGCATTAGAATTCATGTGTTACAGCTTCCTGTTTGCATTTCCTTCAAAAGGAAAAAAATGCATGGAATCCTGAAAATACTGCTGCACATGAAGCATGCCAGCATATCTGCTGTCATTGTTTCACTGTTTAGGAATCTTTTTTTTTAAATAATAATAATAATTATTAATTTTCACTGAAAACCTCTAAAAGAGAAAAAGATTCCTGCGACCCATAGACTGACTGATAGATCACGTCCAAATAACATCACAGTGTTAGCAGTTAAAAGTCCAACCCATGGCTGGGAACATCCTCTGAAATACTGATATCCTTCCATTTTTCTTATGAAAGTGGCTTCAAAAAGCTAAATGTCATTTCCTCCCTTTCTGTAATGGTGTTACACATTTTGTATTGGCTTTTTTTTTTTCTTTTTAGCAGCTGAGTGAAGTTACTGTACATGTTGTGTCCCCCCCCTTTTTTTTCCCTTTAATGGATGCAACAGCTATATTCTAGATATTTTAGGCACCATTTGTTTGTCCATTCTTGTAATTGAGTTTGACGTATATAAAATCATCTCCACAACAAGCTTGGCTGTAAATGCTTTTGTAATAAACCTGCTATCTGGTTTAATGGGCACTGTTTAGCATGCAGTGTCCAAGTCAGAAGACGAGGAAGTGGTTTTAGATTTGACCCCCCTCGACCCAAAAAACAAACAAACAAACAAAAAAAAAATCTTAACACTTTCCCACTCGAGTTGTTGTTTTTTTTCTCTGAGGTGGACAAAACAGTTTCCATGATCAAAACTGCCCTTCTACTTCTGACGAGTCTAAGAGGTCTGTCAAAGTTTGTATGTACATCATTAGGTGATGTTGTCTTCATCGCATTAGTGATTCCCAAACTCCCTGGCTTGTAACGTTTAAACGTCCCCTTCCCTGGCCACTGTGTCAGGTCTTAAGGGGAGATGTTAAGACCAAAGTCAGAATGTCCTGAGTCTGCCCCAGACATCTAACGTTCAAGCCACCGTAATTAGATGCCTGAACTACCTTAACTGGCTCTTTCTGCTGTGGATGAGCAATCGCTCTACTATGAGCCCCTCCCAAGTGACAGCACTCAACAATCTCTAATGGGCCCATTTCACTCAAGTTTTGCTGCACGCTAAAAGTGATGTCACATCCGGTAGTGCTCGCTGCATTTTGGCATCATGTTGGCTGGTTGTGCAGTCCTCAGTTTTTTGAAGACATGAGTGGTTGATCATGTGACCATCATTTTAGGGGGAAATGTTGCAACAGTTTGAAAAGAGGTGATTTTCTGTGGAAAAACTTTTTTGTCTGAGTGTTGACATCTGTTTGGGAAATACTGCAGGACTAGCACTCATGTCCTCAGCACTGGTATAAATGGTATGGCGCTATGGTGACGTCACCGTTTGCGTGCAACACGACCAGTCCAGTGAGCATTGTGGGCTCATTAGGATGAATCTGGACTTCCCTTGGAGGAAGTTAATTTTTGCCATTGTATGCATTATCTTGGTGACTACCCACAGCCTGTGGCCATAATCCACAGTTTCTCCATGACGCTGGTGTCTTCACCACAACAGACTGGTACAGCCTCTCCTGCAGACACCAGTCTGTCCATCAATTTTCTGTCTTACTCTTTCCCCACTCATGAACACGACCCTGAGATACCCAAGCTCGACCTCGAGGAAGCTAGTTGTTCTGAACCCAGAGCGCACAATCTATCCTTTTCTGGCTCAGAACCATGGCCTCAGACTTTGTCCCACCTGCTTCTAAAGTTTGAATCTCTTGGTGAAGCTAACATGTAGTGGTGTGAAAAAGCTTTCACCAAAGCTGGAATTTTTGGTATGTTGCAGATCACTGCTCTGCTGCATAACTGAAGCGGACTTGAGCTTCTGTGCACAATCTGACTGCTGGATGTTCTCCTTTAGGATTTTCTGATAGAGAGCAGAATTCATGGTTCCATCAATTACTACAAGTCATCCAGCTCCTGAAAGCAGCAAAACAGTCATAGTCTTCATGCTTCCACCACCATGTTTGACTGTTACGTTTGTATGAAGTGCTGTATTGGTTTTATGCCAGAAGTAACAGGACACTTTTTGACATTTCTTAGCCTACTTCACCTGCCAGACAGGTTCTATTTAAGCAGTTCCTAAATTTAACAAGTTGTATTTCCAGTAGTCTGAATAAATCTTAAGCAGACCCTTTCCCATCGAGAGGTGATGACTGTAAAACATCCCAATTTTATTCTCCCAAAATTATTCAGAATGTCAGGATGGCCCAAGTTTACCAGTTTCCTCCACAGTGTTTAATCTCTGGTCATTTGTAGCCTCGTAGGTAAATTTGCTAAACCAGCCAGTATTCTCTTCTCCTTAAATAAACGAATGGTTTGTCCAGCATTTGGATCAATAAGGTACATGAATGCAAATGTTATATTTTCTACATGATTGTAACAAAATTGTATGGGCAGTGAATGGAGTACAGAGAAGCAATCAATTAGTGACATTTTATAACTCCATTAGCATCCAAAAATGTGTGTTATGAGTTTGTAAACTACCGGTAAGCCCAGAAAATCCTGTATATGTGATGAGGCTGTAGGTTTTGTACCACAGTTAAACTCTGTTCATAAAAAGCAGTGTTTAAAATATCAGATGCCTGAATATCTGCTGACAAAGCTTTGTTGGAATAAAGATCTTGTTTATCAGTGAACACTATGCTATCAAAACATTCAAGTTTTTTTTAGCAGATTTCTTTGTTTTTTCTTAGCTATGAAATGTATGCAGTGTGTGTAAATCTTTGCTCTGTTTTTCACCTCTGTGTAATTTCCCTTGCTGAAGCTGTGTGCCTTTTCCTCCATGTAAACTGTGCCGCAGCTTTAAATGCACCTAAACGATCATGCATGTGAGGAGCTGGATGTGTGTGGCTAGCACTTTCACACAGCAGTACACAGAGCTGAAGGAGAGAGGCGAGCTATGGTTTTATTTCCTCCTCTCTCATGGCTGGCAAAGGAGGAGGGGACAAGTGGGCGGAGGGAGCAAGAGGGGTGCGACCAATCGTCTGGTAGCAGCACTGTGCCTCGCTCACCCACATGCATGCTCTGACTTTATACTTTATCCTCGCTCTCTGCTCTCTCTGCTCGCTCGCTCTCTGCTCAGCGTGTTCATGGTTTCATTGTGCTGTTTTGGTTACTCTCTGGTACAGTGTGCTCGTTTCGCCCTCTTGTTTTTTGCCGTGATCCCCGAACCATTTCAGCCCCGTCTGCACAAGAGCTGAGACCGGGTAAGGGAACGAGGAGCAGACAGACAAACCAAAAGGATCCAGAGAGAGTCACAGGAAGGAGGATGAATGTGGTTTAAATTTTGATGTCAGCTGAACTGCATTGCTCGGGCATGTTGGACAAACAGTTTTGAGGGATAGCTCAGTTGTAATCTGATTAGATAGGCTGCTGCTGCTGCTCTGCAGTGGTTGATGCACTGAGAGGTAAACCGTGCATTCAAACTAAAAGAATAGCTGTGGATAATTTTGAGACGGCATGAACAGATTCCTCAACTCAACTGCAGCTACGCGAAGGCAGATGAAGGACAGCATTTGTCTATGCCAGTTACAACTTCGCAGAAACAGGAATAATCATTTTACTGTTCTAACTGGCATTCATCAGCAGTTTTATACTTCTGTTCTACTGCAGGGAGATAATGTCCCACATACTTGTGTAATTCATTTTTTCCTGCAATAGAGACAATCTGCTCCTGAAATTCAAATCATTGAAGCTACAGTTAAAAAAACAAAAACAAAACATTCCGCTTGGCAGCAACAGTCTTAACGTACATCAGTACTACAATTCCTACCACTATACTACTACTAGTAATTTGCTGTCTTACTCAAATGGAAGCTTGCAGTATAAACAATTTTCCGTTTGCTGATTAAGTCGGATGTAATTTCACAGAGCTGCTGTTGTGTGCGTCTAGTGCAGTCTGTACTCTTCTATGAAAAGTATTCCAGCATCCAGACTGGGTGTATTGTGGAAGTTTATTTTCAGCTGTGTTCTGTATTTCATTACTTTTACAGTGAGAATAGCAAAACATTAATGAAGGTATTTAGTCATTGAGGGTCACTGTAGTCGCACAGAAGCACACAAAGAGCTGCTCTTTGTTTTTCTTTCAGGTAAAAATGTTTTGGTGATGCTCATTAAGTTTAGGTTTTGCTCACTGCATTGAAATAATAGGAACTACAGTGAAGTCAGTTTCCTATAAAGTAATGGAATTAAACTGATCTGTTTTTGTTTTTGTGAAAATCTAACCACTGATTATGAAAGCTAATAATGAATAAAAATGTGCTTTATTTTAACTTGAATTAGTGCATAAATGATCCAATCAGACAACGTAAAATCATTTTGCAGTGTGTGATATGACTGTGATATTTGAGTTCTTGCAGTAACTGGTTTCACTTGGTCTACATTTTTGGACCAAACTGGTGTCGTATATATTCATGCTGAGTCTTCCTATCTGTGTGAAAGCTTTGTTTCAAATGGATGTTTGTGTTGCCGGAACTATTTAATGGTTTTATCCCGTTTAGTTATTATTTCTGTCAGCATACATGTAGAAATGGTGTTTTGTGCAAAGTATTTCGATTTCAAATATTTTACTCTGTAAAAACAAACTGTACTGATCCAACTATTAAAGGGTTAATTTCTACAGGCACAATTCTGTGATATGAACTGGTCTGTTTCCTGGCCCATGACTGCTTAAAATCTTCTGTGGAGCATTGTCAGATTTTTGCTGTTTGTTTCTAAATCCAAATGTAACAAAAGGAAAGAAGCAGCATTAGCAGTGTTATGTGAGCAGCCTGGGGAATAGAAATGGTTACATGTGAGCTTAAGTGAAATTTAAAGATGTAAGAATGCATTTTCCTCTACTTTCTTATTTTGAAAGGCAAAAACAAAGAAACTTAGCTAACCACTGGTTCTTCATTTCTAAGTCTATAAAAGAGAGAAAAGACATTAAAACTTAAAGAACAATATTAATGTAGAATGTAATTACAAAGGTCCAAGCCAAAATAAGGTGAGGAGAGGGTGTAAAAATGAAGGGATGAGGACAGTGGAGGCACGCGTGTAATGTAGGTGAAGGGGTAAATGAGATCTGTCTCTTTAAGAAGACCCCCACCTACCCCCTCCACCCCATCTTTCTGATTGTTTCTTCTCTCTGGTTCAAACCATCTGTCCTCTCCCTACATTAGTTGGTGCACACACATTGAAGGGGTGGGGGGAAGAAGGAGTGATCAAGAAAAGAAGACAACGAAAGTAGGAAAGGGAGGGGGGTTGTTGGGGCCAGGGGTCGGGTGTGCATGGTGGATGGGGCCCCTCATGTTTACGTGTGAGTGTGTGTGTGTGTGTGTGTGTGTGTGTGTGTGTGCATGTACGTGAGTCCTGCCTCACTTGCACACAGTAATGCCATTAAATAGGACAGATTTTTTTTCCCCCCCCATTCTTAGTCACTTGCTTTTTTCAGTTTTTCTAAAAAACTAAAACGTGCACATTTAAGCCCACACTTTGGTCGAACCGGTACTGAAGTTGTATGAACTGCACCTATTATTCCTCCAATATGTTAGTGCTGTATATTGCATAGGATTACAATTGTGCTCTATTTATAAAATAAAGGAAGAAAAGAGTAAAAACTATTTAAACCATTTCACAAAGATTTAGACCTAATTGTCTGCAATAAAATCAATAAACTGAAAACTAAAACAGAAAAGTCAAGTTAAATAGAGAGAATGCAATGCTGCCCCAAGAGTGGTACATCTAGTCTGTAGTTGTTAAAAATGTTGTATTTATTCTCTTTAAAGGATTTTTACAGCACTGTAAAGAATTGCTTAAATTGTACTATGGCCCGTTATTGACTGACAATATTGTCAATGTGTTTTTTAACCTTTTTTCATTTTTATTTCTTATATGACATATATATATTTAGAAGCTGACTACTTAGGCTGAAAAGCTAAAGCTAAGCTAAAACTTTACCAACTAGTAAAAACAAGCCACAAAACCAGTGCTAACCAAATATAATACATGCTTTTATTACAGAACGCGTTTCTTTAGCAAAGCAGAAGCTTCCCTGCAAATATTGGCTAGCCAGGTTGCTAAAGCATTTGTTCTATACATCAAGTGGTAATCTGTGTTTCTTGGTGTTTCTCAGCTTTTGGTTGAATGCGGAAGCACTAAAATAATGTTTTACAGGATGTAAGTCACTGTCATGTATTTTGAGCTGGTGTTTTCACCCCAATCATTTCAGGGTGTTACAAAGCTCAGTCAGCATTAACCCTGACAGCAGACACAGTTACACAAATAAAAATACAATACCACAGAGAACACAGTTCAAAAATGCTGTAAAATTGCAAAAAATCCTACACGTTGGAATTGATTTGTAACATTTAAATACAAACACCGGTTTAATTTTATAATTTTTTGCATAAAACAATCGGAGCCACATTCATTTTAAATAGGAACTGTGATTTCAAGGGGAGCCGTAGCATGAGATCAGTTATCTGCAAAGGCGAATGACACTTTCATGTATTTCTAACAGGTCAGAAATGGAAGTCTTCCTTCGTGCTTATGCAAGGAAACTGAATTGCATTGATTGCAGACATTTTCCTTCAGCTCCTCCACTTCCGCTTCTGTTTTCCGAGAACAACAGGCCTCTTGTATAAACAGTCAGACAAAGAGCACAAAGCTTCACTTAATCTCCCGACCAAAGTGGATTTTACGTAAACCAACGAGTAGAAATCCATAACTTTACAGCACAGTTTGGATGCTTTTAGTTTTATAGAATACGTACATCAAACCTCTACGAGGAAAAAAACAAAACTTAAAAAAAAAAACAACCCCCCTCTTTCAATTAAAAATTTTAAACAATTACCCAGCTGCTGTAAAATGAGGTGTTGAGAATGGTGACCTAATCTGAATCAAACTGAATCTTTCTTACTATTTCCTTAACTTATTAATTTTTTTAAGTCAATGAATTTTTAATAGCTTTTTATGACCTTTTACAAACTTGAGCTCATCACCAACAGGCGACAAAACCCCCGTTCCTGAAGGGGATGAAAACGTGTCTGTGTTTGCGTGCGTGTCTGTCAGATGGAGCCGAGGGAGATGGGGCCCAACGCCGTTGCCCGCTAGATCTGAATTCTTGAAATTTTTGTCCGACAGGACACACGTTTGTGGACAGGAGGCATCAGCCTTGATGCAATTTGTCTTTATCTTTTGCTTTTTTTTGTAGGGGGCATTTTATTTCTTTAGGTTTGGGCAAATAGTCTCAAACATTATCACAACACAGCATTATATCCAGTGAACCAACATAAGTGAACCATCACGTTCAGTGTAACTAGCAAGTGCTCCAGCAGCGCTCGGTGGAGTCATTTATTTACATTTGGGTCGTACATCACCACCTACTAGCATCTCCTCCTTTGTAGCCGGGTTGTACTTTAATGTGTTTCTGCCTCTGGTGAAACGTGCTTGTTGCTTCCATCTTTAGGATCAGTTTTCCTACACATTTTGCAAAATGCAGTGCTTCCTGGGAGGTGTTTGAAGTAGCTCCCTTTTAGGTACTAAATCGTCAGTGGCTGACATGAAGCTTTCAGACATGCCCAGGCTTTTCTCGCTGATCTGCACTAGGGAGCATAAAAGCACGCTGTTGCTATAGCAGCAATATCACTATCACACTTTTATATCATGAAAAAATGTATACCGGTACTATTTTGAATGATATGATAGCCTTTCCTATGTGATGCAAATAACTGTATTAGAAAGACTGAAACAGTAAATTAGACCTGGTGTGTTTTAATTGGAACCCTGCTCATGCTGAAAGGGTTTAATTTCATTTATTTTTAGTCTAATTTGTCTAGAAAAGTTTGCAGCCACAGTGTTTTGGAAAGCAAAATAGTGATGTAGAAACTAATTTTTAAAAAACATGCTAATGATATAAAACATTCAGTTAAATTGCAGATTTTCTTTTAAGTATCACAATTTCCACAATTCATCATTTAAGCAATACATCTGTTAGATCCTGCAATTCCCATAATGCAGCTGAACAGAGTTGTCATTAAGAGGTCACAGAAGACATTTCACAGCTGTTTTCACGGGCTAGTAGTACTAGTAGCGGCATGTCAAATAATCATTATGTAAAATGGGCCTTGCCTATTTAATAAACATATCTGTAAGAACACACATGAGAGTGAGTAGTTTAGAGTCTTGTGTCTGCAGACCCTCAAGAAATTCAGTGTATAAATATTAAAATGAGAATTTAAAATGTCAAGAAAGTGAAGATCTACTGATTAATAATCAGAGGACTGGGGACAAATGCGTGTATTTGTCCCCAGTCCTCTGATTATTAATTTAATAAGATTGTTGCTAAGTGTTAAACACTTCTCAGTGTCTTGTAGTGATGGGGTTTCCCTTGGTGGTGTCGGTGGGGGAACCAATCAGAACATTTACACCACTTTTCCATAATGAAACTCGTGAGTTCCATAATTCAGGAATTATGTGATTTTGGGTTTTCTATTTTTTTTTTTTTTCTTCAACCTTTGATAGAAGATTAAACTTGACGTGTGGTCTGCTCTGTTTTTTTTTTCTCTCCTTCTTCTTCTTTTTAAATATTCTTTGGACATTTTGGCCTTTATTTGATAGTAGAGCAGTGAAGATGTGGAATACAGGCAGCAAAGGGCCACAGGTCGTACTTGAACAACTCCAGCCATGTGCAGTATAGCTGCCTGCTCACCCACTGAGCACCACGGAAGCACTGAGCTCCCATTGGTCTCCCCCTTCATCTGTAACTAATTTAAGGATTCTTAACTTTTTAAAATTGAACATTAATTTGAAAGTGTTTTTTTCTGCACTCCACTTTCTTGTATTTCCTCTTGCCACTAACCAGCCACAGTAAGTGGGTGTCCTGTCCTGTGCCTTGTTCTGAGAGGGGCCTTTTCCTGTTAAAAGGGAGTTTTTTATGGGCAGAAATCTGTGCCATCAGAAACTGAATTTGAATAAGTTAAATTTGAATTTGAATTGCTCGGACTGAATCTGAATTGTAACTTGAATAAATGCTTTTAAAAACTGAATATGAATTAGCCTAATTTGAAATTCAATTTATTGGTTTGAAAATGAATTTATTTGCTTTGAAACTGTATTTTATCCTTTAAAAGTTTAGCTCTCGAATAATTTCAGATTCACTTCTCACCATTCAGTTTCAGTTCTACAATTCAGTTTTTTGGGACTTACATCCGGTTCAAGAGTAATGAGCGCAGATTAATAGAACTACGTTTTACTAGCGGACCGAAAGTGTTACTGACGGGAATCTACAGCATCTTGAGCTGAATTAAGACTTCAGAAGTCATTCGTCATGTCGAATGACCAGCGGATAAACTCTCAGGTTGGTAATAAATGTATTACATGTACATGTATTACTGTAGCTGCCTCCACCAGTGTGTGAATGTGAGAGTGAATGAATAGTGGCATTGTAAAGCACTTTGGGTGCCTTGAAAAGCGCTATATAAATCCAATCCATTATAAGAACAAGCGTCATGTTAACAAATGATAGCTGTACGGTAACTTTTATGCTTCTTGTAGCTGTTAGCTAAAGACGCCAATTTAGCCTAGTTTGCCCTGAATTCAGCTTCGACAAACAAATATGATCGACTGTTTCTAGTAGAATTCCAAAGTTGTCATCTTGTACCCTGTCAGAGCCCTGTATGCTTGCAGAGACCCCTACAGTAGGGAAACATGCAAAACGGTGTCCAAACCTTTGTGTTTTAGCTTTATTTATGCCTTACACAGCATCCCAACTCTTTAGCTAAAGTTAAGTTAGCTAAAGTGAATAGTTTTCAGCCATTTGATTCATGTTACAGCAGCTCATGAGTGAATGAACATGGTGCAATAAAAGTATTTTAGAAGTATATGTTTCCAAATACATACATTTACTTAAATTTACTTGAGTAGGGTTAGGGATTGCCACCTCAGCATGCAGTCAAGTTCTATACTCTTGCTAATGACCTACTAATTGTATTCAGGTGTGTTGCACCAGGGACACATGGAAAAGTTGCATGACACCGGCCCTCGAGGACTGGAGTTTGAGACCCCTGTCATATGGAATATGACAGGTGTGGTTGAACTGCATGAAGACTCTGAAGTTTCTCTTCTCTTCTGGCAGGACAGGAATGTAACCTTGTCCTGTGAGCCACCGTAAGGATGTACTTAAAGTAGAACTGGACCATCACCGGCCGCAGGCTCTTCACCTTTTCAAAGACAAAGCAATCATTTAGATAAAATATTAGATATTGTTTACCTGTAAATGCACAAAGAGAATTTAGAAATGTAATTGTTGTCTGGGGTCTGGAATGTGGGGCCTCCCTGCTGCTGCGGAGTCGGGGCGGTCTGCTTCTCCCCACCGCAGGGAAAAGGGTAACACCCCCTGGATCTGGGTGCAGTTTCCCCCTCCGGGGGCAAGGGTACCTAGACCCGGTTCTTAGAGTACGCTTGGGGAGTGTGATCGTGTGTACAGTTTCTCTCTATGTCTGTCTCCACGTTGGTTGAGTGCTGAGTAATTGCATATGAGAGCATGAGGGTGGGAATGGATGTCTGTATCTGTGTGTGCCTGTATGTCTGTGTCTATATGTCAGGTTGGGTGTCAGGCGCCACCTCTCTGGGGACATCTCAGGCCCTCCAAGGTATGGAGGCCGATCTCGCCCTACCACTTCCCCTGCCAGTGGCGGACTCCCTCAGACATCGGTGCGTTGGTGGTTCTTTGTGTCCGGGGATGGGCGTCCAGGTACACACCGGCTCACTCCTTGGCGGCCGCTTATCGGGGCCTGGAGCCTGGGGCTCGCTCGGGCCACTTCGGGGGTGGGGTGCCCTCGGCCTCTCGGCCTGGGGCTCGGTCACTCTGGCGCAGCTGGCTGCCGGCGGAGCTCACGGGCACGTCACTGCAACCCCCCCGGCTTCTGCTCCGCGGCTGCTGAGTGACCCCTCATCTGGGGCTTCCTCAGCTCTTTCTGGGATGGTGGCGCAGCTGCCCCTCTGTTGGTCTTCCTTGGTCTCTTGTGTTCTGAGGGCCTCTGGATGTCTGGAGTTTTGATCTCCTCCATACCTGCTTCATGCCCTGGAGGACGGGGCTGTGGCCCCCCCACACCCTCTAGCAGATCATTACATGAAGGAACCTTTTAAAAACAAGCGCGCTCATGCTCACAGGTGTACACACGGGTGCTCACACAGATAAGAAAAAAATAAAAGAGGAAAAAAAAGAAATGTAATTATTGTCAAGAGTGAACAAGCACTGATAGTGTAATCTACAGCTGTGGCCAAACGTTTAGAGAATGAGAAGTGTTGTTTGTTTATTTACAAAGTTTGTTGTTTCAGTGATAGTTGTATATTATATCACTTCAAACAGAGGTGATCCAGTAATGCTGCACTAATGAATTAGACTAACTATTCACTTTAGCTAAAGTTATTAAGTTAGCTAAAGAGTTGGGATGCTGTGTAAGACATAAATAAAGCTAAAACACAAAGGTTTGGACACCGTTTTGCATGTTTCCCTACTGTAGGGGTCTCTGCAAGCATACAGGGCTCTGACAGGGTACAAGATGACAACTTTGGAATTCCACTAGAAACAGTCGATCATATTTGTTTGTCGAAGCTAAAACCCATGGCAAACTACGTTAAATTAGCATTTTGAGCTAACAGCTACAAGAAGCATAAAAGTTACCGTACAGCTATCATTTGTTAACATGACGCTTGTTCTTATACTTGTTTGTTCTTATAGCGGATAAACTCTCAGGTTGGTAATAAATGTATTACCAACCTGAGAGTTTATCCGCTGGTCATTCGACATGACGAATGACTTCTGAAGTCTTAATTCAGCTCAAGATGCTGTAGATTCCCGTCAGTAACACTTTCGGTCCGCTAGTAAAACGTAGTTCTATTAATCTGCGCTCAATTACTCTTGAACCGGATGTAAGTCCCAAAAAACTGAATTGTAGAACTGAAACTGAATGGTGAGAAGTGAATCTGAAATTATTCGAGAGCTAAACTTTTAAAGGATAAAATACAGTTTCAAAGCAAATAAATTCATTTTCAAACCAATAAATTGAATTTCAAATTAGGCTAATTCATATTCAGTTTTTAAAAGCATTTATTCAAGTTACAATTCAGATTCAATCCGAGCCATTAAAATTCAAATTTAACTTATTCAAATTCAGTTTCTGATGGCACAGATTTCTGCCCATAGTTCTTCCTCTCCACTGTCACTAAGTGTTTGCTTGTCAGGGGCCATGCAATTTGACTAATTCCTGGAATGTTGTAAGATGTTAAAACGTTTCACTCTTTCTGCTTCTTCACTTGATTAATTTCTGTGTGAAATTGAGCATAATTTGCAAAAGTTGTTGAAATGCTCTCTTCGGATGAATGTTCGTGCCACATAAATGCGTTGCAGGCAACTCTTTTGCCTTTGATCAGCAAAATGCGTTGACGGGCTGCTCGGTCTATATTTAGACTCAGAACAATGGTTTTTAAATTTTAGTGTTTTGTTGTTGTTTTTTTAAGTTTTTTTTTTTTTGCCTTTTAGCCTTTATTGGATAGAGACAGTGTGGATAGACAGGAAAACAGAGAGGGGGAGGGAAGATGTGCAGTAAAGGGGTGGGTGGGACTCGAACCTGGGCCTACTCTGTCTATCAATGCGACATATGTTACCCACTGAGCTAAACTAGCAACCTTTTAATGTGACTCACTGACTGTGTCCAACATGGCTTCACTATGTCTGTCTGCGACTCGAGTTTCCACTGCTGAGAATCTGCATGAGTGCTGGGTTCATCGCATTCAGAGTGAAAGGAATAAAGAGCAGGCAAAAGCCATTGTCCTTGGGAGAAGGATTGTTTGTTTTTTTTTGTTTGTTTGTTTTTTTTTTTGTGTGTGTGTAAATCGTGATTCTGTGTCGAGGTTTATGACCTATAAATTTATCCTAGGTATCCACCAATCAGCATCAGTGCAGAAATTCTGTATCAGCAACTTTTTTGTTGACTAATATCAGCAAATGGGATGACAATAACCAATCTTTTGGCCAATAATGTGCATAAATAAATGGTTAAAGACATGATGTAGAGCTGAAAACCTTTTGTGCTTGACACACTGTTACTATGACATTTGTCCCTGCCACAAACAGGAATAAATGGCTGCAAAAGGAATAAAATATCACTATCACAGTTATCATAACGATAACAAAATAACGCTGAAAACCGATAAAAACCCTGAAAACCATACATTTCACACCTGAGCCTCAACTCTCACGGCCCAGTGCCGGTCCGAGGCCCGGGGGTTGGGGACCACTGGGCTTAGGAACTCGGAGAAGCCAACATTTGGTCAAATCCACTAGTGTTTTCTGCAGTATTGCTCTAAACTGCAGCAGCAACTCGTGGCTGACAGTCAGGGGAAGTGGGAAGAGGGATTTAGTAGTAGTAGTAGTCCAGGCTTCATTGTCCAAAGGATGACTGTGGGGATTTGTGATCATCACGCTTTTGATGTGTCAACACTGTGATTTATCGAATCATCCTGTGGCTTGAGCCCTGCTGTGGACACATAAATCTGGGTGAACTCTTAACCCTGAGGGTTTCTGGACATCACTTTGTGGGAACTTGAGTATAAATGTTAGTTCAGTTTTAAATGCATTGCCTCTGAATGAACGTTAAATGAACTGAAATACATAAAGCTTTTTCCTGAGCCACATTATAGATTTTGATTGCTTTCTGTCAACTTTGCTCTTCTTTCTCCTTTTAATCTGCCGTTCTCAGAGTTAAAATAGAAGTTATGCCTGCTGGTCACATGTCTGACAGACAGGCATGCGGTGTGGCCGCGCACATGCATATGCACACTCGCACACACATGAGCTGCAGAGGGAAGAAGGAGAAGGACTGATAGAGAAAGAAAGAGGAAACCCCTCCCCCAGCAATAAAAGTGTGCTATGCCTCTCTCCCTCCTCCCTTCACTGAAGTGGGTGTGTGCAAGTCTGGGGGTGTGCCATATCACATCCACTGCACTAGCTCACGTGGTGCTGAGGCATGTGTGTATGTGGAAGGAGGTGCCACGGTTGTATGCTGTGATGTTGGGTGAGAACCTTCGAGAAGATACTGTGAGAGTTTGAAGGGTCTGCACAGGTCAGAGTCGCTGCACAGTGTCGTCTGTTATTCTGAAACTAAACCAAGCAGGCCTCAGTTCTTCTGTCAGGGTGATGGAGAGTTGCCATGTTCATGGGCACTACAAGAGCGTATTTATTGGCTCTGCATTTCAGCAGCATGTGATGGTAAAGCTTAGGGAGTCTCAGGCGAGGTGTATGAGAGATGATCTTCATTGTGTTGGTAATGAGTTAGCAGGGAAACGGCTGGCAGACTCAGACTAAGTGATGTGACGACAGCCACGGCCAGGCTCCTGCCATAAACTTTACAGTATTATGATGATGAATGTTTACCATCTTCATGTCTTTGTTCTTGACTGGACTGGCTTTCATTTTAAGACGAGAAAAAACGTTTTTTTTTTTTTTTCCTCTTAAAATTATTTTTAAATGAAAGAAATCTGTGATAATGTTATAGAAGATGTGTATGCATTTTCTAATTTGTGTTAGTTATTTCATTAGTATTTCCCTGCATATTTATTCATTTTAAAATTGTTTTAAAAATCTCACATGTTGCTTTGTTATTTTATTTTATTTTTGAGTACACTGCCTAATTAATGCAGCTGGGTTTTGTTATATTTGCAGCATGAATTTGTATTTTTACAAATCCTTTTCATTCACTTAAATCTGATGTAGCTGTTTGCTACCAGATAAGGTTTGTATGAAATCCATAATGAAGACAAGTGGTTTAAATAAAGTTGGAATGAAAGCTCCCCTCGTGTTTCACAATAATATTTTAAAAAGTGTTTCATAGTGACGATTAGGTGTCACTCTGCAAAACATTGTGTGTGCAGCAATTTTTCCTTTTTCCCCACCGTGCTCGCTAAAGCTCGGTTTACACTTTACTGTTTTACACCTGGATTTATGAAGCATGACTTAGTTTGTACACAAGAAACTTAATTACACATCTGAGCCTGGATAATATTTGCACACAAAGGGAGAGGTTATTTTGTTAAAACTGGGTGAAGAGTTTCTCTTTTATTTTCAGATTAAACTTTACTTGGCTTAAAAATTGTGATAAAAGCAAAAAACAAAAATTCAAAACAAAATATCATTAAAAACAGTTATTATAATGTTGTTATGTGTTATTATTATTATTATTTGTTATAATAATAATGATTATTATTTTTATTAAAACAACAAGGGAGTTAAATTGAAAGCTTTGGTAATATTTAAATATTTAAATTCAGTACATGTAAAGTGTTGTTAATTATCTGTCACGTTACCAGTTTAAAAAATAAAGTTGAGTCTAAGGACTGAGCTTTGATGTTGTGGGAAAACAGTTTGAAAGATTTGTTTGCACTCTGAACTCTTACTGTTGTCATGTTTGTCAGACACAATCTGCTGAGCACCACAGTCACGTCTGGGTGAGCCGTGCTGCATGCAAATGTTAACGGTGTGGGGACGCAAAACCAGGGATTTTATTCCTGTGAAAGTATGATAACGATGTGTTTTGTCATTACTATGTTTATTGCAGTACAGTTTGCAGTTGTAATATATTTATATTGATATTCTTGATTAGTTTCCCCCTTTTTTCTCCCTGAACTGCTCATTGCAGTGAGCACAGACCTAAAATTCTCATCTCAATATGAACTCAACTCCACGTTGTCAGTGTTTTGCTGGCTATGCTATAGAAACTTGTTTCACTGAGGTCTGAACAGCAGTGAGGAGCTCGATGACTCACTCGGCCCTCTGCTGTTCAAAGCTGGAAACTCAAGGAATGAAATCCAAGGCGGTGAGACAGGAGAAGTGTGTAGTTCGTGTTAGTGTATATAATATATATATGTATATAATATACACTATTTTTAAAAAAATAAATAAATAAAATATATATATATATATATTGTCTGTGTGTGTGTGGGTGGGCGGTGAACAGACGGGCCCCTTTTCTTGCTGCTTTTCTATAGGCTACTCTTGGCCCCACCCTGTTCCTCACGGATTCAAAACAAAGCAGAAGCTGACATCACTCTCTCTCTCTCACTCGCTGTCTCTCTCTCAAGACAAAGCAGGAACTCCCCTCCCTTCTTACTCCTTCTCCCCCATTTTGTTTTTGAAGCGGGGAGAGGCAGAAGCTGGGCCCTCGTCCACTTTCTGTTTGCTGTCCACGAAATAAATCCTTACAAAAATGCAAAACTTGGTAACTTGTTGTTTCTGTCTCTCTAAAATATTAACATAAGAAGAGTCAGTTTTCTGGACATATGATGGCTGTGTTGCCTTTAAGGAATGAATATGTGGAGTGTTTGTGTTTTATGTGTTTGAAGTCTTCCAGTTCTGGACCAGAATTATTGTCCTGACAAATATTCTTTAATGAACAGTAAGAAAAAGCTCTGTGTTCTCACCCAGACACAGCTGCACAAATGACTCGATAAAAGTCTGTGGAGAGAGTAAAATCTGGAAGCTTGTTGAAGTTCCTAAATGCGCAGACGCACTCTCGTTTCATTATTTTATGACAGAAGATTAATGCTGTTGAAAAAAACTGAATCCCGAAGCTCTCGCTCAAGTGCTTTACCTTCACAGCTGAAACCAGTGTAACAAATCAAACAATCATGTGTCGCTTTCACTCGTTTTTTCTGCACAATGTTTGACTGTATGTTTCCACAGTATAGAAAGCTGCAATGTTAAAAATCAGTTGATGGCATTTTTCTTTAGTTCCCTGCTGACTGTGACAGGATGAATGGGCTGGACTCTGTATTTTTGTTGAGAGACATATTATGAAGAAAGAATCTGTCTGTTTATGAAATACTAAGATCTACTCTTCTAAAAGATTATAACACAATTTTTCCTCAAAGTATTAATTTTTTTCCCTTCATATTCATGTGTCCCATTTTCAGCTTTCCCTGAAATTCCACCTTAAATGCTCAATTTTTTTTTTTTAAATCATAAACATTTGACAAGTTAAAATAAATATGTGAAGAGCAAAGTGAATCCTTAAATTCTAATATTCGATTGTGGTATTTGTTATCTCTGGTTCACAGAAGTGTGCCCTAGTTTTAGACCTTTCATTTTTTTCCTTTAAAATAATGTAAACTTGGCTTTCTTTGTAACGTCATCAGCTCATATTGTTTATTTTGTAGAGGTGAGGGGATCCAACATGAACAAAAAAACCGTACCTAAAACCAGTTTGTGAGTTGACATTAAAACTGTTTGTTTGCTGTTTGCAGGTGAAAAATAGGCAGGCCTTTTCTCTCATTTTGTTCACTTGTCTGCAGGGAATCTTGATTATTCCTTTTTCCTTCTGACTGTTTTGCAACACATTTGTTATAAAACGTAAAGAAACTGGAAACAGTAAAAATGTTTCCCTGTTACTTTTTTTTTTTCAAGAAATAAAGCTACCAAAAATCAGAAAAATGTAGTAATTGGATTTAGATGGTAACATTCTTCTTGATTCTTTAACCAAGATTTTTGTTGGAGTTAAATGTCTTTAATTGGTCCAAGAACTACTGTTCAAATCTTTCAATATTTTCCCGACCGTCTCCTGTCATTAAAATACATGTTATGAGCAACAGCCTGCCGTTATCAAGTTAACATGGCGGTTCTCGATTGAGTTCAATTCCATTTCACTCATATATCACAACTACAGTCACCTCAAGGCGCTTTATATTGTAAAGACCCTACAGTAACAGAGAAAACTCGCCATGTTACAGTAATTTAATATTGTCATTTTATTGAGTTGTTCCTCGTGTTCAAATTAAACCCGAGAACGTGGCTCTACGTGACATTAATCCGTTTTCAGCCGCATCACAACTTTGTCGGTTGAGCTACGAAAAAATACAAAAAATGTAGAGATGCGGTCATACAGCGGCTCGTTCTTTTAAGTGTTAAACTCGAAGCGTTCATTCGGGACCTTAAAAAAAACCCTCTACAACCTTTACTCGGGTTGGAGTTTAATCGTTGCTGTCGGCTGCAAAAAGCAAACAGAAGCCGACACTTTTTGTTTCTCCAATCCTCGCGGCCACACAAACCCGCACAACAACCCCCAAACGTGTCCGCTATATCAGCCGCGAGCACTCGTGGCACACATCCTATAGAAGGCTGTTAGCCCCCTCCTCCCTCTCGCCGCTGGAGTAACTTCAGAGTAGTTTTTAAGCACTTTGTGAATGGACATGCGCGTTCCCCACTACACAGGCTGCGCGTGGAGGGGAAGCAGAGCGTTCGCGCGCGCTCACAGTGAATCCCTATGTTCAGGTGATTAAGACGAGATCGGTGTCTGCACGCACTCCCGGCCTGCATATTAGTTCCCGTAAACATTTCGTGGCGGACTTATCTCTGACAGTATGCGGAGACTGAGAGTATGGCACCTCGCGGAGGGATGTGTTAAAGGGGTGAACCGTACTCTGTTGTTGGGAACACCACAGCCGTGTTTTAAATATTACTCAACTGTACAGCTTATAACAGGATTATCAATCAACTGTTATGGCGGTAGCTGAGAGATAAAACAGACGTATGAAGAAGCCCACAACCCAACACATCGCCTGCATGATCCCATGTTCATGTAATGGCGTATGTGGGCTCCTCGCCCTCCTCCTCTCATGTGCTGTATGTGCTCTCCGCTGTCATGTGACTGCACATTCATTGTAGTAAATGGGCGTTGCCTGGTCAACATGGCCGATGACTGGTTCTCACATGTATGCAGTCTATAGTATTGTTTGTGTGAGGGGGGGATACAAGGAAGGAATATGCTTTTCTATTGAAGCCGCAAACCTGGCTTTCTAACACCTGTGTTTATGCTGGATACAATTTCAGGGCGGACCGTAAAGCTCTCTACCTCGACAACAACGCCAACGTGTGTTTTGTCTCCACGTCGCGGGTTATCCGTGGAGACTTTATTACAATCAGCAGGAATGGCGCACAAACATGTGACCTTACAATCTGAACATGAGGAGCACCTCCGTCTCCGGCCTCGTCTCCCGTTTATCAATAGGTGACCGCTTTCTGATAAACTGTGCAACAGTGTAACACGCGAGGATCACTCCCTGATCCCGCCTGTATCACTGCGCAGACTGCATTTCCTACTATAGGTTAACGCCACTGCTTTGCCGTGGGGCCGCAGTTCCTCCGCCTGGTACAATGGTTATATGACACGGCTATAGGAACACAAAATGGCGAGAAGAGGAGGAGGGGCGGAGGCGCAGAGGGGAGAGCTGGTGGAGGTGCTGAAACACCAACAGCTCATGTGATTATTATTAATAATATAATTTTAAATACAAAACCAAGGTTTAGACGAATGTTAAACGCAGGGATTATTTGAAGCGTAACGGGCTAACTCGTTTTCACAGAGGCTGAATCACACCTATATAAACGGCACACGTTGAATATTAAATAATTTAAAAAGTCTGATTTGGTAAGTTTGTCCACGGTAACAATGTCACAGGCCTAACCCTGAGATGGCCCACCTAAACAGCGAGGCGCAATTCAACTTCTCAAAATGGAGACCCTCGCCTCTCCAAAATGGAGACCTACCGCACGAGCAGCGGGCGGGGTCAGAGTGGCGAACAGAGCCTGAACTTTGACCCGTAGCCTACTGCTACACCCTCCCCCCTTTTTAACCTAAAGGAATTCCCAAACTGAGGCCTCTCTCGCCAACATTACAGCCACGTTAAATTCAAAGTTCTCACAGGCAGTGAATCAGTGGTTTTTCAGTTTTCTCTCTTTTATTCTGTTCTTGTCTCATGAGTGTGTGAAAAATGTAAAACGGAATAAAGAAATAAAAGTAAGAAATAAATGTTTTGGGGTTTTTTTTGGTTAAAGGTTATTTTCAGTTTTCAGCAAAGTTTTTGCATATTAATTAACTAAAGTTAATAACTCTGTTATTATAAGTCGGGGATATTTACGAGTAACACACACATATTGTGCACCTTCGCATGTAGCTGTTGCACCGTCTGCTTCCTCCACAAAGCTCGCGCTGGAATTAGATTTAAGTTGTGGAACTGGGTGTTGATGGACCAATGAGAGTGCTGTCGGTGAGGGAAACAGCTTTTCCCCTGCAAATCCAGGCAAATCCAGAAATGGTGACAGTTATGTTCTCAGACCTGGACAGTTCTCCAGGTCTGTGTTTAATTTTGCACAATATTGTTTGTTTTTTATTTATTAGAAAAAAATGCTGACTTGGTATTTTAGAGAAGAGAAGTTCACAGACGTAACAGACTGGCTCAGACTGGATTCAGCTTCCAAATATGCTGAAGATGGGGAGTGGTACTCATCATGGGTTTGCTTACTTATTTTGAAAACAAAATCAGTAACTAACTTATTGTTTACACACCGTTAAATTGCCAGACATCATGAACCCATTGAGAGCATGTGGTTTTCTGCCTTCTGTAATTCCACGTGGATTTACTCTTTAGGAGATGTTCCCTTCTTTTCTTTTACAGTTCTTTTCCACACCTGTGCATTAACACATATTTCCAGCTGGTAGGTGACGATCCTTTCCACTGACTGATATGCTTCACTTGTCTCTTCTATCTAGCACGGACAGGCTACGGCTTTATTCTCCTTACATTGCACCACCCCCCCCTCCCACCCTACCGTTCTTTTCCTCCCTCTCCCCTATTCCCACCACCTCTTGCTCAGTTTCCTCCTTCCTCCTCAGGTTTGTACTGTCTATTTAAAGCTCTCATGCATCTAAAGTTACTTCTACTGAAACTGTCACTCCGGCCTGCAGCTCTGGGGAAAACTCCAGGGCATGGAGGAAGGAGGAAACATACAGAGATGTAGAAAGGAGTGGGAATATGTATGGAAGAAAAGGATGAGACACACCTGGGCCTGGTTTTCCACACCCACAGTGAAGCAAAGGAGATTTACCGGAGAGCAGATTTTCATTCTACTGGCTTTGGCATATCGCTCGAAAAGTTCTGGAAAAATATGAAGGCTCTTCAAACGGAAGCACCACTTGTTTGCTTAATAAATAATAATAATAATAATAATGGATTGGATTTATATAGCGCTTTTCAAGGCACCCAAAGCACTTTACAATACCACTATTCATTCACTCTCACATTCATACACTGGTGGAGGCAAGCTACAGTTGTAGCCACAGCTGCCCTGGGGCAGACTGACAGAAGCGAGGCTGCCATATCGCGCCATCGGCCCCTCTGGCCAACACCAGTAGGCAAGTAGGGTAAAGTGTCTTGCCCAGGGACACAACGACCAGGACAGAGAGCCCAGGGATCGAACCGGCGACCTTCCGGTTACAGATGCGCTTCCCAACCCCCTGAGCCACGGTCGCCCAAGACTGAAAATAGCCCACTGTGACTGTTTTCTCATTGCAGTCTGTGAGGTCATTGTGTTTAAGTGAATTTATGATGAACCAGATTTTTAAATTCAAAGGCCGATCCACCTTTTCTTTATCTCACCTGACCATCGATGGTCATTCCGCGTCTATTTAACCTGCCAGCTCAGCGCTTTGAGGAGCACTGTCTTTGAAGGGTAACCGGGCAGAGAAAGGATGGTCTCCATCTAACTGACGGATGTACAGGTGGGACCGGACGATGGGTCTTTGGCCGGTGACAACGTTGGTGGGCAGATTGGGCCATGGTGTTTGGTTGCCATCATCCTCTCACTCCTCACTGTTAGCGATAAAATATTCATCCACGATTTTAAGCCGGCCAGATAGCTCTTATAAAATATTAACCCCCTGCACTTCTGTGCCCTTGTGCCAGCAACCAGCTTTGCTTCTTGCTAGGAGATATTTGAGTGTTGTAAGGGTTTTGTAATGGAAGCAGTTAATAACTTCTCTCTATACAATGGTCTCAAATTGTGTTCATGGGCTTTGCCAATCAGTGGTTACACACCTAGCCAAAAAATAAATTCAGTCACATATTAAAGAGATTTATTTTGTACAATAAGGCTACAGCTAGTTAGCTTAATTACAGTATATCTCTGTAGGGTTGCCAACTCCCTGAAAAATAAATAAGGGACACCTCGTGGCCAGGGCCGGGCAACCCAGTTGTCTTCACCCTTCCCAGTGTGGTAGCTCTTTTTTTTTTTTTTTTTTTGTGTGTGAAATTATTTTTTAAGCATTTGACTTGAATTTGATTTAAGCAGATGCATATTCTTTGTGATATGACCATATGGGAAACAAATGATCATTTAGCCATTTATTTTTAGCTCAAAATGACAACATTAACACAGTAAAACAGGTCTCTTTCTTAAACAGAAGCCTGTCATGCTTAACTTTTGAGAATATAAGTAAATCTTTCTTTAAAAGAACTCTGTCCTGCTTAACTTCAAATTATATAAATTAATAGAAAGCAATAGAACGAAAAATATTCTTGTAACAGTGCACATATAGTGCATTTAGTACAATTGGCTTCAGTTGAGGTATTATTTCAGCTTTTCTAATGCTAATCAGCTGCTCCTGTTTGTAAACCCACTTGTTCCCATGATTACGCATCTTAACTCATCATCATTATTCATCTATGTATTACTTTTATGTATTAGTCATCTATTTGTTGTAATCATCTATCCTTGCAGTTGTTTATTACACAAAATAAATTATATTATCACACTTCTGGCCACATAGCGCTGATATTCACTGCACATGCCCATATTAACCTTAACTAGAGGGTTTAAAAAAACAAACCAGTGTTTACATACCATATCTGCTTCTGCCGTGGCCTGGTGGACAAGAAATTGGTTAAGGGTTCCCCGAGCTTTCACGCCCCTCACGTTCTTCATGTGCCCACCACTAGAAGCATGCCTATGGAAAAAGTGCGCTGTATAGGTGTTATCGTGCACTTTTCCAGCCAGGTGTTTTCCTTTTCCCATTCCTCCCTGTACTTTTGCAGCCTTTTTTTCCTTTCTCTGAGCGAACAAACATTGCTGCTATAATGCTGGGCTCACACTGTGCGATTTTTGGCCCATTTTGAGACAATTTTTGAGTCGTGCGACCGATTTGGTGATCGGCCCGATTTTGGCCTTCATCGTGCATCGTGTAGTATACGTGGGGTAACGAGAAGCGATTAACACCTCACGACCAGCTCCCGATCATCAATCACGCGCAAACACGTAAACGTCGGTGAAAAAGATGGAGCAGCACGGCTGTGCAGCCTGTGATCTGGACACAAGCGATGGAGGCACAACTTGTAGAACTTTGGAAAGCTCATCCGAGCCTTTTCGATGTGGCATCACAAAATTATCACGACCACAACAACCGTGAAAATAGTTGGATTTACATTGCTGCTCAATCACAGCTGCCTGATCAATGTTGATCATTAGCAATTTAGCAAAGTTGATGGTGGTGGTATGCGTGTCTGTGTGAGTGAAAGACAGAGAGAGCGACAGAATTTCTGTTATAACCTTCATTTTATGGACGCACAGTGTGAGCACTCGGGTCGCATCAGAGCATCGGGCGGTATAGTGTGAGACCTGCATCGTGACCCAACTTCTAACCCCTGCGAGTCAATCGTGCAGTTTGAGCAGGAGCTGAATAACGTGACTGAAAAAATCGCACAGTGTCTGCCCAGCTTTAGGTGTACTGTCGTCCGAGACTTGCACCGCAGTGTCGGCGTTTGTTTCCCTGTTGGCCATGCTTCTTGTTGTGGTCATCTGTTGTCTTCCGGTATTTTCTCCGCAAGCGACTTTTTCTCGACCAATGAGATGAGCGGTAATCTGAATTGTCATACTTGAATTGTCATAAGTGTGCTGTCAGCTCATTGGTCACAAAGCAGGAGAGGGGCTGGGAATTATGTTTTCAAACAAAGCGTTAATTCCATTAAAAGTTATAGACTACTTTTAATTCTCACTGTATTACGGGACAAAGTGCGTCCCTTATTAGCTCAATACGGAACGTGTACTTTTGTTTCTAAATACGGGACGATTCCGTTTTTAAGGGACGGTTGGCAACCCTAGATTATCTCTGTCTGGAAAAAGAGTCGCGCTTGTTTAGACCCACAAAAAAAATAAATGTTCAGTTCTGTGAAAGTTAGCCACCGCGGTCGCTAATAATGAAAGGTACAAACAAAGCAGTGAGTGTCGTTATTGGCTAAATAAAGTGCAAAGATGTTCCAGTTTGTATAATTTAGCTGTTTTTATTTTAAACCACAATAATTTTCCAGGTTTTCGTTTCTGACTATTTCTCACATTCATTTCCTTTAACACTTTTGAAATTGTAAGATTTTTGATTATCATTTTAAGTTAGACTTGAAATTAAATACATGAATGCATGAGTTTTAAGGTTTCAATTTTAAAAAATGTGAATTAAAATGGCAAATAGAAAGATTCAGAAGCATTTCTTTTAGGGGAACTTTTGGCACTTGCGATCTCCATTTGGAAATTCCCAAAAAGAAAAAGTGGAATTGTTGGCTGCTGTTAAACCTAAAAATGTATGTTGTGTTAGTGCTAGAGAAGAGAACTGTGGCTGTTTGATGTCTCATCCAGATGACAGACATTTAAAGTTGTTTGTGAGCTGCAATTGAAAAGTGTTTAGGAAATTTCTTGTGGTGAAGTGAAACTTGTGGCCACAGGTGTTAATGCAGTCACCTTTCTCACTCATTATGGGTTAACAGACCTCTCTGCTGGAGGTTTCTTCTTTTAACAGGTTTCTTCCTGTTAAAAGGGAGTTTTTCCTTCCCACTGTTGCCAAAGTGCGACAGTGGGACAAAGGGGCTCATAGCTTGCTAGAAGCTTCTTTAAGCCATACTCGCGTCTTTTGATTTGTTTATTGAGCCTGTTCGGCTCATTTGTGGTTTAGTGGTTTAGTAGAGTGATTGTAGGTGAGGTCACTCTGCAGAAAGCAGTTAATGCTCAATAATAAAAATGCAGATAAAAGACTTTGAGATGTATTGATGAGCACTTGTAGAGTAGTTGGGACCATTTGTATGCATTTAGTTTTCCTATTACTGGGAGTATTTGTTTGACTGAGGTCAGTCCAGCTGCATCATCTTAGTATTTATTGGACTCATTCTAAGGTTTGTTATCTGCAGACTTTAACCAAACTTTGTTTGATTTGATTTGACAAGAAACCATTCTGAACCCACATGCTGAAAATCTTCTGTCTTTGACCATGTATCCTTTCTTTTTACACTTAAGACTCTCCAAATATGTCTCATTAATATAAATGCTTATTCAGTAAGTAAAAATAGTAGCATTTGTCATCTGGGTTTTATTTGCTCTGCTGGAAGAGTTGGCAGTGAAACCTGTCAAACATGTTTTTGTGTCACTGAAAAGTCCCACTGGGAGCAGTAAAACACTGTTGAAACACATGCATGCACACATCACAGCCCTGACTGTGGGTGACTTTACACTTTGTGGCTTTGAATGCTGCCATGTTAGATTGTGTGTGTTATTACATGTATGTGCGTTTTGTGCTACTCGACTGCTGGGGACAGTTTTCATTGATTTTTCAGCTCTGAGCCTCTTTCTTTCATAAATGAAATGAAAGGAAACACTGCTGCTTGCAGTGCCATTACACACAGCGTCTCTAAAGTTCATTAAGCATAACTAAAACCACTTGGATGATTTCTGATGTTAACAGGAAATGCTTTGCCTTATTCATAGAGGGTAAAACAGTCAATAAAGTTATTCGTGGTTAACTCATGGTCTACAGTGCTGGGTGAACACTGTCCTTTGACGTCTAACAGCAAGATAAATCTAACGCTAAAATTAAAAGTAAAATAAAAAAAACCAAACCTGTACATTCTGAAATGGAAATTTTGAAATACCCATTTCCAAATTTGTCGATTAAACTATAACAATGAATGGATGTTTCATTGTGGCACAAGCGTCTCCCTAAGCAAAACAAACTAAAAGTAGACTGAATTATTACAAAAATGCATTTTTGTTTAAGTAACGTTTTCCTCTTAAAACATTTTCATGTGTCTCATGAAGTATGAGTGTAATGCTAGAAATACTACATGTATACGTCAGAGACTAAAAATGTGGTTTTAGAGATGTGAAATGTTGGCGAGGTCCTAGTTTGAAGAGGGAGAAGGCCCAGTCTCCTCTGCTGTCGTCTGCTTCTTGGTACCAGAAGTATCTGATCAACTGACTGTAACGATCTATTAGCAGGACGCCAGTTAAGAGTTCAGAAAGGTAAGAAGGTCCCAATCTAGTTAGTGAGTAAAGCAGTAGTAAAGATACTTTTGTGACGACTAGTTTGCCCTTTGTAGCCTTGTAACCAGCAGCATACTTCTCACATCATCAGTGAAGCTCTGAACAGGCGTTGGAACTATTTTGTGTATAGCTGCCTTGATGGTGGACACGATGACATTTGGGGGACATAGAAGGATCCAAGAACGGGATTGTTATTGAGTTCCTGTTGTACTTTTTGCTGTGAAAGTGTAGGACGTCACGTTTACACCCACAGACCTGCCTCACTGTGGTATTGGAGGCTAATCTGAAGAGCTCTGACCCTCGGCCTTTGACCCCCCCCTCCTAGAGCAAAGACCTTTTCCTCTCTCCTCTCCTCCACCACCTCCTTGAGGACCTCACTTTTCATTTTTTTTGGCTTCTTTCCTTTCTTCTTGTCTTTCTCTTTGCTCCATTGTCCTGCTGGGGACTGGAGCAGAGCTTGGATTTAATGCCTTCACAGCTGAGGGAACCTCATCACCTTCAGGTTTTATATTCAACCTTGGGCATTTTCAAGCTGCATTGACAATGGGTTTCCATCTTTGCGCATCAACGCGGACTCGGGGGGGGGGAACGTCTCAAAGCAGATTTCTTTCTTGTTTCGTTAATTTATGTTTATTTTAAGCTGTGCAGTTTGACACTTAAATTAGTCTTGTGCACTTAAAATTGCCTTTACTTTGTATTTTATGCATATATCTGTAGCTAACAACAGTCTAGTTCAGCATTATTGTTTTCACTACTTTGCCTAATGACAAAACATATATTATAAAAATAACATCTTAATTTTGTGAAGCAGCTGAACAGATATGTCAAAGGCAGGCAAACCCACATGTAAGTAAAAAAGGTGATACTTAAAACTGAAAAGAAATAACAGATGAGCGATGTAGCACATAAGTAAATGTGACGCATTTTGTTGTGCTGTCCATCCGCCCACCCATCCATCTTCTTTTCCCGCCCATTCTTAACTTGTTGCCATGGTTTCAGCCAATGGTGTAGGCTGTTGGTTGGCAGGTGGTGACGCCAGAGGTCAAACAGGTTCAGTGGCCGTGGCCTGATGGGGGGTTGGGATATATTTGTCTGTGGGGGTGATGGGTTGGAATGACAACGGGAAGGATAATGAGGGGCTAATGTGTTGATAAAGTTGAACTTTGGTGGTATTTAAACATGTAACATTTGGACAGGTCTGTCCAAAAAAAAAAAAAAGTATTTATTTGGCCTGGAGATGGTGACGTAGCTGATAGCCAAGCACTCATCGAGGATCAAAAGGGTTTTTTCTTTCTTTTTTGGTGAGGTGGGGGAATGGAGTATGGATGGAGGATGTCAGGTATTCTATATGTACAAAAGGCTATTCATCTGTGCTCCAGCCTCCTGGGGGGTTAGGCTGGCGTTTAGTATGGGGGTTGGCCGTTTTAAAGCTATTGATGCTCAGTTGGGTGGGGTGCATGGTTCTTAAAGACGGTAAAGATAGAAGAATGATTGGCTAAAGGTTTTTGAGTTACTTAGCCAAATAAAATAACCATTCTAACATTAAAAGATGCCACTAGCATGATTCTTCAATATAAACGGCTTCATTAAAAGTGATAGATGTAGCAGATAGAGTAGTCTTGAGTAAGGATGAAAATGAGGAACCATCACAGAGGGGGAAGGTTCATGCCTGTGGAAATCTATCCACTGGTGAACTGGTTAAAGAAGAGATGTGGGCAGGAAAACCAGATCTGTTCACACATTTTTAAAAAAGCTGATACAAATGGGTTTATTAGAGGGGAAAATGTGTCGGACTATGGTTCTCTCATTGTGTGTGGGTGGTGTGGCTACTCTTCAGGTCGAGGTGATATAGGACAGATCTATATGAGAAATGCAGAGAATTTCCTAACTGGCTACCTCAAGTCTGACATGTTCAGATAGAGACGATTTAAAAAGCTTTGTTTTGAAAATAGCATGTAGGTGAGTTTGGCAGAGTCAATATTGAGTCATTGATGAAAAACTAAACCGTTGCAGAATGGAATTTCAAACCTTCACTGTAATTAGTATTTCAGTTAAATTGCCATGTTTATTAGCTGCAAACTTGCTTTAATCACTGGAGATGGTGTTTCTTTAGTTTTACCAACGCTGTCTCCTTCTGGTTTAATTTTCCACTGTTGTAAAATATGGTTGGCAGTAGTTTCAAAATACTTGGTTTGTCTTATTGTGAAGCTCCATCCACTGATGTGTGGATGAGACATTGATGCAGACTTGGAATCATTTTGGCTGGTCTGTTATTCCTGGGAAGGTTCACCACTGTTCCAAGTTGTCTCTACTTGTGGATGGTGGCTGTCATCATAGTTCGCTGGAGTCCCACAGGCCTTAGAAATGGCTTTGTTTCTCCGCTGTTCTTGGGTTTCTTTAAATGATAGAAAATCATTTAAGAGCTGCGTGTGTGTCTGTGTGTGTGTGTGTGTGTGCATTTTACCCCACTTTGGGTGCCACAAATGTCGTGAACTGAACACTGTCAGTCAGTCTGTACACACCTCCATCCATTTTCTTAACCACTCAGCTGGTTTAGGCTCATTTTTGTCGTAGGGCAGGAGGCAGGGTACACCCTGGACAGGTCGCCAGTCTGTTGTAGGTCACCACAGTGTTGTAGAGAAACCTAACTGTTCGCTGCTAGAACAGCAAATGTGCATCTTTAGATCTGTAGCTCACAGGGCTTGTTTCTAAGTGATATAAACGTCTTCATCTGAACTAATAATAGCAAAGAAGGTTGGTGCACTGTTTTGGTTTAGTGTTGGACCAAAAGGCTATCTTGCTTTCATCACCTGTTTGTCACTCAGGACACGTTCTGGCTTCATTCAGCAGCTGCTTCTTCCTGTCACTCTCTTGTATCTCTGAGTCACACACACACACACACACACACACACACACACACACACACACACACACACACACACACACACACACACACACACACACACACTTCAAACATAAGCATTATTTCATTCTCTTGAAACTTTTAAAAGCTTCTTTCTGTTTGCAAAGCGTTAATATTTCCTTAAATCTTCTTCTCTCCACAGAACCAGGAAACTCCAGATTAGAAACATTCCACCTCACCTGCAGTGGGAGGTTAGTTCCCATTTCCTTTATTTTTTTTAAGGTTATAACGTACAAATTTTATGGCTGACACTTCAGATGGCCACATCACATTACAAATACGTTGCTTGCATATGTGTAAACTGTTGCCCAGGTAAAAGTGAAACAGTGTGTGCAAAATGGCCACTACTTTCTCTCCCATCCAAGATGGGTTTTCCAGGTCTGTCTGGCAAAAAAAAAAAAAAAATTTGAAACAGGAGTCGTAGGTTCGAGTCCCGACTGGGGCATCTGTATGAAGTAAGATTCCTAGGCTAGACTAACCCCATGCTAACCAAGCCTACCTCAGACATGCCCGGATTAACAATGTCTGTGTCAGGTGACCCTGATGAGAAGTGGGCTACTGGAGCAAGAAGGCATCGGTGGGAAAGAGACAAAAATAGGGCACTGTTGGAATGCTACATGAATAGGATGAGCTAGGCGAGTGGCTCCTGGAGATCCCAGGAACAACATCTAAGATCTCTGTGCAGAAGAGCGCAGTCGTAGGAACAGCTAAGATACTGTGCCGAACCCTCAGGCTCCCAGACCTCTGGTAGAGACTTGAAGCATATATATGTGTGTATATGTAATGCAAACAGAAATGGAATGGAAAGAAGAGTGCAGAAGGCACTTTTAGGGCAAAACTACAGACTTTTCTTCCCCTGTTAGGCTTTAAATCTGTTGATTCATCAAACATGACTGACTACAGAAGAATGGAAAGTGGAAGGATCACTGTTCCCTACATTTGGTGTGTAGCTCTGTGCACTTTCATTGTTTTTGTGAGGGCGTGGCACACCCGTCTGCCTCTTCTGGCAAGCGAGCGCCTGTGGGAGTGGCTCCGTGTGTGCATGTGCGTATGTGTGCGTGAATACGAGCCAGACTTCTGCCTTTGTCCATGTGAGGGCAACGTCTCAATGCAAAGTTGACTGAAACGTGCTTTAAATCAACCTTAATAAACATCCAGAATTTACAGGCGTGCATGATTTAACCTTAGAATCACAGTTTTTGGGGTCAGGCATTTACGACATCATCATCTATGTATGAATGTAAAATAATGAAAGTTCAGTAAGTATGTTGAGTTTAATAGTTTTCTGTTAATACATTTAAGTTGAAAAATTTCAAAGGGAAAAAAAAACAATTCAGCTTTATCCTGGTAAATTTAGAGCTTTAAGTTTGTGTAAATATGCGAATGTCTGTCTTTGGGGTGGAGTTGGGGAATCATGATGACTCGTTTGCTTTAAAATCTCCTCAATTATTACTGGTGTGATCTCAGGTTATATTTACATGTTTAACATTTGTAGCTGATTGTCCAGCAGCCTCATTTTATTTCTCTCTCAATCTTTTTCTGCTAAATTTATCTTGATTTTTCACAGAAATTAAAACAAAGTCATTTTGTTGTCAAAGAGTGACCAGCTGAGTGGTGTTATTCTTCGTTTATTGTGTCTTTTGCTCCTGAGCTTGCAGACCTGTCAACAAACACATAAATGATGAAATATCTTATTTAAGTGAATGCCTGTCTTATATTACTCTAAACATATGTTTGTGAAATAATCATTTGTGCTAACAAAAAGATCTTTTGAATTGAATGACATTGTCTAGGATTTCCTTAAAATGGTTTTGTGCTGGGATTTTATAGTGTTCCCTTCTCTCCGTCTCTCCATCAGGTGCTGGATGGACTCTTGGGCCAGTGTGGAACCGTAGAAAACTGTGAACAAGGTGAGATCTCAATAAACTTGAAGCACATTTTATTTTAGTACTTGTTACTTATGGTTTTTATCTCCCACGTGTGTCATTATATAAAAATATCTGGCAGTTAAACTTCTCCTTTTGCGCTATTGTTGGACAGCATAATGCTTTGCTGACACCTAGTGGCAGCACATTGGTAACTGCAGCTCAGCTGAGCGAGTTTGTGGTGAAAGTGAACCACCAAAAACCTTTTGGCAAAGAGGTTTCTGCAGCGTATTTGCAGGTTTGATTTGGCACAGTTCTTTGACCTGGTGTTAAATCAGAGTTTAGACTTTACAGTCGCTCCTAATCTCAACCAATGATGTAAGGTGAATGTGTTCAACACTGCACCGTGGATTCACAAGATACTTTCGCTTGGCCCTCATCTTAAACCCACTGGTTCAGTTACATTTATTTTATATTTTCACCATAAATTATTCAAATGAATAATTACTATTATCTTTGAAGATTTTTACTAGAGCTCAGGGCGTTCCTATCAATGATCCAATGCTCAAAAGATATTTGATTAATTCAGATTGTCGCATTTTACATGATAGCGTTCAGTGTTGTGGCGTGAAAACCAGTGATTTGATCAAAGTGGTAGGTTATTGTTAATGATCTCTTGATTATTGTAATTAATAAAGTCTTTGCTTCAATTGTTTAAAAAGTGGGCAAAGAGAAAAGCTTTTTTTTTTTTTAATGATGATGATGTAGAAGTCCAGTTAACACTTTCCACACAGATTAAACCCCTGCATCATCACTTTTTGAATTCTCAAGCACACTACCAATATATTATTATTATTATTATTATTATTATTATTATTAAAAGCCATCAGTTCTTGGACATTAGTGCTAACAAGTAGATCTAGCAGGAATGTCACTGTTGAGGTACTCTATGGGACAGAAGTAGAAAATGCTGGCAGTATCATATAACCGACTGGCTAACTGTGGATATTAATCACTGATTCAATTTGAGCCTGGACCAGACAGCATGCTATTGATCCATAAACCTTAGAGTATGTGGTGCATGGAAAAAGCACAGCAACTCTTTCTGCATTAGCTGTTGGTAACATATATTCTGATCTTCACCTACAGTACCTTATAGTTACAGCCATATTATGAAAACATTAACCTATGTGTTAGTGATGCACAGTTACGCCTGTACTCACTGCAGACACTTTTTTTGGATGCTTGTTTTTTCCACGATTTAAGATGAGATACTCGAGTTATTCCAAAAGTTCAGAAATGACTGCGGGTGCCAATATTCATGCTTTAGAAAGCATATCTAGGATTGAGTCATTCAGTTAGAGTACACAAAAAGGCTTCTTGTCTTCTAAACCATTTTGGTGTTGTTTTTAAAGAGAACTGTAACTCTCTGTGATGTGCTTTTTAAATGTAGTAGCAAAACACAAAGAACCTTCCTGTAGCTGTCAGATGAGCAGAGATGGTGTATGACCGTGATGATTAAGGGGGTGGTTTTCTTTCTATGTGTTACATGAGCTAGTACATGAAGTGGATACTTTGTTCTATTTGGTTCAGTTTTATTTAATTATACAGCACCAAATCACCACAACAGTTGTCTCAAGGTGCCCTATATTGTAAGGTAGACCCTACAATAATGCATAATGAGAAAAACCCAACAATCAGATGACCCCCTTGGAGTAAGCGCTTTGGCGACAGTAGGAAGGAAAAACTTCCTTTTAACAGGAAGAAACCTCCGGCAGAACCAGGCTCAGGGAGGGGCGGCCAGAGAGAGCCAGAGATTAATAACAAGTGTGATTCAGTGCAGAGAGGTCTATTAACATATAGTGTTAATACTAAACCTGTTGCAGCATAACTAAGGGAGGATTCAGGGTCACCTGATCCAACTATATGCTTTAGCAAAAAGGAAAGTTTGAAGCCTAATCTTGAAAGTAGAGATGGTGTCTGTCTCCTGAATCCAAACTGGAAGCTGGTTCCACAGAAGAGGGGCCTGAAAACTGAAGGCTCTGCCTCCCATTCTGCTGTTAAATACTCTGTAGTGGCTGTAGATCAAAGCACATTTTCACAATTTGGGCTTTTGGTGTGTTTGAGTGTGCAGGCCACAGATTTTGTTAAACCCTGCCTCAGAGAGAAGACTCAGGATTGCTTAAGTAAACTTTCCAGCACCAGATGCTAAATAACTAGTAATACAGTGGTCCCTCGTTTATCACGGGAGTTACCTTCTAAAAATAACGTGATAAGTAAAATCCGCGAAGTAGCCAACTTTATTTTTTACAATTATCATAGATGTTTTAAGGCTGTAAAACCCCTCACTATACGCTTCATACACTCTTACAGACAGGCATGAACATTTTCACACTTTTCTCTCTTGTTTAAACACTCAAACCTTCGTAGAAAAATAAGCCCAGTATTACAGAATGAAACCAAAGGAACCCACAGGTGCCTTTGACAGTGCAAAATGTTTAGGTGACATTGCCGTGTTTGTTGGGGAGAAAATTTAAAAACATACGGTACAGCACTTCAGAGTCACACTGCTAGCAATTGAAGATTTACGTACATTTGACAAGCTGAACTCATTCTGTACTGGACAGGGGACACGGCAAGAGATTGACTGACAAAGGGCTACAGCCGATCAGGACACAGAACACAATGCACTTAAAAAAACAAAGTATGCAAAATTGCGCCAAAAAAAAAAAATCCCGAAACAGCGAGGCTGTGAAAGGTGAACCGCGATATAGTGAAGGACCACTGTAAATGACTGATTCATGTGTGTTTTCACCCCTTTATGTAATGTTTTTTGTGCAATCACACTGTAAGTGGCCAAACTTACCTGTTTAAATGCAGTTAGGCTAGTGCAAAAAGTATAGTTCTGCCAATGATAAATATCCATGTTGACCTAGGAGCTTGTAATCACCCATGTCCACCAGTAATAAAGCAATAAATATGTCATTGAATACACATGAAAAAGTAGTTTTTGATGACAAAAGCACACGAGCACTCTAGAACGCTCTGAGAGACGTGCACTAATGTGTCACACACATCAGTCAGTCAGCGAGGATGCTGTTTAACCTGGTAATGAAACAAGTTACAATGTATTCAGTCTTCCTCTTTTCTTTCTTTCAGTCAACACAGATAGTGAGACCGCAGTGGTTAATGTTACCTATGCAACTCGCGAACAAGCCAGGCAGTAAGTTGCTCATCTTAATATTTTTCCATCTCTTGTTCTTTCCACAGTCTTTTGAATTTTGGTCCATTTTGTGTATAACAAACCGCTAAGGTGTGTGTGAAAAGTTGAATCATGACTTTGTGTAGCATTTGTTGCAAAATCTACCTGCAAAGAGTCTGTTGTTATGCTCTAATTAATTATGTATTGTATATATATATGTATGTATATGTTTGTTGCGGTGACCTCTTAAAACTGTGCCGTGTCGATAATCAAAGTAAATATGACTTACTGCTGCTGTGCTGGGTCCTCAGAGCCATCCAGAAGCTGAATGGATACCAGTTTGAAAACAATGCCCTGCGTGTCTCCTACATCCCCGATGAAACCTCTGAACTGGAGGGAGGCCAGCGGGGGCCTGATAACGGCCGGCGACCTGGCTACGGGCCCCGGGGCGGACCCCGCGGTGGGTCCCCAAATTCTGGGATGCCCTCCAAACCTCCACATGCCGACATCCCTCTGAGACTGCTGGTGCCCACACAGTACGTTGGCGCAATCATCGGCAAGGAAGGAGCCACCATTCGTAACATCACCAAGCAAACACAGAGCAAGTGGGTAACAGCGTGATGGGTTTATTTCACACTTAATGTATGATCTGTAAGATAGTTTGATGGATGGATGAGAGCATTCTGATATGAAACCTTTTCCTAAACACTCCAGATTAAATGTATGATTTTAAATGCTCAAATTTAAAAGTTTGATATCTATTGCTCTTAGAAAGAAAAATCTGCTTTCATAACTGTATCGAGACACTCTGGTTCTTGTTAAAAAAATGCTTTTTTTAATATTTTAAAACTCTGCTTTTGAGCTTTTTCCCTGTGTCAGAATTGACGTACACAATTCCATGTGTGCATTTCTTTCTGTTGCTGCAGGATTGACGTCCACCGCAAGGAGAATGCGGGTGCTGCTGAGAAGCCCATCAGCATTCACTCTACCCCTGAGGGCTGCTCAGCTGCCTGTCGCATGATCCTGGACATCATGCACCAGGAGGCCAAAGACACTAAGACGTAAGTTATCGTAGTGATCCAGCACGGTAACAACCTAATGCAGTAAAACTGATCCTGGAGCTGATGAGTTCTCTATAGCAGCAAGCATGAAAATAACAGTGGGTTCCACTTGCAGTGCTGATGAGGTCCCTCTGAAGATCATGGCTCACAACAACTTTGTTGGGCGGCTGATTGGGAAAGAGGGACGCAACCTGAAGAAAATTGAGCAGGACACGGATACCAAGATCACCATTTCCCCGTAAGACACACACACACTAACTTGTGGTTGTGTATTAGCTGAGGTGAATGATTTATTGATTTAAAGCACAGAAAGACGCCTCACTGCAGCTCACCCATGAGCGGATAAAATTTCTAGTTGAGCCACATCAGTGAGTAACACCTCGCCGTGTGCCGTCTCTGTGTGCAGTCTCCAGGACCTGACGCTGTATAATCCAGAGAGAACCATCACAGTTAAAGGCTCCATCGAAGCCTGCTGTCAGGCTGAGGTGGAGATCATGAAGAAGGTCAGAGAGGCTTACGAGAACGACATCGCAGCGATGAATGTGAGTGCACGCGCACAGAAAACTGGAGGGGAGCCCAGCGACGGACTTTGAACTCTGTGAACTTAGCAATATGATGGCGAGGCTGTTTGAATCGTATTCAAATAATGTCAGTAGTACAGCACAAGTACGAGAGATGTGCTTTTTTTCTTTGTGTTGGTTCAACACTAGAACCAGCCCACCTATTGTAACTGTCATTGCGGTTTCTTACCTACGCTGTCCTTCTCTGCAGCAACAGACACATCTGATCCCTGGCCTTAACCTGGGTGCTCTGGGCCTTTTCCCTTCTTCCTCCAATATGCCCCCACCACCACCTGGAAATGCAGTTGGTGGCACCCCCTACGGCTGCTTTGGGGTAAGATGACCTGAGAGATCAGCTGATTATAGTTTTCTTTTTTTTTTCTTTTTAAAAGACTGTTGCTATTTATTTAATGGGATTTTCTTGGCTTTTTTTTTTTTTTTTCAGGCTCCAGAACAGGAGACGGTCCATGTTTACATCCCAGCACAGGCGGTGGGAGCAATCATTGGAAAGAAAGGACAGCACATCAAACAGCTGAGCCGCTTTGCTGGAGCCTCCATTAAGGTGTGTTGATAAACAGATGCATCTTGTAAACACTTTTCAGGGGAAAAATACTTTGTTTGCATCTGCAGAAAGGTATTTTGAAAATACTAATATTTCCTTTTCCAAATACTGCTAGATGGTGAGGACTACAGAGCATTTACACTTCTACTTAGATTTGATCAAACCAAACACTGAGATTTGAATAATGTATTTCTTGTATCTCCTTCAGATCGCACCAGCTGAATCTCCAGACTCCAAAATGAGGATGGTGATTGTGACAGGACCCCCTGAGGCTCAGTTTAAGGTAATCACTGATAGTCATTTACCTCTTTTGTTTGACATAATATCCCTGGTTGGTGGAACAACTGGTTGTTGAAAAGTGTTAACCTTCTTTTGTTTGCCCTCTCCTCCAGGCTCAGGGCAGAATCTATGGCAAACTGAAGGAAGAGAACTTCTTTGGGCCAAAGGAAGAAGTCAAACTTGAGACTCACATCAAGATGGCAGCTGCTGCTGCAGGAAGAGTGATTGGCAAGGGAGGCAAGACGGTAAGCCACAAAACCGTATACGTTGGTGTACTTCCAGTAGTAACATATTCTGCACATCAGGGTGCTTTAAGTAAGGACTGTTGCTGCCGCACTAACCAAGTCTCGTGTCTCCAGGTGAACGAGCTGCAAAACCTGACAGCAGCTGAGGTGGTGGTTCCCAGAGAACAGACACCTGATGAAAACGACCAGGTCATCGTCAAGATCAATGGGCATTTCTATGCTAGCCAGGTACACCTTTACTGTTTTGTAATGTGCTCATATATCATGTTCTCAACAAACTGTTCTATGGTTATAAACTATGAAGTATCACTACTGTTACAATGACCTTTGTAATGTGTCATTTTAATTGTTTTGACACATAATTAGGTCTCAGTTTTTGTTTGCAGGTATTTTTCTTTGACTCTCATTATCCAAAAAGTGTGAGTGTGAGACAAATTCAGTGACCACTTCTAATTTGCAATGATGGAAAAAAAAGAAGAAAAAACCTCTCTGATTGGTTGAAATTTGAACTCACATCTAGGTGGTGCTAATGGTTACTCAGTGCCCTGTTGCGTATTTAACACCTCATACATTATAACACATTCATGGCTTAGTCATATTTATTTTATTCAGCACTGTATGCTCGCTATGCTAAGCTATGTTAGCTTAGCTACCAAAAAGATGTTAGCATTTATAAGTAGCCAATGGCATGTGATTGTCTTCCTGCATTTATGAGGTTAAGTATCTGTGCTAACATTGATTCATTTTAATGGTGCATATGTTCATGCTGCTGATACTCAGAAAGTTCATCTTCTTGTCATCCTTGATTGTCTAAAATATCATTTTTGTGTACTTGAACTTTTTCTTGATGCCTTCTAAAAACCTAAAATTGACCAAACTCTGAAGTCGCAGTTTTGTCTGCTATATTTAATGTGTTGCTAACTTTGTCTCCCTGCAGCGGGGGAAAAAGGCGTAACTTATGCAGCTCATCTTCTCAACTCTGCTCTGTCTCCTAGCTGGCCCAGAGAAAGATCAGAGACATTCTGACCCAGGTCAAACAGACACAGAAAAGCGGAGTTGGCATGGGCCCTGGCCCTCACTCGCCGGGCTTCACAGAGATGGGCAGACCTACGCAGGGACTGACTCAGGACCACCAGCCACGCAGGAAGTGAGGGGTCCCCGCACCCTTCTCACATGCCGCGGGCCCCCTGCCTGACGGAAGGACAGACAGACAAATGCACGAATGGATAGACGGACGGATACATGAGAGCGACACACGGACCCAGCGAGAGACAGGGAGAGATATAAAGAGGGAGAGAGTACGCCCAATAATCACAGAGAAAGACAAAGAACAAAGACGAGTGAAATCAAAAAGATGAAACAAATAATAAAAAGAGGATTAAGAAAAAAGAAACAGAACAGAGATCAGATTCCAGGCCAGAAGAGAAACTGAGTGAGGATGGTGGGATGAGGGTAAGGAGGAACATGGAGAGAGAGGGTATAGTTTCCTCCTAGTGTGCCTCGGTATGGCTGCAGCCAGCTCCTCATCTGCTCTAACTTTATGGGATCCCACCCAGATAAGTCGAAACAACATGGCCGACTTTATTCTCCATGTATGGATGAAGCAACGCTATGGTGGGTTCCGATTTATAGCAGATCTGCGTTTCCCAGGCACACTAGCAGGTGCCTTCTTGTCCTATCGCCTCCAAGAGACCTCTCCAACCATCTGCAGTCAGTCCTATATTTTAAAGGTGGTTTTTTTTTTAACATAGAGATATATGTATAGAAATGTTTTATTCAGAGCTATTATTAATAGAATGCAGTGAGGTGGAGCTGGGAGAAGGAACAGGGGAACTGCTGTAGTGGCACAGGAGGATAGGTGCGGGGTCTGGCACTGCCTCACCCGCCCCTAACCTACTGGCCAAATGAGAGCGTAGAAGAGGGGCCGCAGATGTTAACACTGCTCTTTTAAAACCTTTCAGGATAGTAGAGAGATTAAAAGGAAAAAAGAGAAAATATGAGGTTGTAAATATATAATCTTCATGTAAATGTAAAAAAAAAAAAAAAAGAAAAAGAAAAAAAAAAAAAGCTGCGCCTGGCCGCCTTGCCTTTCCTCTTTTAAAAAAAAAACGAGGACGTCTTCTCTATTTTTCTTAGTCCCTTGCCTGTACTGTGTAGCATCATTTAGCCTACAATAAGGCTCGGGGCTGGGGAGGCACTGAAGATGCCCTTCCAATATTTAGCTATGTGGCGGAAGGCGCGGCAAGAGACAGTAACAGGAGTGGAGGTCGCAGCTGGTCCTGCAGTTCTATTGCAGCGGCTTAGCTCACGTGTTAGATTAAAAAAAACAACTGCCAGCAGCTGTGCTCGCTGGCGAGCGACCTGCACCCCAAACGGCATATTTTATATATATTATATATATATGATATGTGAGTTAGCCCGGCCCCTGGTGTGAATGTATTGACGGCTTTGCTTAACAAGTATGAGTAAGTGTGTCAGCGACAGACATTATGCTCATTACGTTTGTGCAGAAAGTCAAGGTCAGTCTCAGACGGAGAGTCGGGTGCTTCAGCCATCCCTGCGTTTTTTCTCTTAAATAAAAATGCCTTTAATGTCTGCAGTGATGAAGGCAGTCCGAGGCTGACCTTGGTCGAGCACGAAAAGCAGAGTCTTCCAAAGCTCCTTGCCTTGAGCTCAGCAACGGTAATGTCGTTATGAAGGGAGCAGCTTCCTCGTTCTCTCTCCCTGTCTGCTGAAGGCCTGTGGGCGGAGCCTCCAGACCCTGCCTGCGTATGATAATGAGGGGCGGGGTCGATGCTTGGACGCTCTCGCCAAGATTAGAACAGATTAGAAAAGAAAAAGAAAAAACCTACCTCAGGGTAAAGTTACCTCAGTATTCCTTTTTTTTGCTTGCTGGTCTTCTATATAATAGGAAAAAAATTGCTGAGAGTCCTGAATATTTTTTTATTTTTTTAAGAAAAAGTATTTTTTTTTTTTTTCTTTTTAGGTATTGAGTTATGGCTTTGGTAGTTTTTTTTTCCTTTTTTGTGTTTCTGGTGTGATGGTTGAATGAGTTCAGGATGACAAAGATGCTGTTTTCTTTTTTCCTAAGCGGAGAGAGATCGGTCTGCTGGTGTAGAGAAGAAACGGGTCCCATTTTTCCATCTTTTGGGGGGAAACATGCTCGGTCTTCCTGACGTGTGAGTGGAGCCTCTGTAGTCTGAAACAGAGAAATGGCCAAAAGGGAGTTATGTTTAACTCGAGAGAGGATCCTCAAGTGCACATGGTGACCAAGCTCGCCACCGGGGTAATCGGATAACCTTTGTGTCATACCCCGTTCCTGTGGCTTCTGGCCTGCCGTGTGCCCTGAAATACCCTCCTCTCCTCGTCTTATTTTGACGACATTGCCACGAAGCGCCAAACATTATGAGACTGCTTTACAGACCTGCAATATTGGCATATGAAAATGCGACCTTTCTCACCTGGAGGTTGGGAATTTAAATATTAGCGGTCCACCTACAGAGTAGCTGTACTGTGTCAGGTGTTTTACTTACACACAGGAACTAGCTCTGACTTCTCTGAATGTGAATATTTATTACCTGTGCACTGACCGTGCCACCTCAGATGCTCCCTGTTGGCTACACGTGTGCTTGTTGTGTGTATGTGTGAATGCAGGCGCGTCTGTGTTCGCTGGTTTTAAATGTTCCTTTTTTTAAAGTCAGGGGATGTGTTTGGGTGATGTGGTTGAGGAAAAAATAAGCAGATAAAAGTAGGATGAGAACCCAGTGGAGAAAATCCACAAATCTTTTAGAGGAAAAAGATGGGAGCTACAGCAACGCAGCTGGGATAATATTCTAACCTGTACATAACATGTTCGAAATGTGATCTCTAACCTTTTGTACTTTTGGAGAAAAAAACCTTAAAAATCAAAGTGGGAAAGAACCATCAGACAGAAAGGTTGCGCTTAGCCAAGTTGCGGAAGGACACTGCCAAATAACTGTCTTTTTAATGTCTTACCTGTGCTTGGTACAAGCTTAATCGGCTACCCCACCAGCTCATCAACAAACAGGGAAAAATCTATTCCACCTCGTCTGCGCTTGTATTTTTGCCCAGAGGCGCTAACGTCACAGCTCGACTCTGTTAAGTTTCCACCTCTTTCTAAACCACAGCGCTCCGTTCACAGCCACCAACATGCTATTCAGGATTCATCCCTCAGCCTGCGGGCTTTTGGAGTGGTTCGAACGACATTTTTTATTTTTCATTCTTATTTAGTACAGCAAGCTTTGTTTGGAAGTGACATCTGGGGACGTACTGTTGCACTAATCGATTAAATATTTCAGCAAACAACGGAAACAACTGAGAACATCTGATGCAAATCTAAAAAAAAACAAAAACAGTGGATGGTGAGGAGTCAGAGTTTTCTCCCTTCTAGCTCTTTCACACCACGTTTTCATGCTTTGTCGTTGCTCTTCTGTCCTCTGGTAGAAGAGTGATTTTGGAGTGGGCGGGAATGTAAGGGTCCCTTGCCCTCTCTTGCGCTGGTCTCCATTGTGTTCGTTTTGCTCGCTTCTGTTCAAAAACGTTTTTCTTTATTTTTCCCAGAATCCACACTCTGAGTCTTTATTGGAAAATAGTTGAATTTCACCCCATCTTATTGTTTAGCTTTTTTAATGCAGAAATCTACAGCTACTTAATCAGACGAAGTACTAACATGTAGCTCAGTATGTCACAGTGACTGTGCCAAACAAACAGGAAGGGCGGAGTCCAAAATGCAGTATAGAGCCACGTTAAGCAAATGAGCTCACTGAGAAGGACTTGAAGTATTTTAGAACTAGGGTGAAGTTTCACCTGAACCCTTCTTGTCTCGTTACAATAGAGACGACAGTACAGTTTAAACTGAGGCGCGCCCGTGCCGCTCGCCACGCCCGCTCTGTAAGTAAGAATGTAGAAAGAATGGCTCACACAAATTGCAGCCGGAGACAGAGACAAAAATCATTTATTTCTTCATTTTCATCTGGTTTTCCTCTCTGTTCTGTTTTTTTTTTTGTTTTGTTTTATTACAATTTGAGTGATTGAGCCAATAAGTTGTATCAGCTAGTGGACAGAGTTTGGTAGTGAGAGGTGCCACGTGGTATAAAAACAGTATCATTGCCAGCACGCTAACATTTGAGTTAAAACCGACACGGTTTCTAACATTGTTTAAAGGACCATACCAGTGTTTCAGACATGTTTACCTGTTGCTTGTGTGCTTGTTATGGCTGACCATTTTCTACAACGTTTCCCCACTGGTTTCATTTCACTTTGATATAGAGCTCCAAGAAGAAAGGCAAACCTACTGACAAACAGTTATTTGGGGCATCCAAAAACATCCTCTCATAAGTCTAATATTCATAACAGTCCCTGTTCTTGTTATGACTTCTGGGAGAAGGTTTAGCTGTTTACGCCACCTTTGCCCGTCTCTTCAGCAAGTAGATGGTGAAACCTCATGTGGCTTGTATGAATTAGTCACTGATGTCATTTTGTAACCTATAAAAGATTCAGCCCTAATATTGGTTCCAAAGTCACATATTTTCACAACTTACCAGAGCCAGAATTTTGCTTTTGTTTCTACGCGATAACAAAGTTGACGCTGTGGGCCAAAAAAGCAAAACTGTGAGCTGAAAGAAGCTAAAATGCTCCTGGTGATGAGTCTTGGCTGTGTCACACGTAGTTATTTGAGTTACGCCTGTCGTACTTCAAACCCGGCATACTTTAGAACATGGTCAGCACTGATGAGAAGCACACGCAGTAAATTGGCAAAACAGATCCTGACTGGTATTGCCCCTTTCCGACTGAAAGGAAATTCCGATTTGAGTAAACTTATCTTACCTGATCAAAAAACAGACAAAAGACGCGCGCACACACACACACACACACGCACGCACGCACACACACACACTGACTCCAGGATGGGCAGAGTTTGCTCTAAAACAGCACAATCTCCTCCATGTTGTGTCCCTAATACTTCCCCACCTCTTACCCCTCTGTCCGTCAGCAGGAATGGGGCTTTGACAATTCAGAAACAGAATCTGACAGAGGGACTCCTTTCCCAAGAAGGAAACACAAACAAACAAACAAACAAACAAACAAACAAACAAACAAACAAACCTCTTGACACATAACTAGGAACGCTACCTCAAAACACAAGCAAACTCAGCTAGAAGATTGTCTCTTGTTGGTTTGTACAAAGAAAAAAGTAAGAGCGAGCAGTCAGACAACAAAGTGACAGTGTTTTAGTACAACCCCCCTGTTTTTTCCCCCCATTCTTGGACTTTATTAATTTATTTGTCAGCTTTTTGCAATTGTACCTCTTCAGCTTAGAGATGGGACTGTAAAAGTAAATGCAAAAAAAATAATAAAATAAAATAAAAAATACATGAATAAAAAAGAGAAAACACACACACACACACACACACACACACACACACTCTCTATGGACACATTGTGATGCAGGGTGACATGAGCCAGACGGGATGAAGATTTTCTTCATGCGTAGGGAGGAAGTGAGCCAGTCATAGCAGGGCGTCAACTTGTTGACCTGGGAAAGGTGTTTCAGTTAAACTGCTCAAAGCTACCGATGCTACTCACTAACCCTACTTCACATCACAGCTTAAGACAAACTTAATTTCTTCTGCTCGTCTCGCTCTGACCACACACTAAAATTACTCGTAACCCTCCCTCGGCTCTGCCCTGCTGCTCACCTCCCAAATCAAGGGGCACAACACCTATAACCATGTAATTATTTTGTTGATCTACCTCTTAGGAAAAGGAAAAAATAGATAAATGGTAAAAAAAAAACTTTTGAAAAAGGACACAAAATAACTAAAAAAAACAAACAAAAAAAAAGTCATTTGAAAGAAATATAGGTAAATAAATAACTGGGTAGTGGCATCTCCATATACTGTAGTGGATAGTCTATTAAAGGAAAAAAAACGTACTTCTTCCAAAGATGATTTTGTTTTCTTTCTGCATTCTGACTTGTATTTGAAATGGAATATTAAGGAAATTGGGAGATGGAAACTCTTGCCACCAATTTTTAATTTTCTTCTGTAACAACCCAGCATAAGAGATTTCTTTATCCAATTTGCATTTTATGTAGTTTGTTTCATTAAGCTTTCTTTAACTTCAAAATATTCTTTTGGTTGACTTTACATTTTTCTCTCTTCTTTATGACAGCAGATTGAATCTCTTGTGTTTGGGTGCATTTAGCATTTTCTTTCTCTCTGAAAAGCCTACATGAGTTAGTGCCCTGCAAGGACCTTCTATGCCGACTGATGATTTATTTTCAATTCCAATGAAAAGCAAAAGGACCTGTTGTTTTAGCTGATTATGTAGCTGCAGCTGGAAGGAGGGAGGTCCTCTGTACTGAGCTGGATCTAGAATAATCACATTTTGACCTAACCTCAAATTAATAAAAAAACCCATCTCACTGTTGACTGCGCAGCCTGAGGCGACTCCTTGCTCATCAGGAGTGTCAGGTCTTCCCTCCTTCCAGCAGATGGCACCGTTGGTCTTTACAGTATATGGACTTTCACCTTCTGCCTGCCTGATTCCTTTAGTCGTCATCAACACTTGTTTTAAACTCCTTGTAAACAAAACAGAGCATAGATATGAATGTGTTATTAAAAGACGAGAGAACTGACCTTCTTGGCTTTTTGTCTTTTTGTGTGGCCTTCACAAAATCGGAAACATTATACAAAGACAATGAATGATTTGTCTAATGTGGTGAGATTTTGAGGATTTTTACAGCTGTTCATATCTGCGCAAAAGCCTTGAGCCATTTAAAAAATATTTCATAATTCATTGTGATTTCTTGTTTTTTTTCTTAAGTGGTCTTCAGCTGTAGTTCTCAAGGCATTCTCAAAATTTTTTGCTTTTTCATTGGACATTGAGGTTTGTTTGCTAGTCCACTTAACACCAACCTATGAACTATTCAAGTATAAAAAAGACACCTAACCCAAATTTTCTCTGGATAAGAAATTGGCAAAGAACCAATTTTAAGTTGCATCTTTAGGTACTTCTAAAAAAAAAAAAAAAAGTGACTTCCAAGTGACTTCTTCAGTCTCAGCTGACTGCAGGTTTCCCCAGTAAACAGTGTCTTTGAGAACCTTTGACCTCACAGCCCGTTGTTAATTCAGTTGACTAGTTTTAGTCATTCTGCAAGTGTACTGTTTATAAGGTTGTAAATAACTTTATAAATTACTTTTATTACATTTAGTTATTTGTTTACAATATTTACATGTTTATTATATACAAGGGCGTAGATTTCGTTTTGGCATTGGTGGGGACGAATGATTCAGGTTTTTTTTCCTTTTTGTCTTTGCTTCTTGATAACAAAAGGAGAAATGTACTTGCCTACATATGCTATTCTACATGCTTTTAAACCATTTAAAATTACAATTGATAGTTTTATATGTGAGTTATACAATGCTAAATTACAATTAAACAAATGACTAAGTATTTTAGACTTTAGTTTACTTCAGCCATATTCAATATAAATCAGGTATCATACAAAAATAAAAATAACTTCAAATTCAGCAGGGCTGGACTGGGGCAAAATATCGGCATTTTGACTAGAAAGTCAAAGTCGAGACTAAAAAGAAAAGAAAAAAAGTAGAGAACCACTCCCGGTCCCTCTGCCTCAAGATGCTTAACTAACAAAACAGATTTAAATTTAATGCACGTATAAAACAAATGCACATAAATCTATTATTTTTCTCCAGTAATTAAATAGATTCAACATCTTTCTTCAACAGAATTGCAGACTGCACAGATGGTACCTTAACAAAGTAAAGAATACTATAACTTACTAGGGTATATACTAACTAGACTTAATATTTACTGAATACAGTAATGGATTTCTATACATTTTACATCAGATGAAAACGATGGTTGAAAGATTCAGATAATTATTTGTTAAAAGCGAGACATTTTAAATGAGAATAAGAAAGAAAAGTATTTCTTTGTGCCCCCCTTTCCCTGTTAATGCCCTACCTGGCCCCCTGGCAAAACTTTGCTAGACCCGCCCCTGCACAGTTACCAGCTGTCAGCTACATAGAAAAGGATCCTGGTGTTATTTGTCTCTCAGAAACAGTTCAGAGCTTCCCTTCAACTCATTCATGTCACCTAAAAGGTAAACCTGTTTCTCCATCACCTGTTCAGCTCTGATGATTCAGTAAGGACATCTCCTGGTTTCATCTTCATGTTTCCCTCTCAACACATATCCAAACCAACATCTTGACCAGCAGCTTTTACAGCTGTAGCTCCAGCAAACATCAGCTGATACTAGAAATTAATATTAAATAAATGCTAACAACAGCTGATCAAGCTTAAATGTGCTGCTGTTGTTTAATGCGACCTCCGCTGGTTTCCTCTTTCTGGCGCAGAGAGAAAAGCCGATCAGCTGATCGTTGATCAGTTTCATGATTGAATTAGCAACTTTCTAGCTGAAGTAGTACGGGACAAATCGCGTTCCTTTTCACCTTAACTTTAAAGTTTGACCTCCTCGGCTGTAATTGGTCCAGCCCAGAGTCGATCATGACCAACTGGCCAGTCCACCACCATTCATTTATATCATTAAAAAAAGAAAAGGAAGAAAACCCCATCGGCCCATAAAAACGAAAAATCACGAGCGGCCCACTGGGCAAATGCCCGGTATGCCCGATGGCCAGTCCAGCCCTGAAATACAGTCATGACAATAAACGAATATGAGTTCGAGGACTTAACAACATTACTTCAGTTACATTACACCAACATCTCTGGTACATTAGCACTAAGGGAACAGTGAATGACCTGGTGGTTTATGTCCATCTAAGATTACCACAAAGTAAAAGATCTCTCAGCAAAATTATGCAACATTTTAGCCACACTATTGCCCCGATCAAATCAATGAGTTGGGATTTTTTATTCTAAGCATGAGCTACTGTTACAGCAACAGACATTAATACTACTGGTGTCTCACACAACAACTCAATGTCCACTATGTGAAGGAGCCAAACACATGCCTTCTCCTCTCGTTAACTGAGATAAACTACTGGCATATTGGTTTTACATCTATACCGTTCAGTTTCTCCTGGTGGACATGGCATACAGCAGCATTGTTTAATCTCATTTGAGTCATTGTTGACTTTAGCCATGTTTTTAATCTTCTGAGAGCACTGAAGCTTCTTTCAGCCTCAACTGAGGATACTGGGATGACTAAAAGCAGCCTGACAATTGTCATGATAATAAATACTATTTAATCTACAGCACCAAATCATCAGCCAGTCACCTGTGACCTCGCCTCTTCACCTCTGTCCGAGCTACAGCATGGCAGAGCTGCCTCTGTCACCTGATAAATAACAGTGAGACATTCCAAATACATGCAGTCACATATGTGCTTCAAATACAGTAATGAACCAACAAGTCATCATCCAATTTCACCTGTGATCTTGTATCACCATTACTCTCTGAGCTTTGTGTTGGTTCTTCTGTCACCTGACAAATAGGACATACATGACAATAAGAATAAAATGTGTAGCTGCTTCAGTGTGTCTGTCAGTTTGTGCAGATCTTGACACGTCAGTAATGTTTGTAGGATGAGTGCATTTTAAAAACAATTTGTGCAAACTGCACTACAAGGTGGAATATTTGCAAATTCGTGACTACCTCATGATATTTTGTCTCAAAAATTAACCCTATGAATATGTCAGTGCCATTAGGATGAAATTATTGTGTCACCAACATTTTAACGTTAATTTTAACAGCCTCTGTAAACTAATATCCTGGCTCGCTCGAGGCTGCCGTTTTCTCCGACAGCTTCAATCAAAATTAGAAATGCTACTCTGGGAGACTGAGATAACTAATAGTGCTGCCTGTTGTGCAGTTAGTTTCCAAAACACGTTATTCATGGTTACATACAGGGGCGGAGCGTGGGGGTGGCTTACTGGGCTTAAGCCCGGGTTGTTTTGTCAGAAGCCCGGGGTCTTTTGGAGTGTAATTTTTTCATAGTTAGATGCCTGGCTGACAACTATATAAAACAAAAAGTACACACAATATTCGAAGCACATAGTGCACACTGTGGGAATTTACGACTGTGCGTGAATCCCCCCTGATATTGGTATGATCCGAGCTCAGGCACTAAGCGACTGAGCGAGGGGGCGGGGCAGCTGCTGCCTGTGAGTGCGCTGTTGGAGAGACGGAGCCAGCCATACTAAGGAGAGCTTAAGTTTGACCAGGTACCAAAGCAAATCATTCGTACCGTACAAATAATGTAAATATGACGGTGCATCACAAAAGATTGATATCAAACTGATCACTTGACCAATATTACGTTACTCGCTCTTCAAGTGAATCAACAAATGGCGAAATGAAAAGCCGAACAAATGCTATTTTTTTTTTTAGAGAGTCTTAGCTTACGTGTGTTTATTTCATATTTTCAGTTCTTACCCTCCCCGACTAAATCAGTTTCAGTTATGTACTGAAATATAAGAATGGACATTGGAGGGTTCTTTCAAAGAAAAAACTCAGGTAAATGTTATTTTATATATTATGCTTTGTATGTTGTTCAGTATATTTCTATGCAAAACAAGAGGGATTTCAGTACACAGCAGGATATTCACATTTGTAACCAGACATTTACACTTTAGGGAGAAAACATAAAACATTTTTACTGTACAACATCAATTTAGAGTAAACTTTTGTTTTAGATAAATATTGAAATATCTTTTGAATTAGTTAAATATCAGAATAAAGAGAGACAGAGCTTTCTGTTTTTTATCACTTTCATCAAATTTAGGAGTACATGTACACTAAGTTTATTGTTAATTAATAAGAAACTCCAGACGATTCCATTCTGAGCTGAAGAAGCTTCTGATAGGTTAGTAGAGTCCATGTGAGTAAACTGGTGGCACACCTGTGGATGCATATAAGGCAAAACACAGAGCCTGTTTCTTTGACATGGGAAAATCAAGAGATGTCAACCAAAACACCAGGAAAAGAATCGTGGAGCTCCATAAGTGTGGCTCAAGTTTGAATACAATTTGGTGCCATTTGCAATTAAGAAATACAGATAGTTTCTCTCTTTACTCTTAAAGTTAACAAATATGTTTTTTATATTTATCAATCTAAAAAAAATAAACATTTAGTCTGATTTGATGTTACAATTAAAAAAGTGTTTTGATCTGAAGAGTTTGTAAATATCTGTATATTTGATGATTGTCAGCACAAAGAGGGAGAGAGAGGAACAGAGAGGGAACAAGAGCAGGTGAGACACACATGTTAGTCAAATGGTTGTTTACCAAAAGTATCACCGTATCATAGGTCCTCATGTACAGTGGGGCAAAAAAGTATTTAGTCAGCCACCGATTGTGCAAGTTCCCCCACTTAAAATGATGACAGAGGTCAGTAATTTGCACCAGAGGTACACTTCAACTGTGAGAGACAGAATGTGAAAAAAAAATCCATGAATTCACATGGTAGGATTTGTAAAGAATTTATTCGTAAATCAGGGTGGAAAATAAGTATTTGGTCACCTCAAACAAGGAAAATCTCTGGCTCTCACAGACCTGTAACGTCTTCTGTAAGAAGCTTTTTTGTCCCCCACTCGTTACCTGTATGAATGGCACCTGTTTGAACTCATCATCTGTATAAAAGACACCTGTCCACAGCCTCAAACAGTCAGACTCCAAACGCCGCCATGGCCAAGACCAAAGAGCTTTCGAAGGACACCAGGAAAAGTATTGTAGACCTGCACCAGACTGGGAAGAGTGAATCTACAATAGGCAAGCAGCTTGGTGTGAAAAAATCAACTGTGGGAGCAATCATCAGGAAATGGAAGACATACAAGACCACTGATAATCTCCCTCGATCTGGGGCTCCACGCAAGATCTCATCCCGTGGGGTCAAAATGATCATGAGAACGGTGAGCAAAGATCCCAGAACCACACGGGGGGACCTGGTGAATGACCTGCAGAGAGCTGGGACCAAAGTAACAAAGGTCACCATCAGTAACACACTACAACGGCAGGGAATCAAATCCCGCAGTGCCAGACGTGTTCCGCTGCTGAAGCCAGTGCATGTCCAGGCCCGTCTGAAGTTTGCCAGAGAGCACATGGATGATACAGCAGAGGATTGGGAGAATGCCATGTGGTCAGATGAAACCAAAGTAGAACTTTTTGGTATAAACTCAACTCGTCGTGTTTGGAGGAAGAAGAATACTGAGTTGCATCCCAAGAACACCATACCTACTGTGAAGCATGGGGGTGGAAACATCATGCTATGGGGCTGTTTTTCTGCCAAGGGGACAGGACGACTGATCCGTGTTAAGGACAGAATGAATGGGGCCATGTATCGTGAGATTTTGAGCCAAAACCTCCTTCCATCAGTGAGAACTTTGAAGATGAAACGAGGCTGGGTCTTCCAACATGACAATGATCCAAAACACACCGCCCGGGCAACAAAGGAGTGGCTCCGTAAGAAGCATTTGAAAGTCCTGGAGTGGCCTAGCCAGTCTCCAGACCTCAACCCCATAGAAAATCTGTGGCGGGAGTTGAAAGTCCGTGTTGCTCGGCGACAGCCCCAAAACATCACTGCTCTCGAGAAGATCTGCATGGAGGAATGGGCCAAAATACCAGCTACTGTGTGTGCAAACCTGGTAAAGACCTATAGTAAACGTTTGACCTCTGTTATTGCCAACAAAGGTTATGTTACAAAGTACTGAGTTGTATTTTTGTTATTGACCAAATACTTATTTTCCACCCTGATTTACGAATAAATTCTTTACAAATCCTACCATGTGGATTCATGGATTTTTTTTTTTTTTTCACATTCTGTCTCTCACAGTTGAAGTGTACCTCTGGTGCAAATTACTGACCTCTGTCATCATTTTAGGTGGGGGAACTTGCACAATCGGTGGCTGACTAAATACTTTTTTGCCCCACTGTATCTCGTACCTAGTGTTTCTTTTTAGGTTTGTTATTTTTCAAATTCTACATTTATTAAGTTTTGCAGACTTGTTTGCACAACAAGGCTAAATAATTATATAAACTTTTCTCAATCTAAATATTGTACTTTGGTAGAATTAAACAAGTGTAGTGCAGGTCTATGATGATTTTTAGTGCTACTATTATCTAGTTCTGATTCTGGTTCTGTCTTGGTTAAGTCCTCAGTAGTCCTGATTTTGAACTGTTGTAGTCCTGTTTTAATTCAGGATCAGTTCTGGGTCTGGTTGAATTGGGGTTTAGTCCTCGTGTCTTGATACAGCCCTGATTTTGTTCTGCCTTGCTGCTTAATTAAAAAACTAGTTTAAGGTGTCCTGCACATGTGATATATATTTTTCCCTATATGAAGTCATTCTTTTTTGAACAAAACTCAAAACAGAGCCAATTAATCTTTCAGTCATTTCTACCCCCCCCCCAAAAAAAATCCCACATGCATACTACCCTTTTGGGCTAAGCCCCGGGTGTTTCAAATGTCTGGCTCCGCCTCTGGTTACATACAGTTTTAGACTGATGTGGGCCAAAGCCTAGCATAGCCTGTGATGTTATTATGACAGACACATTTTATGAGTGAACTTGAGTTTAAGTGACTTACAGGTTTCTTTGAAAAATACTTTCTTATATCCAGGTTTTTCCTTTTTGCTGCCGTCCTCCACGCAGCGCAGGCTTGCCGCTGCTAAAACTAAACAAAGCTCCGTGAAAGGCACAGCCAATCACATTGGCCATATTTGTCACATGAGGTAGGACTCCAGTAGAGGACGTAATTTAACTCTTTCTGCACCGCTGGGTGAATGAGACGCTGACAGATCGTTTTTTTTTTTTCTTTCTATCGGGTTGTTTTTCTTTACTCGAAGAGATCAAATTATTGGTGGGGACAATTCAATAATCGCTGGATATTGGTGGGGACACGTCCCTTCCGTCCATGCCAAATCTACGCCCTTGATTATATACGTATTTTACTGCTATTACTACTATTTTGGGGGAAAAAAAATCAAAGTCGAAATTTTCAAATGTCTTTACAATGTTAGGTAATTACCACAAAATAAGTGGAATGGCTGAAATAATGTGATTTATTATTATTTATGATCCTTCATAAATCGAGTCTGGAGGTGTAGACTCAAAATGGCGTGCAAACACCTGCAAAATTTCTCCTCTGCCTCTTGTGTACTACATATGTACATGGTTTCTAGCCATGTACATAAAACACAATTAGTCATAGCAGCAGTGTCCGTCTCTGCTGTATTGATGGCAGAGGGCACGAGTTTGTGGAAGCAGCTATGTATTTTTGGATTAGGATTGATATTAAGTTTGTGATAATGATTCAGTTTGTTGTTGAACGTAATTACATACTTTTGACTAAATTATTATTTTTACGTCCTTTAATGAAATAACCCTAAAAAATGACAGTACCTTTTAAGGAAGGGAAATGTGCACAAAAGGCTGAGGTATGCCTTATTACACATAATCTGGAATGAAAATCAGTGGGAACATCACAGAGTGATGAATCCAACTTTGAATTTTTTGTTTAAAATTCTCTTTAACACACAGAGGTGAGGAGAGGGGAACAGCAGTGTCTACAAATGTAAAACAGATGTCTATAGACACTCATGAGTGGGGATCGTGTCATAATTGATGGAATTATGAGCACAAATATTGATCCACTTGAAAACATCTGATTGCCTTTAAATTTCAGCATGATAATGAACCCAAACTTACTGTCAATGCAGTGAAGGCATACCTGTGCTGAAAAAGACACAGTGGAACGCTATCAGTGACACACTGACCTCCCCAGAGTTCGGATCTCACCATCACTGAAGCAGTGTGCGATCGTCTTGGCAGTGAACAAAACAAAAAACAGACAGCAATCAAAGAAGAACTTCAGAACGTCTTACAAGAACCCTGGAGAACTACTAAAAGCAAGACCAAAGATTGTCTACGAGAGTTCAGGCTGTGCTGAAGAATAAAGACGGTCATGCTGCCTTTTCAAGCTGCATGCATGTTTGCTCATGTTTCAATAATCTGCTGCAAGCCTCACCAAATGATAAAAGAATGAGGTGCGGGTCAAGACTGGGAATAGAAAGAAAACAAAAAAACAACAACTTTGTTTAATTTTAATATTTTCTACATTTAAATATCTGTAAAGACTTACTGTTATACCTGACCTCCTGTGTACATATTAAAGGTGTTTAAACTAAAAATGTCAAATTTACTCTTATAGACATGAAGGTTATGCATAAGGTCAATAAGGAAGCTCTGTATTCACTCATCTCTCCCAGCTGTCCGACTGCTAGTCGAAACCTTTACATCATTTCCTACGTGTAAGACTCGATGCTTTATTGCTGTAGTCCAGTCGTCTTTCCTCCTACCTTCTTCAAGTCAATCTGAATACTTTAAATTGCACGTCTCATTCTCTTGCCTTCAGTCTCTCTCATGTGTCCTTCAGCAGTGAAGGACCTTCCTTACACTTCTTCTTCTTCTTCTTCTTCTTCTTCTTCTTCTTCTTCTTCTTCTTGTGATTTTAAAATGCTGCTAAATTATAACACTGGGTTCATTATACTGCTGCAAAACCAAACATGCAAATGGTCCGTTTATTATGCCTTTAACCACTAGCGGGCATAATTTTATCAACAATGTCACACTCTTTATGACGTTTCATTTTGTATAACTTTTTGAATAACTGTCGAGGACGATTCTGTAAAAAGAAATAAATGAATAGTTGCACAGCTGATAGCACTACACACCACAAAAGCAAATCATTTGGGGGTTAAAAGTTGCAGGTTTTATTCATATAGCAATTATTTATATTACAAATAGCAATGCCAAGTACCAAAATCAGGTGATTACAGTCGAATCAGTTGCAGAATTGAACTGAATAAAGAACTGAAGGATACCATCTTAATATCACACAAAGTTAAAACTAAACACTACTACTACACAGACTAAAAGTTGATGTTTGCAGTGTAGATACTATAAAAGAAATGAGCACTTTTCTGAAACAAGCTTCTTAAGTCAATTGCAAGCTCCGTTTTATTCTATTTTTGTGGACACAACACCTTTCAGGGTTGCTGGCCTTTCTTGAAATAGAACAATAGAAAGAAGAAAAAAAGACCAGCAGGGCTCACCTGTTATATGCCTTTAAACAGGCAAATGTTCTCATGAAAACCAACGATGAGCAACGGCTGAACAGTGAAATTCTATTTTGAGTTAAACAATGGCACCCTCTAGTGGGCGATTCTAGGAAAAGCGTGTTTCTCCAGCTAAAATGATAAGGCAATACTTGAGTCAGAGTTGGATGTGTTCCTCTGTTGGATAACAAATGAGATGAAATGAATGTGTGGGTGTCCGTGAGCACCTCAATAATGTCTGTTCAGCATGCTCAATGTTCTTACTCCAGGTTTGCTGGTTTAGTAAAATACATGAAGAAACATGATTTAAACTGGAATTATTTAGACACTCCTGCTTAATGAGCTTTATCAACACCCCCCCAGGAAACAAAAAAAAAAAAAAAAATCACACACAAACTATATTGCTTAACAGATAAACTTCCATAGATCTACAAAGAAAAAAGGAGAACATGAACCAAGCATTCTTTACTGCTACACATTGGACAAAAATCAGGACATATTCAAATTCATTGCAAGGACAAAACTGCCTCGTGGTGTCCAGTGTCCAGAAAGTTGTCAGACAGTCACGTTTCTTCTCAATTCTAGAACATTCATAAATGTATATCACACCTGAAATATGTCCCGATGAGTTTGGAGAATTGGTCGAGAGCGAAGCTCAACATGCTAGCTATTCACCACAACTTATCGCACCAATGACATTAAAATTTTCCTTCTGTTTCCTCACTACTTGGCTGCATCTTCTCCCTCAGTGTTAGATTTGGGAAAGAGTATGCTGGTTTCACTTAAAGAGTTTTATGAAAAGGGTAAACAATTTAAGTGAAAAAGCTTCATAAATTGTTACTAATTACTAGTTAACCCCCCATAATTTACAAGTTCCTGCATTTCATTTTTATAGACATTAACATCAGTGACTTCTAACATCTGCCTTCAAACTTCTGGTTGATATGGTCAGTTGTGGAAATTCAGAGGTGAATGTTCCCCAACATTTAACTCAGTGTGAAGAGTCTGAAGTCTGAAGAGTGTGGGGTCATTTCTTTTTAAAGAAACCATAGTGGATTTCAGTCCTGTAGCCACTAACTTTATTGGTTCCATTGTTTGACCCAGTAGTTCTGTTGTGCTTTAATGGTGCCAAATTTTGATTCTAGTAGAATTTGTTTTGTTTTATGTCAATAAAACCATACAAACAAACAAAAAGTTGATAATTTTGTTTGAAAAACAGAAACAAAACCATGTGGTTCCACATTTCTATTGGAAAGAAGTAATATCCACATATTGTTTTAGTTTGTATTGTTGAAATCTGAAATATCTGCTGATAAACTATAAAGAGAAAAAGAAATTCTTTAAAGCCAGTCTGGGAATTCTTATTTGAACCAGTCATTTGATGAAGTGTTTCTTTGTGCCCATTATCATAGTGCAAAAGTTCAACTATAATTAAATGCATTCAATGCAACACATGAAGGAAAAAAGAGAGAAAACTTTTCATGGATATTTGATCACCGGGACCTGAAATGATATTAATTTGAAAAACTATTTATTGCACTACTAGTATCACCACTCAGTGGGTCTGGTTTGTTAAAGCATTGAACTAAATATGCTATATGACAGATTTACGCTGTCATAGCTCGTGTTCTATCCAGTTTCTGCTTGGAGCCTGAGTTAAAGACACATTGCTGTGTAGATACAGTCCATGTGTGTGTCTGAGCTGAACTGTAGTCCAGGTGATCCAGTGGTGTTTATAAGGTGATGAGGCAGGGTTTCGACTAAAAACAGAGACTAGACTAATAGACTAAACAGTTGTTCAAATCCCTGCAACCACCTTTTGTCCTACTATCAGCAGCATGTGTTTGACAATCACCAAAGCTGAAAACAGACTGAAAGTGCCTCAAGATACTGATCTACCAGAGATCCTTGGCTGGATTTTGTGTTGTTTTCCTTTCCTTCTTGTTGACTGATTGGACCGTTTGAACAGGGTATATATTTTTTTCTCTCATAAATGCGTCTGCGTTAGTCTTTACATGTTTGTGAATCTTCATCCGTGTAATGTTCACTTCTCAGCCTTCTGGTTCTCATCCCTGGCAGGGCCACTCCCAGGAAACATCTCTGGGTTTTCCGCCAGTGTGGCTCTCACTCTTTTCTTCTCCTTAAACCTCCCAGAATGTGACACTTTGACGTGACGCCCCTTACTGGCTGTCGTCTTGTCCACGATCTTCCCCAGTCGGGCTTCCAGCTGGGCATCTTCTGCTTGGGCAGCAGCTCCTGAGGCTGCACTTGAACGATGCTGACTGCTGGGTGAGTTGGACACAAATTCTGGAGGGATTTCATACAAAACCTTTGGTTGGGATTTTTTTCTCCTCATAAAAGTGAGCTTCCACCAGCCTGTCGATGACTCTGCCATGATGAATAAAATGTGGGGTGGAATAAACCTTAAGAGAAGAAAAAAAAAATTAATTAGGATGGCTATAAGAAAACTAGAGACTCGTTAATTTGTTATAAATAATTGTATTTAATAAGAATAATGTGCATGTGTGGGTAATAATTTCTGTTTATATGTGTGTTTGACTGTGTATCTAAACACTTTATGCACATGGCATTGTTAATATTTCAGTGTAATCCAATAGTTTCCACATTTCGTGGATACGGACATACTCATATTACTATATGCGCGTGTGCCTGCATGTCTGTGTAAAAAAAGCTGAATAAGAAGGCAAACATATAGGAAGTCATTGTGACTAATCCCCAGTGTGTGTGTGTGGGGTGTGTGCATGTCTGATGTCAAATGATATGTTACAGCTTTATCGTGTTCCTGGCTGTTTGTTCAGTGTGATTTTTGGAGTCATGATGAGCTGACAAACGTGACATGTGCGCTGTAAACTTCATACATACAGTGTGATTAATCCATGAATTATGGCACTAGTAGATTAAACAGTAACAATCACAATAATATTAATAATAACAGTAATAATAAACAGAGTGCAGGTCTATAGTAAATCTTACTATACTTTACTGTTAGTAAATAACCATTCTGGCCCAGATTGAAATATCTACCTATAATAATGACTGAATGGATTTGCTGTTAAAGTTACAATTGATATACTTAAGGATGGGAATTGAGAACCAGTTCTTATAGAGCTTTGGTTCCCAGCAGTTCAGTTCCTTGGAATTGTTAGTCTGCCTGCTTATCAGATCTACTTGCACTTTGCGCTGCAATCAGCTGATTTCAGTTCAGTCTCTCAGTCTACAGAGTGGATTTGGACATTGGACATTTTATTTTTATTGCACAGAAGCACGAGTTACAGGGTGATCTGTCCATAACAGAAAACTCTGGCTCTTTGCAAAGATCTGCACCAGACAGCATGCTAACGCTAGCCAAGAACCCAGAGTGATATTAAAAGCTGAGTGACCAACCCCAGCCTAGCAGCCATGCACTGGACTTCAACAGCTAACAAACCGATAACCAGTCAGGTAGCAGCCTCCATTTCTATCTGTTCAAGTTTCTGCAGTAGAATCACTGGAAGTCTCAGTGGGCTTGTTTTCATCTGTGTTTTGTGTTGTCCACATTGTGTTAATACCCAAATACTAAGATCATATGTGTGTCCTCATTAGGGAAGAAATAACCCCAACACTGATCCCAGTAAACCTCCAACATGCACGAACATTTTTATAACGTATCTATGTATCTGATTGGCAGCTGTATCTAATAGTTGTTTGATAGATGTTACCTCCACTAACTGTACTCGCTGAGGTGAACCCCTTGACCACTTGTGTGTTTTTAGTGCAATAATCCCTATATGGGCCTGTGTGTTGCACCCATACAGTTTATTAATGTATCTTTTTAACTAAACTTGGTTGAAAATATGGTCACTTCATATTTCAAAAAGAAAACTAACAAGTTAATTTAATTACTGTACATTATTGCGTAATACAGTAATATAATGCATTACTGTATAACAATTGTGTTGATAGCTGCATTACAAAGCTTTTCAATTCTTTGCACGATGAAGGGTTTAACGAAAAACACAACAAGAGCTCTCTATAAGCATCTACATAGATAACATGCTAACAGAAAGCTAACAGAAAGCTAGTCAGGAGCTCAGAGGGATGACAAAGCTAAGTGACCCCAGGCGAGCAGGATAGCCAACTCTCAATACTTTAAAAGATTCTTCTTCCTTTGTGTGTGTGTGTAAAAAAACAGTGTGACAGCAAGCTTGTTGCATTGTCGTCTCTATTTCTACCTGCTCATGTTTTTACAGTATAATTGCAGTTGCAGTCACTTTGGTTGGTTTGCAGCTTGCTGTGCATTGTCAGCTTTGTGTTTATACTTAATAACTAGATGGAGGAATTGAACTTGCTGTGAAGTTTGACCATCCTGCTGTGAAGCCAACAGTGCTGCCCTGCAATAAACCTGACATGGCATTTTCTTATCATTTAATCTTTACTGTTATACCTGCTGAACATTAGCACGCTAATACTCTCATGTGTAACTTTAGACAGAGAGAAGCTAACTCCTTCCCATGGCACTCAGTGTTTATGCAAAGCTAAGCTAATTTTCTTTTATCTGTGACTTTATTCTGTGTTTTGCATACAGATTTGAGATTGGTACAGATCATTTATCCAATTCTCAGCAAAGCAAGAAATAAATCCAAACTATTCTTTGGCTTCAGTAGACTCTGATTAAAACTATGCAACAATATGTGGACAGTACAGGCAATATAGTGTTAAAGTCTCCTACATGATCAAATGGTTCCAGTGAGCATAATGATGGGCATACTCGGCGGGGCAAAATACTATTACATTTAATATAGGTAAAAGGGGAAAAACAGGAAATCACCCAGCTTGATACACATTGAGGCCCCTTTAAAAAAAAATAATGTTCTATTATTTCGGCTTTAAAATGAGCTATCAACTAAAGATCACCTAACTCTCCCAGCTGGCATGCAAACTGGCTGCAGGCCAGCTCCTGATCGCCTTGTGGCCCCAGGCAAGTTTTTCTCTCAGCTGAGCAAATAGAAACTGACCACATTGTTTTATTTTGTGTTCCGTTTCTTTTCTCCTCGCTCACACACATGCCCTCTCTTTTTTTTCAGGAACATATGATACGCTCAGCTAACTGACTGTTGTGGAGCTTCTTTTGTCTCTTTTGATGTAGGTTCTATTCAGCTTTGAAGTGATAGCGAGCATTGACGTCTGAACCACCGTCTTTGAACACCTTTTAACTGCGGCAGCCAATTTCCTGCTTGTTGTTTAAATTTAAATCTTCAATCTCTTTTTTTTGTCGGCTTAAACACGTATTTGTCACACAATTCCTCGATGCGTCCTCACAACCGGTAGCTCCGAATTTAGGTTATTCTTCTCATCAGGATAAATTGCAGTAAGCTTGGTGAGCCTCTGACTTTTGCTCTAGTGTGATCATCAGATCACATCCCTAATTATTCACATATTTTAAAACTGTCATCTGTAATTTATGCTAAATAACAAATACTGAGATGCTGAAAGAGGATGGTAAGCGTGGTAATGTTAAATTCAAGGCTTTTCCATTTATCTGCATTTGTGGCAATTCTAGAGTCTGTTGGGGCCCTAGGCAAAAAGTAACAGGGGCCCCTCCAAGAATTTATCACCATTGTCTGATGAATGCTGGTCAGAGGGGCCAGCGTTGGTTGTTTGATAATCATCGGGTCACAGCCTGCAGTGGTGGACACACTGAGAGGTTTAGTTTTGTTAAATCAGTCAGGTGGCCCCTGATCAGGTCTCTCCAACCGTAAGCTTCACACAGCCACTGCTGCAGTTTAAAGTTTGTCTGCCTGCTTATTTTCATGCAGCACCTCTGTCTTTAAGGAATAACTGGCTGAAGAAATCTTGACCTGAAAATCCACTGGTCCTGAAAAAATGGGGGTAATTTATCAAACTAGCTGATGAGATTAGTGGACTGATGTCACAGATGCACATTGTTAACCAATAAATGTTGCTGACTAAGATAATGGCGGCCAAAGTCCAACTTGAGGCCTTAAAACAGGAGTCCAAAGACCCGTGATTGTGAGGATTCTCTGCCCTGTAATGTACACACAAAGTAGAGATTCATGCATTTAAAAGCAACTTCGTGGCACCAAATGGTCAAAGTCCACAAAGGAACCTTGAGGTAAAACAGTTCATCTAGAAGGGATCCTCTGCCAAGCTCAATGCTGTGAGTTTCAAATTGAAAGAAAAGGAAAATTAAGATTGAATGGGTTCTTCCTTTACTGATGCTCCACAACGCTCTATTCAGTTTGGCTTGGTGTCTGTTGTGTTGGCTGTTGTGTTGTAGGAAGAGCAACTGTCCTGTTAAATAACAAAATCATACATTTTTAGAAGATTTTTTGAACAGATTGGATCACTACTGTCACTGCAGATATGATGGTGCTCTGGGTGTAGTCTCTGCATTAATAGCCATAATGTTTACGATATGTGAGTGTGTGTGCGAGAGAGTATTGTACCTGGCAGGTACTAGACCAGAGTAGTGCTGTCAGATGATCACACAAAGCAGACATTCAAATGCATGTGCTTACAGCCACACTGTAGTTTAACAGCTCTAAGGAGCACATCTCTACAATCCAAGAACGCAAATGTTTTGTACAATCAATGAGCAGATTTATAGATGCACATATGTTATATATGTCCAGTAAATGTTGGCAAATTCAATGACAACTGGACTTTATGTGTGTGGATGAAATTGATAGCCAGCCTGAAAGGCAGACGTACCTAAGAAACCAAAAACCCACAGATCACTGATGAATGTAACGCTTTTTTTAATGTATTGAATTAATCCAACTGGAACTTTTAATAGTCAAAGATTGAATGCAGGGTGAGAAAATGTCAGAAGCTCAGAAACATTTCCTGATTAATGCATAAAAGCTTACTAACAAAAAACGATGTTCCTGCAATTATCAGTGTTAAATAGCTTTGGGATAGCAGGGGAAAAACAAATGTGTGGTCTGAGCTCACACTCTTCTGCCTGTGGAAAACCTACAATGCCAACGTTTTCTCACATTGTTTGTGGGTTGTTTGTGTAAAAGTTAAGTCAAAACGTATTTTGGCACTATTGAGAAAAATGACAATATTTCATCATTAAGTGAGAATCTGATACGGTGCTAATTTAAATAAAAAATTAAGCATTAACAATGTAGCCAAAGTAGCAGAAAATAAATAAAAGCAGTGTTTCAGCAGTCCAGTGACTCTGCTCGCTCACATTTTAACATGTCAGCTTTCTACTGATGCAGAAAGGAAAGAAGTAGTTTATTAAGATGCAGCTACTTAAAAGTAAAGTAAAAAGTAAAAATAATTTTATTCAGTGGTTCCTAATCAAATGTACTGACCGGACCTTGCTTGGAATTAGATGAAAAATAGAAAAAAATATTTGAAGAAAAATCTTTTTCTACTTCTTTTTTGTTTTCTAATCTTTATCCTGTTTGTCAAACATTAACTACTGTAATGACATTTGATAAAATGTATTACTTTAACAACGCAAGGACTTTAGAGCTGCTAACACCCACATGACAAACGGCCACTTCTATTTTTTAAGTCTTCAGAAGGCAACGCGTACATGGCAACAATGTGCTGCAGCTGTCATTTTTTCAAATCTCAGTTTAGATATTTTATTAAAGGCAGAGATGATTCTGGACTCACCTGCTGTAGTTGTGTTTAGCAAGTTTCCCAATCACTTTCCAGCCTCTTTACTCCAGAATTTAGGCTTCCAGGCACAAAAGTTCAGCGTTCACTGTCCTGCTGACCTTTGTTTCACCGCTCTCTCAGACAGAAAGTGGGTCTGAGTTTACAAGGCCCAAGTTAATCATAAGCTGTCTTGGCAATCTGGCAGAAACATGGAATCTAATGTTTCACTTGACAGTTTTCAATCCTCGTTTCTTCATACAAGAGTGTCCGCAATCCATTTTGTTCCCGCACAACTACCCTAAGAAAGATTACACCTGCATCAGGAGGCCGTGTGGTTAAATGAGGACGTCTGGCATCATCCACCCCGCTGAAGGTGTCTCTAAAAGGCTCCAACTCACAGACGATACAAGAACGAGAGCTAACTCACTCGTTCAGTCATGTCTTTGTGTTCATCTCTGTATTTCCTCCTTTTTTTCTGTTCACTGCCCTGTCTGTCTCTTGTCAGGTGGTGCATTACAGGTGCTGCAGTTGGCCCCTCCCACTGACACACACAGACTGCACTGTGTGTGTACAATATTAACCACATTTCACTTCCTGACCTTAAACTAACCTTCACTTTATCTCAGCCTACATCTTTCTCTTCAGGTTTCATAGAAAACTTTAAAACTGCCAAAGTATGTCAGCAAATAATGATCCAAATTTACTGATAACTTTCATGCAAAACATATATTTTGATTACCGTAGTCTAGCAATCAGTGTAATTATTATTTATTAACAATAATACCTATAATGTCAAACTGAAAGCTAGACTGACTCAAACATAACAAAGCTGGCTATTCATACTGTACCCTTGTTTCTCACAACATATGCAGAAGTCATAGTAGCTTTGGATCCCTGTAGTTAGTACTTGGTTGCTATAATGTTTAGTTTGTTGAGCTGTTCCTAGACAGTTGATAGTTTTATTTACATGGTCAGTAGGAACTGCTGTTAAGTGAGTTCCCAAGGTTCATTGTAGTATTTACTCCTTCACACTAGCTTTGAGCCAATGGACATTCTGACATAATGTGACAGACCAATGCTACATTATATTTCTGTAATCAACCAGATGACAGTATTTTGTAACCTGTACTTTGAGCAAAATCTAAGATATTGCAGACGCCTCTGCATGGGTGTCATATCTGTACACCATAATCAGTCTGTATCAGATACTTATATGTTAATTATCAACATTTCCTTATTACTCTGACTGGAAATTCAGCACCATTTATGTGATCATTCTGTGCAAGTTTAATGTTATCTTTACTTCACACAAACTGATACTGGTTTTTTAAAATGTAGAATTATGAGCAAATAAATCTCAAAGCCAGACCTCTGTCTCGCATTTATGACTTGGTTTCTTCAAGATAATGCATTCACATTCTTTCTCCAGTGAGGTGTTTACTGCCTAGACTAAAGTTCAGTGTGTAGTTTGGAACTGTGCCTTTTACAACCCTGATGGAGCTGAACCATCCCCTGAGGATTAATAATGAAGTAAATGAAAATGAAAAGAAAGAGGAGGAACTTGGAAATCACTCGATGTCACAAGTGCAGATAGTTGTCCTTGAAACGCTTGCAATTCTCCCTCAATGTTGGATGGAGAATGCAGTGCAAAACTAAAAGAAAATATATGACATCCGCTTCTTTTGATTTTGGTGCAGTAGTTTTGGAGCCAGTATACTCACTATTCTCAGTGAGCCCCTCAAGTATTTCCCAGGAGGACTGTGGAGGCCACAGAGTCAAAGGACAGAGTACTACACATAAAAGACACAGGTGCTCTCCTAAAGGCTTTTGATTATCTCCAAATACAGAAGCAAGGGTAGGGTTATGGTAAGTATCATCAACTATACTGAAACATAAAGCCAGAATCAACCTGGCAACAACTCCAATCCGGCCCACTGGATGGTTTTTGGAAATGAGAAGGAAGGAATCAATTTTGGACCTTCTACTAGGTGATCTAAAGTAAAAACAAAACAAGAAAAGGACCAAATTAACAAAAGCTTTCTGTTTTACAATTACAGCACAGTCTGAGGAATGAGCTACCAGAACTTTTTCTGTAATCTTATAAATTAAATTCTAACAATTTAAGCCAAAAGAGTTAGACTGAAAGATTTCTTTTATTTTACGACAAGCAACATTTCTTTATCATTTAAAAAAAAAAAAAAAACTGAGACGTAATGTTGAAATTGCACTTCTTTTTCTTATATAGTGAGGATTTAGTTAAACTTCTGTACAACAATAGAAAGGAGAATTTCACTGGTCTGCACTGGTCTGCTCCACTTAAGATCAAACTGGGCTGTATGCGTTTACCTCTGAACACAGGTCAGGTCACTGGCAAACCACTTAGGGGTAATGTTATGGTTAGATTGCACTTTAGCCACATAATAAACAAGCATATTATCAGAAACTGGAAGATGTTACCTTTCAAGTTAAATCTTTTACATGCATCTTGGCCTAATAGTTATTTTTTTAAATAAAAAAATAGATGTGGATCCAACCTTAACCATACACTATCTCTTAACATGCACCAGGTGGCTTGGTACCTGTGTAGAGGTAGTAGGTTAGATTCTGTGTTTGTTTAATGTGTGGTTACAATGCAACCTAACCTTGCCCCTAAGCGTTCGCCTGTCAGCTGGTGAATTTTAAGATGTCAGCTGAAGTCATTATAATGTTCAGTGGGTAACAACGGAGCAACTGAACGTAGTATTTTGTTCTCACAAAATCTTCAGGAAACAAATGTTGGGGAAAGAAAGTGAACTTGCTAACAACAGAAGAAATATTTACGTGGTTATCTTTCATAGTCATTGAAACTGCATATTTCTTTGTTGACTAGTTCAGTACATGAAAAAATCTACACAGTTAACACAAGGTTTTCTGTTGTTACCTCCTACTCTAGTACTTTCCTTTGTTTTACTTGTTTGAGACTTTATGGAAGTACAATACTCAAGTACCCGTCACACGCACACTTGTCTCTATTGGACATGTAGCTGTTGAACATGGTGACAGAAAACTGTATCTTCTCTGTCAGCACTGACTCATGCAAATCAAGAACAATAGCAGCCCTGTGAGCCTAATCAGCATGTCCTAATCTCTTTATCCAGGCTATGGTGGTATAGTTAACAGTAGATGCATCGATATGAAAAAATAGTGATATGTACATGTTAAAACACCTGTTATAATGCAGCCTTTAGCAGAAGGTAAGTATTCTCTAAATGCATTTTAAAATAGATCACATGGTGGAAACTAAAGCTGTCAGATCTTTATTAAACTAAAGCAGAATTTCTCTGACATGCTGACACATTAAGATTAAACAGCTTTAATGAAGCATGGCTGACCTTCTTTTCTGACTTTATTATTGTTATAAAAATGTGGCGCTGCTTTTTAAGTTAGCTGTATATAATAAAAATCATCCCAGAACACATGCGGTATGTTCTAGATGTGCAATAAGGATGTGCAATTTATTCATAGGTGACACAGGCTTTTAGAATATAACTCTATATTTATATAGAATTATATATTATTACACACTATCCACCCAGCATCCATCCTGTCAAAGTAGGTAAAAGCCCCAAGATCCCCTCCCTCCAAGATGACTGGTTGTCCATTCTTATAGTATAATGAATGTAAAAATAAGTTGTAAAACATCAGTATAAGAAGTAATGAGTAAAAATGCACATAAATTACATTGCTGTGGTAATTTATCCTGTAGACTAACCTGCTCCGGGGGAGGTCAGGTTCCATATTAGAGATATGAAATCACCAACTACTGACCAACCTCCTCAATCCCCCAGAAAACAGCATCACCATTCCTGGACGTTCTCTCTCAAACACCCAGGCCTATGGTAGAGGGCCTGCTTGAGGAAGACATACATACCACTCCCTGAGGTTTGTGTTCCTGCCAAAAGTGTTGACTCACCCAAGCAAATTCATTTCATTGAATTCGCGTGTTCCAATCACTTCCATGATTGTATAAAATCAAGCACCAAAAAGACTCAGGAGCTCGGTGAATTCCAGTTTAGTACCAAATTCAAATTCAAATTCAAATTTTATTTGTCACACACACACAACCATACACAGTATGACATGGGGGTGAAATGCTTGTAGCTGTACAATGACAGAATGATTAAATGACAGAAAAAAAGTTTTACAATATTTACAATTTACAGGTTACTACAAAATTTACAAATTAACTTAGGAATTTACAGTAAATAATGTGCAAATAGCTGAAGAGATTATAAAGATTATAAAGATGATAAATGATAGGAATTATAGGATTATAGGAAATGTGTGGTGGTGCGTGTGGTGACGTGTGTGGGAGAGTCCAGTCCTACACCTGGTTCAGGCCCCGAATAGCCTGGGGGAAGAAGCTCCTCCTCATTTTCTCTGTTTTGGCCTGAAGGGAGCGGAAGCGCTTCCCAGACCTCAACAGTGAGAAGAGTCCATTGTTGGGATGGGAGAGGTCCATCATAATCTTCCTAGCTTTGGACTTGCACCGCTTGGTGTAGATGGACAGCAGGTCAGGGAGCTCTGATTGAATGATGCGTTCTGCCGAGCGCACCGCTCTTTGCAGATCTCGTCTGTCCTGCTTGGTGCTGTTCCCAAACCAGGTGCAGATGTTTGCGGTCAGGACGCTCTCGATGGTGCAGGAGTAAAAGTTCCTGAGCACCTTCAGTGGCAGATGGAAGTCTCTAAGTCTTCTGAGGAAGAAGAGACGCTGACGGGCTTTCTTAACCAGGGTGTTGATGTGGCAGGACCATGACAGGTCCTGAGTGATGTGGACACCCAGGTATTGGAAACTGTCCACTCTCTCCACTGGCGTGCCACTGATGATAAGGGGTTTGTAATTCCTCGCCTGCTTTGTAGTGAAGTCCACGATCAGCTCCTTAGTCTTGCTGATGTTTAGGAGGAGGTTATTCTCCTGGCACCAGGTCTCCAGGTTCCTAATCTCCTCCAGGTAGGCCGTCTCGATGTTGTCGGAGATCAGGCCCACAACAGCAGTGTCATCAGCAAACTTGACAATGGAGGTGGTGTCTGATGTGGCTACACAGTCACAAGTGTACAGTGAGTACAGCAGGGGGCTTAAAACACAGCCCTGAGGCACCTCAGTGCTGAGTGAGATGGGGGGAGAGAATTGTTTTCCCACCCTCACTGATTGGGGTCTGTCTGTGAGGAAGTTGAGGATCCACTGACACAGTGATGAGCTGAGTCCTAGATCCGTCAACTTGGTGAAAAGCTTAGAGGGAATTATTGTGTTGAATGCTGAACTGTAGTCCACGAACAGCATCCTAACATAATTCCCTCTGCCAGTGTCCAGGTGACTCAGGGATGTGTGGAGCAGGTGAGATATGAAGTGAGTCGATGGTGGCAGGAAGTGAAGAAGTACCACCACCTACACACTCGTTCACTACGTCCGTTGAACTAGCAGACCAAAAAGGTTGAATCTTTTCAACTCAACCTGTCTTTGCTTGATCAGTGCCACTTCAATAAGAGCTATGGTGATATCAGCAAACAGCTCAGTCTAGTTGCTTCTGTGTTCAGATGTAGTATTTTAAGGCTTATAAAAGAACATATTTTCTTACACCTTATATGCAAACTGCTTTTAGGTGTGTTCATGGTAGCTGACTGGTGCATATCTAATCAGTGGTGTTTTTAAGTCTCAAATGAATTTTGTTTTTAATCAGACTTAAAAGAAAGGAGTTGATATGTGACATTTCTGTGTGAATACTGTATGTAATGGGATTCTCCATTTCACAGACAGTACAGAGTAATAACACTCTTTTGTAACTGATACATTTCTCTTACATATATTAACATACCAGCTTTAAAAAAACAACAAAAATCATGTTTACCTGCCCTGGTCAGGAAGCCCTGGGTGGTGTTGTGCACATATTTTGGTTGAACATTGCCATCATGTGGTGAGTTTTGTAAAGTGCATCTACACAACCTGCTGAACTCCCACATGGACTCCGGGGAACGTTTGTCAGAGACAGCGTAAGACTGATGATCTTCAACAAACATTTTCAGAAAAATAAAATGGAGTCCAGTGCAATGTGTTGGTGGCTCAGGCTGTTATATTGAGTACGACAGCTACTTTCAGCTGCTCCCTTATTTAAAGGGAGGGGTCATCACAACAGATGGCCTTCCTGACACAACCCCAAAGATTTGTATCTCCTCCTGGAATACAATGGGGAAATCTTTCACTTGTTAGGCAGATGTGTAAATCATTAAACTATAGTGTTACCAGTCTATAGTACTCAGTCATTATTACTTATTCATATTTGTTTAGGTGCAAAAATGGAACTTATGTAACCTCTCGACTCATACAAACCTTTTATTTTTGTTTGAAAGTGGTGAGTGGACGAGGTCAGTGATAAGGGCTGGGTCATTCTACACTTGGACGATAATTTAGGTTTCAAAAGTGATACAAAATGGACCCTTTATTTTATTATCAGTTATGTATTTAAGAAAAACAAGTAATAAATGTCACAGTTGCTGTGTGGATGTGGAGAAGAGGGGACCCAAACATGGGACTCGCAGGCTGGTTGAGGATGTGGACGATGTTTATTATGAGAAAAGGATGAAAAGAACATGAGAGACAGACTGACTAAACTCAGCTGAAAACACACATGTGAAATGGATGATTCAATTTCAGATAAGACTTAATTTATATGATATCAAACAGAGTGTCTGACTCCAGCTTCACAATCTGGTGAAGCAGTATTGCACCTGACTCAAAGAAGCTCTTCTCCAAACCGTCCTCAGTCCAAAAAGTGCTGCACAAACC